>NC_135879.1:234098203-234553203 GCF_964194155.1 Cetorhinus maximus
GAGGTTCCCCTCCAAGTAACTCACCATCCTGACTTGGAAATATATTAACGTTCCTTACTGTTGCTGGGCCAAAATCCTGCAACTCCCTTCCCAACAGCATTGTTGGTTTACCTACACCACATGGACTACAGCGGTTCAAGAAGGCAGCTCACCACCACCTTCTCAAGGGCAACTAGGGATGGGTAATAAATGCTGGCCCAGCTGGCGAAGTCCACATCCTGTGAATGAATAAAAAAAAAATATGTATAAATGGGTGTTTTTCAGATTGGCAGGATGTGACGAGTAGAGTCCCACAGGAGTCTGTACTGGGGCCTCAGATTTTTACGGTTTACATCAATGACTTAGATGAGGGCAGTGAAGGCATGGTAGCTAAATTTGCAGATGACACAAAGATAGGTAGGAAAGTATGTTGTGAAGATGACATGAGGATGCAGATGGATATAGATAGGCTGAGTGAGCGGGTAAAGACCTGGCAAATGGAGTTTAATATGGGAAAATGTGAAGCCGTACACTTTGGCAGGAAGAACAATAAAGAGTATTACTTAAATAGAGAACGGCTGCATAATTCTGAGGTGCAGAGGGATCTCGGTGTTCTAGTACATGAGTCACAATAAGTTAATATGCAGGTACAGCAAGTATTTAAGAAGGCTAATGGAATGCTAACATTTATTACCAGAGGGATTGAACATAAAAGTAAGGATGTTATGCTACATAGCATTGGTGAGACCGCACTTCAAATACTGTGTGCAGTTTTGCTCTCCTTATTTAAGGAGGATGTACACGCATTGGAGGCAGTTCAAAGGAGGTTTACTAGATTGATACCTGGAATGAGCAGATTGTCTTAGACAGGGCTTGTTTCCACTGGGCTTTAGAAGAGGGAGGGATTGAAGTATACAAGATCCTGAATGGCCTTCAAAAGAATGTTTCCTTTTGTGGGTGAGTCCAGAACTAGGGGGCACTGTTTTAAAATTAGGGGTCGCCCTTTCAGGACAAAGATGAGGAGAAATGTTTTTGTCTTGAGGTTTGTGCGACTTTGGAACTCTGCCTCAGAAGGCGGTGGAGGTGGGTCATTGAATATTTTTAAGGCAGAGGTCGAAGAAGGGTCATATGGACTCGAAACGTTAACTCTGTTTCTCTCTCCACAAATGCTGCCAGAACTGCTGAGTTTTTTCAGCATTCTCTGTTTTTGTTTCAGGTTTCCAGAATCCGCAGTACTTCGCTTTTATGTAGATAGATTTTTGTTCGGCAAGGGAATTAAAGGTTAGCAGGGTTAGATGGGAATGTGGAAATTGAAACACAAGAAGATCAGCCATGATCTTATTGAATGGCGGAGCAGGCCTGAAGGTCTACGCCTGTTCCTATTTCTTGTGTTCATTTTCTTGTTTAATAAATGCTTAATTCTTTTGCTAGAGTTCATCAGCTGACTCCTGTGACTCTGTTCATTAGCCGCCCTGCATGTTCCTAAACAAAAAATAAAAGCTAGGATTTATCAAGCCGGGTCCCATCCTGGGACCTGCCTTGTTCAGTAGTTACATCAGCTGAGATCATAACAGGTTGCATTTATATTTGTCTGCATTGCCTCCTGAAAATAACAAAACAGCCTGATGTCTGTACTGCTGAAAGTTCTGAAGGCATCTAAAGCTCTGTAAGATCATAAGAAGTAGGTGCAGGAGTAGGCCATTAAGTCCCTCAAGGCTGCATACAATAAGATTGTGGCTGATCTAGGGCCTTAATTTCACTTTCCTGTCTGCCCTCTGTAACCCTTAACTCCCATGTCAGTCAAAATGTATTTAACTCAGCTTTGAATATTTTCAGTGACCCAACCACCACTGCTCGCTGGTGAAAATAATTCCAAACACTAGCAACCCCCTGAGAGAAAAAAATCCTCATCTCCACCTGAATGGGGGACCCCTTATTTTTAAACTGTACCCCCTAGTTCTAGATTGCCTCACAAGAGAAGACATCCTTTCATCTCCCCTGTCAAGTCCCCTCTAAGTTTTATATGTTTTACTAAGATTAGCTCTCATTCTTCTAAACTCCAATGAGTATAGACCCAACCGGCTCAACCTTTCCTCATAAGACAAACTCCTCGTCCCAGGAGTCAGCCAGGTGAACCTTCTCTGAACTGTTTCCAATGCAAGAATATCCCTCCTTAAGCAAGGTGACCAAAATTGTACACAGTACTCCAGGTGTGGCCTCACCAATGCCCTGGACAATTGTAGCAAGACTTTCCTACTTTTATGCCCCATGCTCCTTGCAATAAAGGCCAAGATTCCGTTTGTTTTCCTAGTCACTTGCTGTACCTGCATGCTGACTTTTTGTGATTTCATGTACAAGAACATCTGGGTCCCTCTGTACTGTAGCATTCAGTAGCCTCCCTCTATTTAAATAATAATCTCCTTTCATTTCAGCCAAAATGGACAACCTCACATTTTGCCACATTATACTCCATCTGCCAAATGTTTCTCTCTCACTTAATGTATCCATATCTGTTTGCAGACTCTTTGTACCACCTCACAATTTGCTTTCCCACCTATCTTCATATCGTCAGCAAATTTTCATCCAAGTCATTAATATAGTTGGTAAATAGTTGAGACCCCAGCACTGATTCTTGTGGCAATCCACTAGTTAACAGTTTCCCATCCTGAAAATGACCCATTTACCTTGACAGTCTGTTTCCTGCTAGTTAACCAATCCTTTATCTGTGTTAACACCGACAATCCCAACACCATTAGCTCTTGGATTATGTAGGAACCTTTATGTACATCTTATCAAATGCTTTTTGAAAATCCAAATCCATCTACTGGTTCTCCTTTATCCACCTTGCTTGTTACATCCTCGAAGAGCCCTAGTAAATTATCAAACACCATTTCCCTTTGTTGGAAATATATCGCCGTTCCTTCAGTGTTGCTGGGTCAAAATCCTGGAGTTCCCTCCCTAACAGCACTGTGGGTGTACCTATACCACAGAGACTGCAGTGGTTCATGAAGACAGCTCACCACCTTCTCAAGGACACTTAGGGATGGACAATAAATGCTGGCCTAGCCAGCGAAGCTCACATCCCATGAACAAATAAAAAATAGCCATTTTGACTCTGCCTGATAGTATTATGATTTTCTTAATGTCCTGCTACTACCTCTTTAACATTGAATTCTAGCACTTCCTGTTGACAGATGTTAGACTAACTGACCCAAAGTTTCCTGCTTTTGCCCTCCCTTCTTTCTTGATTAGAGGTGTTACGTTTGCAGTTTTCCAACCCATTGGGACCTTTCCGGAATCTAAGGAATTTTGGAAGATTACAACTGCCTCTGAGCCATTTCTTTTAAGGCCCTAGGATGTTGGGCATTGGGTGCAGGGGACTTGAGCTCCATTAGGTTTCCCATTACTTTTTCCATAGTGATAGTGATTGTTTTAAGTTCCTCGCTCGCTTTTCCCTCTTGATTTTCTGTTATTCTTGGAATGCTTTTTGTGTCTTTTACTGTGAAGATGGATACAAAACACTTATTCAAAGTCTCTGCCATTGCCTTATTTCACATTATTTAATTCCCTGGTCTCACGCTGTAAGGGACCAATGCTCACTTTAGCTATTCCTTTTTATATACTTATATACTGTCTGTTTTTATATTTCTTGCTAGTTTTCTCTCATATTCCAATTTCTCCTTCTATTACTTTTTTAGCCATCCTTTGGTTTCTAAAATTCTGCCAATCTTCTGACCTACCACTAATCTTCGCAACATTGTGCACATTTTCTTTCAATTTGATACCATGCTTAACTTTCTTAGCTAGCCACAGATGGTGCATTCTGCATTCTTCTAGTAAAGTCTTTCTTCCTCAACTGAATATATCTTTGTTCAGTGTTATGAAATATCTCCTTGAATGTCTTCTGCTGCTTTTCTACCATCTTCCCTTTTAACCTATTTCCCCCCTCCACTTTAGCCAACTCTCTTTATATTCTCGTAATTATCTTTCTTTCAGTTTAAGACATTAGTTATGGATCCATGCTTCTCACTCTCAAATTGAATATGACCTTCCATCATGATAAGATCACTCTTGCCTAAAGGATCCTTTACTATGAGGTCTTTAACTAATCATGTCTCATTACACATTAGCAGGCCCCAAATAACCTGTTTCCTGGTTATTTCCAGAACATATTGTCTAAAAAGCTGTCCCAAATATACTCTACGAACTCATCCTCCAGGCTACCTTTGCCAATTTGATTTGTACAATCATTATGAAGATTAAAGTGACCCATGATTATTGCAGTATGTTTCTTTCAAGCCCTCAATATTTTTGTCGTCCTGTGTAGCTCCTGTTAGAGGGCCTGTAATATACTCCCACCACTGACTTATTTCTTTTTCTATTTCTTGTCTCCACCCAAATTAATTGAACATCTTGATCTTCTGCACTAAGATCATTTCTCACTACTGCACTGATCTCATCCTTGATTAACAGCCCTACCCCACCTCTTTCTTTCTCCCTGTTCTTCCGAAATGTCAAATCCCTTGAATATTCAGGCCCCAGCCTTTGTCACCATGCCTCTGTAATGACTATCATATATCCTACTCATTTATTTCTATTTGTGCTATCAATTCATCCATCTTGTAGTAGATGTTGAGAATATGCAGATTAAGAGCTTTTAATTCTGTCCTTTTAGAGTTTTTTTGCCTACTCTAACCTCCTTGCTTGTGTATTCTTATGTTTGTATGCTCTGTCTATTCCTGTCACACGCTGGTTATCATTACCCTGCACTTTTGCTTTGTCCTTTCTCTTTAGCTTCCAAATCCCCTCTCATGTGAACCTCCCACCCCCTCCCCTGTTTAATTTAAAGCCCCCTCTACAGCCCTGACTATATGATTCACCAGTATTCTGGTCCTAGCGCAATTCAGGTGAAGGCTGTCCCAAAGGATGGTTGTCTTCGGCTCTCCCTCTCAGACTACCTTTTTTGTGTAAAAGGTCAGAACGGTACCTCCTTCACTACACCAAATTCCCTCACTTACCAAATTCTCAAACTTATACTCTGTCTTGAGCTGCATTCAATCTTCGTGCTTGCTTATTTTGTGCACTTAGCAAGACCATGTGCGTTTACACTAGCTGAAATTTTACAGAGCTGAGACGGGCACTGCTGGCTTGAGAAACTAGTTTGAACTAGCTACCTCATTAACAGACTGTAGCTTTCTCTCCAGCAGAGAGCTTGTTTATCGCTGACCATGACTGAAAGAAACAACTATTTTTAACAATAAATTGTAGTTAAATGCTAAATGCAAACTTGGCTAGATTTTAGGAAGAGATTAACTGTTAAAATTCCTCACTTATCAAATTCCCAAGCATACACTCTGTCTCAAGCTGCAATCTGTCATGAGCTTCTATCTTTATGCTTGCTTACAGTGGATGAAGAAAAGGTTGGTCTTTTAAATTTCATGACAGAATTGCATGCTGTTGTGAGAAAAAATACTTACGGCAGTTACTTTCTAATAACTGGAGAAGCCTAAATCATTTTTCATGCACAATTGATTGGATACTTTTATAAAATATTACAGTCAGATATTTTTGCTTGCAGAGTGCTTTATGGATATCGGTAGGCCAGTTGATGAGGCGTAGTTGTGTTTTCAGTGGGTATCTGACAATTTTTTGTGGAAGTAATGGAAAAGGAAGGCTTGTGAAATAGATAACACCTTGTCTGTCCATATTGAGAATTGGTTTAATAACATAATTCCAAGGGCAGTGATAAACTAAATTCTGTCTAGAAAATATTATCAGTGCTATTTCATAGCTTCTGCCCTGCAAGTCTTTCTGTTCACAATAAGGATTGGGATATTAGAAAGGTTAACTACTTAAAGTTGATAAGTCACCAAGACCAGATGGAATGCATCTGTGGATACTGAGGGAATTAAGGGTGGAAATTGAAGAGTAACTGACCATAATCTTCCAGCCCTCCTGAGGTACAGAGGTGGTGCCAGATGGTGGAGAATGGCAAATGTTACAACCTTGTTCAAAAAAGATTGGACAAGTATGGATTAATTAAGGAAAGCCAAATAGATTTGTTAATGGCAAATCGTTTTTTTCTGACTTGCTTGAGTTTTTTGATGAGGTAACAGGGAGGGTTGATGTGATATATATGGACTTCCAAAAGCCACATAATGGGCTTGGCAGTAAAGTTGAGTGACAGGAAACACGGCTTTGAAGGATGATTGATTGTTTTTCAGACTGATGGAAGTACATAGTGGGGTTCTGCAGGGGTCAGCATTAGGACTACTGCTTTTTTTGATATGTATTAATGACCTGGACTTGTATAGGGCACATTTTCAAAGTGTGTAGATGGTTCAAAACTTGGAAATGTTGTGAACTGTGAGGAGGATGTGAGATATGTGAAATGTTTCATTTTTGTAGGAAGAATGTGGAGAGGCATTATAAAATAAAGGGTAAAATTCTAAAAGGGGTGCATGAATAGAGACCTGGAGGTAATTGTGCATAGATCTTTGAAGGTGACAGGACATATTGAGAGAGCTTTTAGCAAAGCATGTGGGAGCTTGGGCTTAATAGAGGCATGGAGTCCAAAGCAAGCAAGTTATGATGAACCTTTATGAAACACCGGTTTGGCCTCAAATCAAGTATTGTATCCAATTCTGGGCACTGCACATTAGGAAGAATGTGAAGGATTTAGAGCAGGAAAGATGTAGAGAATGGTTCCAGGGATGAGGGGCTTCAGTAACGTGGATAGATTTGAGAAGCTGGGGTTGTTCTCCTGGGAGAGAGAGAGAAAGTTGAGACCAGATTTGACAGAGGTGTTGAAAATCATATGGGGCCTGGACAGTTGATAAGAGAAATTGTTCTCATTGGTGGAATGGTCACGAATTAGAAGACACCAGCATAAGGTGTTTGGCAAAAGAAGCAACAGTGTCATTAGGAAAAATGTTTTTATGCAGCCAGCGGTTAGGATCTGGAATGCACTGCGTGAGACTTTGGTGGAGGCAGATTCAATTGTGGCTTTGAAAAGGGATAAGCACCAGAAGAGAGAAAATTTGTGGGGCTATTGAGAAAGATTGGGGTGGAGTGGGATTAGCTGAGTTGCTCTTGCAGAGAACCGGTACAGACATGCCTGGCAAATAACCTCTATCCTGACTGTAATCATTCTATGATTACACATTGATTGTGAAACATAACAAGAAGCAGGTAATTGAGCCTGTGCTACATTGGCATAACATCATCCCCCATTCATGCAGCATGTTATCTCTTGGAAGGGGCGAAAACAAGGGGGAAAAAGAAATATTATGACAATTTAGGAAATTAACAGTATTTTTTAAATGTAGACACTGCTTCAGGTAAATAGCACAACCAAATTGCATTCAGCAAGATTCCACAATCAGCCATCTGAAAGTAATTGGCTAATCTCTTTGTTACGTTGATTTAGGAGTAAATATTGGTTAGGATGCTGTATGAAATCCTCTATTTGAATAATGCCATGAGATCTTTTGTGTTCACCTGAGAAGGCAGAAAGAACATTAGTTTAACAGCTCATCATCTGTAGTAATTGTGGTATAAAAACTAGTTGGGTAAGCCATTGTAATGAGTATTTAGTGTTGTGAGTAATTTTTTTTTGCTTATGGGATAAATTCCATACTCAACATTTTCCATTCGGTACTTCATATGAATTTCTCACCGTTATTAAATAGATGTAAGGGAGGAGATAATGAGCTGCAGTGATGCAGGGCCGAAGAGAAATACCACTTTGCAGATAACTATATGAATAGTGATCTCGTTTCTGTGGAGTGGATAAATTATAGTGGAATTGTCTTCTCCTTTGTCAGTAGCATATGCTCACATCGGTTGACCTTGATCAAAATGAATGTTTGGAAGACTTCACGATCTAGATTTAGGACAATTAAGGGTTGGCTGATCATGTGAAAGAAAATGCAGGAGGTAAATGGTTAAAGAACAATGTTAAACTGTAACACATTTATTTTATTCATAGACCTGTACAGTCAAACTCTAGGCATTGGGTAATGTGATTCTGTAGCTGAGAAGCGTACTTGCAAATTAAGTTCCATTTATTTTTGTCAGATGCCTGCTAAGTAAAAAAAAAAGAACAGATGTGACAATTTTTCCTCCCCTTTACCAGTTTGTTTGCCATCCCTTTAAATGCCTGCTTTTGCATCCATCTTGCTCCTCTTGGTTAGAGTTGGGAAATGATGTCTGCTTATTTTGCACGATCCGAAGAGGCAGATTTGTGGAATATTTAAAAAGGGACTGTCTCAAAAATGTACTTTTTCATATGTATCAAAGTTTTTATTTGGATTCTTTGGGTAGAAACAGCATGTGACTGGTTGAAACCTGTGTACAAACAGTAACCTATGAGATGAAATGTTAAATCAAGGCTCTGTCTACCCTCTCAGGTGGCCCATGCACTATTTCAAAGAAGAGCAGGAGAGTTATCCCTGGTGTCCTCCCAATATTTATTTCTCATTCAA
Source organism: Cetorhinus maximus (assembly GCF_964194155.1). Lineage (NCBI taxonomy): Eukaryota > Metazoa > Chordata > Chondrichthyes > Lamniformes > Cetorhinidae > Cetorhinus > Cetorhinus maximus. The sequence goes on from NC_135879.1 coordinate 234,106,669, forward strand.
CATCTCAAAACCAGATTATCTGGTCGTATCAATTTGCTGTTATGGAAGTTTGACTCAAATTGGCTGCTGCGTTTTCTACAGCAATGACTACAATTCAAAATGTACTTCATTGGTTAGGGTTAGGGTTAATGCGGTTGTAAAGCTTTGGGACATCCTCTGTGTTTGTGAAAGATGCTAAATCAATGCAAGTCTTTTAATATTATTTCCTGACTTCTCTGAACAAAGCCTCTGTTAAACAATCTATCTGCTAAATTGAGATTTTTTTTTAGCCAAATACTTCCACACTTGTCGGTATTTTGTCCTTCAGGAGTTCCTATTACAAATTTCGGACACTTTAGTGCCTATTGGACCAAATGTTTAAAGTCCATTTATTTCCCTTTTTCTATGTCATTATTAGTTAAAGATGCAGTGGTTGATTTTCCCCTCAAAAATGCTCCTGTTTGAGATATTTATAGGGTCAATATCTCCCTTTTCTGCATCTTTAGTAGTTGAAATAAAATCCTTTCTGTGTGTAGTAATATTCTCTATTGGGGGAGCTGATTGGTGATTTCACCATTTAAAATTTTGATCCTCTTGTTCAATTTGCTCTGTGACTTTGTCACTCCCTATCTCTGATCTTCTACAGCTCCCTTATTAAGGAAAAACTGTTTCCAGCGTCAGAAGGGCTGGCAACCAGAACACATTTATATCATTGGCAAAAGAACCAGAGTAATATAGGGAGTGGGGGAAATAATTATGCAGCAAGTTATGATGATTTGGAATGCGTTGTCTGATAGGGTGGTAGAAGCAGATTCAGTAGTAATTTTCAGAAAGGATAAACACCCGAATTGGAAAAAAAAATGCAGGCTCTGGAGAAAGGGCAAAAGATTGGGACTAAATTGGACTGCTCTTGCAAAGAGCTGTCACAGGTGCAATAGGCCAAATGGTCTCTTGCTGTGCTGTATCATAGAATGGTTACAGTGCACAAGGAGCCTGTTTGACCTGTTGTATCAGTGCTAGCTCTCTGCAAGAGCAGTGCATATACTGCCACTTCCCTGCCATTCCTTCATAGCCCTGCAAATTGTTCCTCTTCAAATAATGATCATTCTATTCCAGCAGCCAGTTAGACTGGTCCTTCATAGCTTTTTAAGTGTTCAATGTTACAAATATAACCGTATTTGATAAAATAATCTAGGCAGTTGTCACAAATGTTGTTTCATTGCTTTTAATACATAAATTAGGTGAAAAAAAATCATTCCTTGACTGTGATATTGATTTTTCACTGATAAATTCGATAAAGCACTTGAATCAGAGTTTTGCCCCAGACCAGATACTGATTTTGAGGCTATGTGTAACTAATGTATTTGTTTTTAATGCTCTAGAATTCCCCAGGTGTTGTTGCTGTCCTGATCATTGAATACAAGAGATCGTTGCTTCCGCATCTGCCCATTCATTTACACACCGCGTCGAATTGCCTGATGTTTGCACTTATGCCAAGGTCAAAAATCTATAAATCCTTTTACTCTCAGGTAAGAACATAAAGACAAATGGTGAATGATTTCCAATAATCAAATGTTTCCTTAAACTGCCTCCTTGTAACATGGGCAGAAATTGATAGTTTCCAAATTAAAGAGTTTATTACAATTTTAAAAAATGACAACCTAATGTATGTACAATTATTGCTATAACCAATAACTGATCTAAAAAATAGTTGGTACCTGATAAAATTAATGAACTTCTCATTATCTGTACTTAAAATCAATGTTCCCTTTAAAATTTAGTTGTTGTGCTGGTCAATTTTCTTTCAGTATGTGACCCTTTTTTTTTTACATGGCCATACACGTGTGATATTTATCATGGAATAAGGCTTAGTGTTGTTGGCTGTTAAGCAATCATAGAATTGCTATCAGTAACTAATTTCCCTTTCCTTTTCTTCCTTCCTTCCTTTTTCTCCTGATATTCTTGAGCCATCAGAAAAAAAACTGTCCAAATAATTTTACTGAGTGGATATATTTCAAGCAGTAACTGTCTGAAAATTGTGGTGTTCAGTCACCCACTATCCTGATGAATTATTTGTGTGCCTGCCAGTCACCTTAGTGGGGCTATAGTGGGGACAAAATTCAGCATTTATTCATTATGCCATTCAATTTTTGCCTCCTGAAGCGACTGAGTTTTTGTGCTCCCTATTAAAATAAAACACTTTTTAATCCTGGTCTGTTCCCAGTAGCTGCACGGTTACGTAAAGATGACTTGGCTGACTCCTGGATCGAAAATGCTTTATAAAGATATTCAAACGGTTACTCCTTCATGAGTCAGAACCCTATTAACCATCCTGCAATATAGGATATCTTGACCACAAACTCCTAGGAACAGCATAAGCAGCAACATAGTCTGCCTTGGTTAATATATCCTTCTCCTGAGACACCTCGTATAAAATTCAGCATTTATTCAAATTGCAGTCTATGCTGTATTTACTGAGAGTGCGTTTTTCAAAGCTAAAACTGAACCCTTAAGCTAATCCTTTTTTTTTTGCTTTCACGAGTTATTTATAGTTTATTGTTTAGCCTATGTTAACCTGCTTATGTTGCTGCAATTGCAGCACATTATCTCAAATTAATTTTGTATCCAGATGCACAAAGCATTTGTAAAGTCACAAAATTTGTTAAGTATCCAGTGGTCTGGGTCTTGAAACTCTTGTTTGACAATTATATGAAGTCCTGGATTACGTTATCAAGGAATACAGATGTTACTTAGTAAGGCATTAGTCCAACTCCATTTGGACACATAGAAGTTACAAACAAATAATTCTAAACATGTTTACCCACTTTTTGTCACCTACCTGTTCAGTCTAACTTGAATATTAACATACGGCAGAATTTTCCAGCCTGTTGAAGGCTGGCTCAGGGGCGAGCAAGAAGGAAAATTCACAAAAATTGATGTTTGAGCAGGACCCTAACATGATCCTGCCCTCTGCTGGCTTTCCTTGGGGAGCGATTGAAAGAGAGTAGGAACTCCCATTGAGGTTGTTACGCCAATTATTTTCTGTTATAACACTGAATCCTGGATTTTCCAGCCACGGAATGTGTTTTCCAACCTGTCAGCGATTTACTAAAGTCGCCAAGGTAAATGCACTGCAGGAAGTGGCTCTTCAGTGAAACTGACCAGCTCTGAAGGCTTTGATCAGTTACACTGAAGAGCTCCAGCCATGTCCATTACCAGATGCTGTTCAAAGCTTTTCTGAGTGCTTTTGCCAGTTGATAGTTAATTGCTATCTTCACTCACCTTTAGCTGCACTTCCCTGCTGCCAGTCTTCACCACAGCAGGGGGGCAGTTTATGAAGCTCTACCTGCCACTTCTGTGAGGGGCAAGAGCAGAGGCCACACCCCCAAGCAACAACAGCTATCTTCTCCTCAGCGACATGCCCTCCAGTGGGCAGTTGGGAAGGACAACGTAATCCAGCTGTAAGGAGGCAAGTCCCTCCGTTCCTCCCCCCCCCGCCCATAAACGGAGAACTACATTCAGGCAGAGAATCAAATCTTCTGACATGTTTGAAAAACAGTGTCTCAGAGGCTCAGGCTGTCACAGCAGGTAGCTGCTGGCATCTTCAACCTTCTGGAAGAAGGCCTCCTTCTCAGTGGACCAGGTAGGCACACCACCCTCCCTCCACTATCTACTCTTTCTCTCCCCCCCCCCCCCCCCAATATCTTTTTCTCTCACCAAATTGTGTGCTCTCTTCTACAAGAGTGCTCACGGTGACTTGTGTGCAGAGGAGGGAGCAGTACCATTTGTGAAGGATGACTGAGGCTTGGGTGAGTGAGAGTGTTGGCTGTTCAGGTAGGGTTGTAAGGTGCCTTCAGAGTGTGGAACAAATGGAGTTGCAAGCTGTGTTGGCTTGCCTTGTGCTTTACTGGAGGATGCTGCATAGACTATACTGTGGGACTTGGCACTTGAAAATGTTAGGCTATTCGCTGTTGTCCTTGCCTTCCTCAAGTTCTCGATCCTGTTATTGCACTGCCACCAAATTCTAGGACCACACTCTGCCACTGACTTCTTCCACAACTCCCACCAGTGTCTGCTGAGTTACAGGGGATGTCCTCTTCCATCATTCCGGAACTCACTTGACTGCAACCCTCAGCTTCCGCAGTAGGACCTCCAACTAAGAGTGATACACGAGTGGTTGGGAGGGAGGGGTGGGGTGGTAAGGGGGCAGTGAGGAGGCAGTCTTCCCACCATTCCTGTAGTTGCTGCAAACTGAAAAACCCAAGTGCCACTGAACTTTTCTGACACATGCTGTGTAGAGTCCTTTTAATTAGCAATCCTTCTTTTCACAGAATGGTTGTGTTGTTCCATTTGCCCTCCCTAATTGATCAGGTAGCCTGGAGGCAGGATGAAAATTCATTTGCTCTAGTAAAGAGCAATTACCATGCACACTGTGCAGAGAGTCAGATTCCAGACCCGGAAATGTTCATGCCATTGCGACAGGGACTGAGGTGCTACAATTCCACCCAAAGTTTCTGCCTTAACCATAAAATCATAAAACCATAAAAAAAATGGTTACAACATAGAAGGAGGCCGTTTAGCCCATTATATCCTTGCCGGTTCTATGCAAGAGCAACTCGGCTAACCCCGTTTTCCTGCCTTTCCCATAGTCCTGCAAATTACTTTTCTTCAGCGGAGGCACGAGTCATAATTTTCCAATTCTCCCTAGATTTAGAGGTGACGCCTGAGGACTGCAGAATTACAGATGCTACACCCTCAATCAAAAAACGGTACAAGGATAAGCGCAGCAACTATAGGCCAGTCAGTTTAACCTTGGTGATGGGGAAGATTTTGGAAATGTCAGTCACTTGGCCAAATGTGGATTAATAAAGGAAAGCCAGCATAGATTTCATGAAGGCAGATCTAACCAAATAAATTTTGTTCTTGACCTCTTCAGCGTACGCTTTCTCTCCAGCACTTATAGTCTCCTTAGTAAATGCTGCCACTCCTTCTTTCCTTCCTTCTCTAACTTTCCTAAACACCTTGGACCGGATTTTCATCTCCTAATGGAGGTGCGAATTGGGTTGCAAAATGCTGAATTTAGTTGTATTTCACTGGAGAAATGATTTCCCTCACCCTTCCAAACCCCTCTCCATTTCGTGTATGGGAAGGCCCACATATGCACCTCTTACAAGATCAGGGTCCCCATTGTGAGACCACAGGAAAATTGTTTTTCCTCAAAAAACACACCTTGGAGAGTTCATGACTGCTGGGTAAGCCTGCTGAGGAGTCCAGAACATTCTGAAAGGTAAATGTAAAATGATTTGCCATCTTCAAAGCCACTATTAGATGCTGTATTGTAATGTAGATGTGTTTTGATGCAGTGATACATCATAGTGATCTGTCCTGCAAAGGTAAGTTGACCCTTACATTGACCAGCATTGTGTAATTGTTGTCATGCGTTTTAGTACTTTTCTAAATGCCAAAAGTACTGTAATGCATTCGGAAATATATTTTTTAAAAACCCTATCTGCCCCTGCTGTCATGTTTTGTGCAATGATATAGGTCTACTGACATCTCTGGCTATTTAAAAAACACTGCTTTTGAAAGTTGAATAAAATCTCTGCACCTGCTCCCTCCATTGATTGACAGACACACTGCTCTGAAATGGAAATAGGAAACCATTCTTTCTGTCTATCTCAGGAAATGTAGCTGGAAGCTTTTGTTATGACAGCTGTTGCGATTATGAACACTTGGCTGGGTTTCAATATCTGTTACTGGTTTTAGCTCAGCAGGTGGTGTATTAATCCAAGAATAGTTTTTTCCTCTATCAATGAGAGTGTATTTGAACTTGAGGCTTTATTAGATTGTTAGAGGTTTAATTTTTTTCCCAAAGATTTTAAAATAATTCCTATTGCTATTGCATGGCCCCTGAGGACTCTGCAAAGTTATCATAATCTTTTGTATGCTGGATTTGGAGCAACAACTATAATTTTACAGGTGGTCAAGCCAGGATATTATGTCAAGTGTGGTGTGTATTGCTGTAATACCTCCTTCATATTTGAGTCAGACATTGAGTCATTATGTATTCCATGGTTAGTCCTGGAACATAGGAACAGGAGGAGGCTATTCAACCTGTCGAGCCTCTTCTGCCATGCAATACAATCATGGCTGATCGAACACTTCAATGCCTTTTACCTACACAATCCGCAAACCTTTTACGTTATTGTTAATCAGAAATCTATCAATCTCTACCTTAAACATACTCAATGACTGAGCTTTCACGGCCCTTTGGGGTAGAGAATTCCAACGATTCACAACCCCCTTGAGTGAAGAAATTTCTCCTCGGTCCTAAGTGGCTTCCCCATTATTTTGAAATTGTGTCCTCTGATTCTAGACTCCCAACCAGGGGAAACACCTTACCTGTATCTACCCTGTCTATTCCTTTGAGTATTTTGTAGATTTCAATTAGTTCACCTCTCATTCTTCGAAACCCGAGAGAATACAGGCCCAGTTTGCCCCGTCTCTCTTCATAAGACAGCCCTGCCATCCCTGGAACAAGTCTGGTGAACCTTCATTGCACTCCCTCTATGGCAATAATATCCTTTCTGAGGTAAGAGAACCAAAACTGCACACTTCAGGTGTGGCCTAACCAAGTTTCTATACAATTGAAGCAAGACTTCACCACTCCTGTACACGAATCCTCTTGCGATAAAGGCTAACATTCCGTTAGCCTTCCTAATTGCTTGCTGCACCTGCATTTTAGCTTTCAGTGACTTATGGACAAGGACACCCAAGTCCCTTTGTACACTTACGCTTTTTCATCTCTTACTATTTAGGAAATACTCTGCACATCTGGTCCTTCTACCAAAGTGGATAAACTCACATTTTTCCACATTATATTCCATCTGCCATGTTCTTGCCCACTCACTAAGTCTGTCCAAATCCTCCTGTAGCCGCTTTACGTCTTTCCCACAACACAAATTCCTGCCTGGCTTTGTATCATCCGCAAACTTGGAAATGTTACGTTTGGTCCCCACATCCAAATCATTGACGTATATTATGAACAGCTGAGGCCCAAGTACTGATCCTTGCGGAACCCCACTAGTCACAGCCTGCCAATGCGAGAATGCCCTGCTTATTCCCACTCTCTGTTTTCTCCCTATTAGCCAATCCTTAATCCATGCCACTATATAGCCTCCTATTCCATGTGCTTTTATTTTGCTAATCAACCTCCTGTGGGGGACTTTATCAAAAACCTTCTGAAAATCCAAGTATACTACGTCTATCAACTCTTCTTTATCAATTTTATTATTAACATCCTCAAAAAACGCCAACAAGTTCGTCAAACATGATTTTCCATTCGCAAATCCATACTGACTATGCCCAATCGGATCATGATTATCCATGTATCCATTTATCACATCCTTTATAATAGATTCAAGCATTTTCCTTAACTTCTGATGTAAGGTTAACAGGTCTGTAGGCCCCTTTTTTCTTTCTCGGAGGGAATAATGGGATGACATTGGCTAGCTTCCAATCTTCAGGAACCATCCCAGAATCTATAGAATTTTGGAAAATGATCACCAATGCATCCACTATCTCTTTAGCAACCTATTTCAACACTCTGGGATGCAGAATATCAGGTTCTGGGGACTTATAAACTTTCAGTGCCCTTAATTTCTCCAATACAACCTTCTTAATTTTTATTTTCCTTCAACTCCTCATTCTCCCTAGCCCCTTGGATCTCCAAATCTGGGAGATTTCCTGTATCTTCTTCAGTGAAAACAGACACAAAGTAATCATTTAGCTTCTCCAACATTTCTCTATTCCCCATTATAAATTCTTCTGACTCTGCCTGAAATGGACCCACATTTTTCTTAGCCAAATGCTTCCTTTTTTATATACCTATAGAAGCTTTTACAGTCCATTTTTATGTTTCTTGCTAGATTACATTCATATCCTATTCTCCCTTTACCAGTGTCTTGATCTGCCTTTGCCTTTGTAAAAACCTCCCAATCCTCAGGTTTACTACTACTTCTGGCAACTTTATAAGCCTTTACTTTTAATCTTATACAGTCCTTAACTTCCTTTGTCAGCCACGGTTGACTGACATTTTTTGGGCTTTCGCACCTTGAAGGAATGTAAAGGTGCTGTAAGCTATGTAATAGTTCTTTGAAGACTATCTATCGCCAGATTTTTATTGAATTCCAGTTCCACCATCTGCTGTGGTGGGATTGGAACCCAGGTCCCCAGAGTATTACCCTGGATTTCTGGAATACTAGTCCAGCGACAATAGCACTACGTCATCGTCTCCAGTCACAACAGTGACTCCAGCTGCCGCTCAAGTTCCAAAACCTGGAGCTCAAGCTTGTGCAGCTGGTGACATTTCCTACAGATGTGTTTGTCAGGGACACATGGTGCGTCCACGACTTCACACATACCGCAGGATGTACACTCCACCTGGCCGATCTGACCTGCCATCCCGTAACTCTAAAAACTATTTATTACGCTTGAGTAAGTAGAATGAGTAGAGTAAATTACTAGTAACTTAACTTTGCTATATTTGCGCTAACTTTATCTTTCTTTGGTTTACTTTATTACTTTATTTCACTTTGACTTAATTTAACTTTACTTCCCTACTGCTAGTGTTCCTTACTGAAATCCAAGTAGCTACTTCTTTATAAATGATACGTTTTTCTAGTTTTAATCTATTTAAACATTCTCTGTAACAGCAGCTTCTCACCTACCAAAGAACTTACAGTTTTCCTGTGATGCCACTCCTGGATGTTTTTCAAACTCGGCCTGCTGCCTGAGTTGAGGTGTCCCCCGCAGGTCTGGTTGTCTCTGCTCCAGGGAGGTGGGTGAAGGTCCCGAGCCTCGCCCTCTATTTATCCGCTGCCCGAGTAGTGGTGCCCTCCACTGGTCCGGCAGTGTCCTCTCCCAGAAGGTGAGTGAACACCCCGAGCCTCATCCTCTATTTATCCATTGCCCGAGTAGAGGTGTCCCTCGCAGGTCCAGCTGTCTCCTCGCCTGGAGACTGGATGATGGCAGTAGCAGGAGAGGTTTTAATTTTCCATTTGTGCAACAGGTATCTGCAAGTGCCGTGGTTTCTATGAATGCGCGTTTAGGGAGGCCCATGGGCTTCATGGGAGATGAAACCAGGGATCTTTTGTGTTGGGTCTCTCACGAGGTGTTTATTTGTTACGTTTTGTGAGGACCTTTCATTTTTCCAAGCTTCTTCAGAGTGAAATCACTTTGCCTGAGGGTTGTATGCATGGATCAAAAAGGGCTTAGTGACTTCAAGCGGAGGTGAGAGATGTTGGTGAGACCCTGGTGGATGGGGGTGGGGGCGCACTTGTTTTCTTAGATCAGCTGAGCTTCCAGGAAGATCCGCTGCAATGTGTGCCAGCATGGATAACCAGAGTGCTGGGGTCAACTTGAGGGTCCCACTGATGCAACTCACCGTACATAGTGCATACTGGGCTAGTGGCTATGGAGGATACATGGGGCATGGAGGTGGCATGGATGATCTGAGGGGTTATAGGGGGTGGTTGGGGGTTGAGGGGTAAGGTTTAGGGGGCTCTAAATGATATTGGGAGCTGGGCTGCTGTGTTGCAGAACCGAAGCAAACCTTCTAACCGGCTTGCCTCTGCACCTACACTCCTCACACACTCCATTGTGGCTCCAAAATGCACTGCAAATGCGAACCTAATCCTTCTAACCGGCTTGCCTCTGCACCGACACTCCTCACACATTCCATCGTGGCTCTGAAATGCACAGTGAATGCGAACCTAAACTCTGTGTGAGAAAGACAAAAATCCCTGGTAAGTCATACATGGGTTGACTTGCATTTCGGAAAGTGCACAGGTCGGGTTTTCCCGAGCCCACGTGAAAATCCAGGTCCTTGTATCCAGGAACATTTTGTACCCAGTTTTGCCCTTTTTTTCAAGCTGGTATCAGTTATCACCAAAACATTATATTCCCATGTGGCTATCTGCACCTGCAGCTCACTGACTTTATTTACCATGCTTGTGCATTGGCATACATGCACTGCAAATCCTATTGCATTCCCTCTTGGCCTGATCCTACCTAATACATTACTATTTCTTAATCTAATGCTATCTGCCTCTCCCAATCTTCACAAACCTTGATGCTCTTTTCCAATGCTTTGTCCTGGTTCCCATGCTGTTTTTAACACAGATAATAAAAATAATGTTTTGGAGGAACAAACATTGATTGAATTCAAAACTAAATCAAGCATAGTAAATTTAGGCAAATTTTTGAATTTGCCTCCGTATGTCATTGGAATAATCCACCAGTGGTTTCTGTTGTGTAGTTTTGTTGTGCACTGTTGGTGGTCTCAAATGAAACCACGTATTGCAGTTTCAATTATGGTTCTAGATTTGCTCTTCAATCATTTGTTGTGAGGGCATTGTGCTGAATGTGTAAAGTCATACAGATGCAATTGAAGGTGTGATGAATAGTGGTTGGAGAGGTGGGTATCTCTGAAATGTAACTCAATGCATGGTGCTGAGAATGTTTAAGATTTGTCACCTTTGACCGTAATACTTGGGCACAAATAAACATAAATAAGCTGAAATAAATTCCATATGTGCAATGATGGATGATAGAATCAGAATCATAGAACGGTTGCAGCACAAAAAGAGGTCATTCAGCCCATCATGTCTGTGCCAACTGTCTGCAAGGGCAACATAGCTAGCCCCACCCTTTCCCCATAGCCCTGCTAACTGTTTCTGTTCAAGTGCTTATTCAATTACCTTTTTGAAAGTCTGGTTGAATCTGCTTCCACCACACTCTCAGGCAATCCATTCCAGTTCCTAACCGCTCACTCTGTAAAGAAGTTTTCATGCCGCCTGTGGCTCTTTTGCAATTTTTTCAAAGAAAGGCCAGTTTTCATGTTGTACTTCATATGCTGAGTTACTGTAAATTCAGCTGCAAGAAAATTGGTAGAAATTGTGTATATTCAAGGGACAAATGGTGTTGATACTTCCACTGAAGTCTACTGGTATCTTTAAGGGATCGTCTTTATCGTATTATGTGGCCAAGTGGTTAAACAGAGAAAATTGTATGTACTTGAGAAACGTCTATTTTCTTCTCCTAAAAATAGCTTTAAATTTGATCTTGATTTTACATTGTAGGTGATGTCTCCATGGCAGCAGGCGGGAGAGTCAGGGATTACACTAAAAATGTGTGAGAATAATCAGTTATCTGAAGAGCAGAGAAAGCTGTAAGTAATTTGTTTAACCAGTCAGGGATATTGAAAATTAAAGCAAGAATTAAGCGTACTAAAACAATTTTCTTAAATTTACATTTTGTCATTTTATCTCTCATATTTCCACTGTTGCCTTTCAGGCAGTAGGTTCGGGACTCTATAAACTGCTTTCTTTCCAATAATTACCCAAATTTATCCTTTTGATTGGCTGACTGGAAGCACATCTATTTCAATTTAAGCAGACTTGTTCAATGCACTGATTATTCCTTACACATACGCAGAGGAACCCAACCACCTCATTGTGCAAAACTTAAAAGTCATAGCATCATTATAGCTCAGAAGGAGGCTATTCAGCCCATCGAATTCATGTTCTCTAGAACAATCCAGTCGGCCTCATTCCCCCCCCCCACTCAATCCCCATAGCTCTGCAAGTTTATCAATTCTCAAGTGCCTAAACAATTTTCATTTGAAATAATAGATTGTCTCCACTTCCAGCACCTTCACAGGCAGAGAGTGTTCCAGGCCATTATCACATTCCCACTCTGCATCTCTTGCCAAAAAGTTTAATTTTGTGTCCACTAGTCCTTGTATCATCAGTTAACGGGAACAACGTTTCTTTGTGCGTCTTGTCTAAACCTGCCACAATCTTGTACACCTCTACCAACTCTCCCATCAACCTCCTCTAATCCAAGGAGAGCAACCCCAGCTTCTCCAACCTAACCTTGTAGCTAAAATCACGAATCACAGAACCTTTACAGTGCAGAAGGAGGCCATTCGGCCCATTGAGTCCGCACTGGCTCTCAAAGGGCATTCCACCTAGTCCCACTCCCCTGCCTTATCCCCATAACTTGCACATTATTTCTTTTCAACCCCTGGATCCATTCTGATAAACCTTTTCTGCGCCCTCTCAAGGAGCCTCACATCTTTCCTAAAGTGATATAATCAGATCTGGTTGCAATTCTCTAGGGGCTGCGTTTAATGTGCACTTGCCAGGCATGTTTTCGGCAGGCGGGGCACATAAAAAAGGTCAGGTAGCTAGCCCACCACCTTCCCACTCACTCCCGAGCTCACGCTCATAACATGCTAGTTGGGCAGGCTGCTAATTTTGGTATTTGCCCATCAAATATGAATAAATAATTAACTGTTGTTTCGGCTTGTTAACAAGCCTATTGACCTGAACAATACGTTGCCCACACCATAACTTGGAGTGGGCAACCCATTTCTGAAGGCCAACACGAACAAAGGCAGGAACGAAGAGGGAGTGGGCACCTCTTTCGGGGATGCCCTGCACACAGGGCACCCCCACGCTTACTTCCATGCCACCTGCCTGACAGACTGACAGAACACTGTCCCCGTCTCTCATCTCTCCGCCGCAAATTTTGAAATTTTTCTCTGTATTCCAATATACATGTCATTTATATAAATCAAAAAAGCAGTGATCCTAGCATTGACCTTTGGGAATCACCACGATCTAACATCTTCCAGCCTGAATGACAAACATTCACCAGGACTCACTGTTTCCTGTCCTTAAGCCAATCTTTTTTTTTCCAAAATGACACTGACCCATGACTATTCCATGAGCCTTAATTTTGCTAACCAGACCTTTCCGTGGTACTTCATTAAATGCTTTCTTAAAACCCACATAGAAAATAACCACTGGCATCTCTTCATCAACTTTCTCTGTTACTTCATCAAAAAAATTAAATTAGATTGGTCAAATGCAATCTGCCTTTTACAAATCTGTGCTGGATCTCCTTAATAAACTTAAACTTCTTCAGGGGCCAGTTAATTCTTTTTATGCTTATTGATTATTGTGCCTTGTTTAATAGGGAAGCATTATAAGTCATGATTAGAAAGGCTTCTAAGAACAGATAGTTGGGGTTATGCTTGTGAATACACCACGTTGTCATTTACACCTCCTCCAGCCCCATCTTCTGTTTCTTTACCTGTCCCATTACCATCCACTTTTGCCTTGCACCATAATCCCTTTTGCCATTTTATCTTTCCTGTCTTCCGCCCTATCATAGACCTTCCTTTTTTGTTCTTTTTTACCTTCCCCCTCCCCTGCCTCTGTACTTGCTTAGAACCTATTACGTCTCTAACATTTTACAGTTCTGATAAGTCATTGACCTTTGTTTCTCTCTCCACAAATGCTGACAGGTATAATGAGTATTCCCAGCATTTGCTGTTCAGATTTCCAGCATCTTGAGCATTCTGCTTTTTTGTATAAGATGTATTAACTTAGCCTTGAATTTTAAGTTTCAGTGAAATAAAGTATGGCTTTAAAACTACCTAATGCAGTTCATTAATATTGAAGTAAACATTCTTCTTGAGCATTAATGTTTGAAATTCAATATAGTTAAATTGCATTTATAACATTGCACACATTGACTTATTTTGGTATTGCTCCCTGTTCTCCATCAGACACTTGAACCTGGAAAAGCTCTTTGAGGTCCAGTCTATACCTCGAGATGAACAATGGGACCGTTTAAAAAGAGTCAGTGCTAACCTACCAGATTTTGACATGTAAGTGTTTCTTTTGTTATTACTATATGAAATCCTAACCATTGAATGATATATTCCACCCACTCCTCTACCTTTTGATTAATGCTTCAGTTGCCTTTGACTCACATTCTGGCCTAAATGTTTCTGCTTCATGTTATCCTTCCATTAAATCCCAACTCTTGGATGAGGAATGCCTACATCTGCAGCATTTTTAAGCTAAGCTAAGAAACTTCCATCTGATGCCTCTTTGGAGAACTAGTAAATAGTAGGGGAGCCCCAATATTAGTGAAAAATAGCACAAAAATACTTGTTCAAATTCTGTTACAAAGATGTTTTCAGTACTGAAGTTTGACTAACATTAAAACTTGAAGTTTACAGCAAGTATTTCTGAACTAATTTGTGTATTATCTGTAAAGATTTATATCTTAATTATGTGTGATAGCCAGATTCTTATCTCAGCTTTAGACACAATGATTGGACAAATAATGGAAACTGGATCTGTCTCTAAATTGATTACAGGTTTTTACAGCATTTTGCTGTGAGTAGTGTGAGCCATGAACCAGTGAGAAGATGTGATCTGTCCATACTACAGCAGCCTAAGCTATCCTCCTCCATCAGTGAACACCAGAACAAGGTAATGAAGCACGTTCTTTGCCTTTCAAGACCAATGCTTAAAATGTTATATACTTTTTCTTTATTAGCAATTGCGAAATTGTGGATGGAATTATTGAGTGAATGTAGTTACTTAGAAGCTCAGCTAGTACCATCAGGACACCATAAAAATAGTGATCAGCCAAAGTGTTGGTACTTGGGTTAATCAGCACTTTATTAGTTGCCTTTCCACTCATTTTAATCTCTTAGTGTAGGTCAACATAATTTTTATCCAATTACACATTGGTATTAATATACCACAGCTTATTAATCACATTTAACATATCTTTCGGTGTACAAGAATACTATTCTAATAGGAGTAGAACTATATCTTCTGTGCCTAAGAGTTAATATATTTCGTTTTCATGATGTATACAGAAGATGCAAAAAGCAGAAACCGCAGGTTCTAGAAATCTGGAATAGAAACACAAAATGCTGGAAATACGCAGCAGGTCAGGCAGCATCTGTGGGAGAGAAATGGGCCGTAACCTCTGACTAGCGTCAAAGTGCTGGCCCGCAGAAATTAGAAGAAATAATACCTACTTACCTGGTCTTGAAAATTATGTTGTCACTTCCGTTCGTCAGAGATGTTTGGGGCCTGCATCGAAAGACTCCTTGCAGGCCCCAGTGAAGTGTAGCTTCAGCGTATTCAAGGAGGCCACGGCCCCTTTTTTTAATGACACTTGCTGCCGTAAAGCAGGTAAGTTTAAAGGGCCAGGGAAATTGATGGGCCTGGGGAAGGTAAATGTCTAAGGAAAGTGCATGAGATTTGGGGATTGGGGGTGTCTGGGGGGGTGGTGGTGGTCGGTCGGATGGCCGGGGAGGGTGGGAGCCCTGGGGAGGGTGTTGGGGCAGGGGGGTTTGGTGACAGGGGGAGGCATGGGGTTGGCCTGGGGGCATGGGGTCCGAGGTCAGCGGGGGTGTTAGTTGGGGGGGGCGGGGGGTCCGAGGTTGAAGGTCCAGGGGAGAACGGAGGGGGGGGTCCAAGGTCTGGGGGATCGTGGGAGGTGTCCGAGATCGGGGGGTGGAGGTTGGTCGGAGGTCTGGATGGTCAAGGGGTGGGGCGGGGATCGTAATGGTGGTTGGGGGGTGTGTCTGAGGTCCAGGGTGCTCGGAGTGGGGGGCGCGGCGGGTGGGTGTGAGGATGTCGGAGGTGGGTTGGGGGGGTGTCGGAGGTCAGGGGTCTGGGTGGGTTGAGCCTGTGGGGTGGGGGGGTTATCAAGGGTGTCGGGGAGTCCCATGGGGTCGGTCTGGGTCTTTACAATAGTTACTCAGAAGTTAGAAGAGGTTTTAATTCTTCTAACTTTTTCTGGGTAACCATTGGCATAACCCCGGCAGAACCATGCAAAGTTTGCGATTTAAACCGCATTTTCGGATGGTTCCCAGCGCAGCACAATTGTCAAGAGGAAACGTGCACTTGTGGGAAATTGCCGTGCAAACCTTAACCTGGGAATTTCCCAGAGCGATTTCCCCAGCGCATCTTTGGGGTACCCCCCAAATCCGACGCTGGGGAGCGCAGAAGTTACAGGCCAATGTTTCAGGTCAAGGACCTTTCATTAGAATCATGAGCTGACTCGTATTATAAGTTGTAACTGACATATTTACAGAAAATCATAGAATCAGCAGATGGATTAATATTTTAGAGGCTCTTGCTTCTCTAATACAGTGACTGATTCATGGGCAATACTGTCTTTACATTAGGACAACTTTGCTACAGAAGTCAGCTTTTGGGAAATATAGGTTGAAATCCTTTTGAAATATTCCTGAGCACATCCTCTCCATGAGATTGACCTCTTGCTCCCTCAAACCTATTCCCACTAAACTGCTGACCATCCAACTTTACCTTCTGGTCCTCATGTTAGTCGATACTGTTAATGGTGTTCTCTCTTCAGATCTTGTCCCTTTCTCTTTTAAATCTGCCCCCTCTCCTCAAAAACAAACCCTTGACTCTACCAACGCCCATCCAGGACCCTCCACCCCTTTCCGTCCCTCTGACCCCCCCATCCCTTCTTCTAACCCCAGCCCTTGCCGTGTATTCACCATACCCTCTGACCTTCCCCTCTCTGATGCTGAATGTTCAGTACCCAGCTAAGGACTGTTTCATACCCTTACGCCCTTACCTCAATGAATTTTGGGCTTGGCACGATACTGAACTCTTCTTCCACCGCCTTCCATGGTCCATGCTCACTTCTTTGGGCAGGAGTCTTCCCCATGTTCAACGGATCCTTTCACCCGGCTCCAGTATTCTCCCTCCACCTGACCCCTTTCTTCTGGCCTCTTACCCGCTCTTGACCTTTTCATTGAGAACTGTCGGTGTGACATCAGCTGTCTCAATTTCTCCTCGATTGCTCCTCTCACCCACCCTAACTTGTCTCCTTCTGAACTTGCTGCACTCCATTCTCTTAGGTCCAACCCTGACTTTGTTATCAAACCGGCCAACGAGGGCGGTGCTGTTGTTGTCTGGTGCACTGACCTCTACCTCGCAGAGGCTGAGCGCCAACTCTCAGACACTTTTTCCCACCTCCTCCTGGACCATGACCCCACCACCAAACATCAAGCCATTGTTCTCAGGACTGTCACTGACTTCATCTCCTCTGGAGATCTTCCCTCCATTGCTTCCAGCATCATAGTCTCCCAACACCAGTCAGCACGCTTCTACCTCCTTCCCAAAATCTACAAACTGGACTGTCTCGGTAGACCGATTGTGTCAGCCTGTTCCTGTCTCACGGAACTCATTTCTTCCTATCTTGACTCCATTCTCTCGCCCCTTGTTCAGTCTCTTTCCACCTCTTTCCATTCCTCTGCCCTATGTCATATCAGCAATTTCCAGTTCCCTGGCCCTAACCTCCTCCTTTTCACCATTTATGTCCAATCCCCCTACACCTCCATCCCCCACCAGGATGGTCTGAGGGCTCTCCGCTTCTTTCTTGAACAGAAGCCTGGACAGTCCCCATCCACCACCATTCTCCTCTGTCTGGCTGAATTTGTTCTCTCACTGAACTATTTCTCCTTAAATTTGTCTCACTTCCTCCAAATAAAAGGTGTGGCAAGGGCATCCGCATGGGCCCCAGTTATGCCTGTCTCTTTATGGGGAATGTTGAATATTCCTTGTTCCAGTCCTACTCCCACAACTTTTTTTTCGGTACATCAAAGACTGTTTTGGTGCTGCTTCATGCTCTCGCCTGGACCTAGAAAAATTTTTCAATTTTGCTTCCAATGTCCACCCCTCTATCACTTTCACATGATCCATCTCCGATACTTCCCTTCCCTTCCTTGACACCTGTCTCCATTTCTGGTGCTGGACAGTCCACCAATATTCATTACAAGCCTACCGACTCCCACAGCTACCTCGACTACAGCTCCTCACACCCTGCTTCCTGTAAGAACATAAAAACATAAGAAATAGGAGCTGTAGTCGGCCCCTCAAGTCTGACCTGCCGTTCAATAATATCATAGCTGATCTGCCCCAGGCCTCAACTCCTCTTTTATGCCAGCTCCCTCCATAGCTCCATCCCATTCTGTCATTTCCTTTGCCTCCATCGCATCTGTTCTGATGATGCCACTTTCCAAAATGGCGCTTCTGACATGTCTTCCTTCTTCCTAAACCGAGGTTTCCCACCCATTGGGGCCCTCAACTGTGTCGGACCCATCTCCCACACCTCTACCCTCATACTTCCCCCCACCCCTCCCAGAACCATGATAGGGTCCCCTTTGTCCTCCCTTTTCACCCTACCAGCCTCCACATTCAAAGGATTATCCTCCGCCATTTCCGCCAAGCCCAGCATGATGCCACCATCAAACACATCTTCCCCTCACCCCCTCTGTCAACATTCCGTAGGGACCGTTCCCTCTGGGACACCCTGGTCCACTCCTGCTTCACCCCCAACACCTGATCCACTTCCCATGGCACCTTCTCATGCAACCACAGAATGTGCAACACCTGCCCCTTTACCTCCTGCCCCATCACTGTTCAAGGGCCCAAACACTCCTTCAATTTGGCCTACTGCATTCACTGCTCCCAATGCGGTCTCCTCTACATTGGGGAGACCAAACGCAGACTGGGTGACTGCTTTGCGGAACACCTTTGGTCTGTCTGCAAGCATGACCCAGACCTTTCTGTTGATTGCCATTTCAACACACCATCCTGCTCTCATGCCCACATGTCAATCCTTGGTCTGCTGCAATGTTCCAGTGAAGTCCAAGGCAAACTGGAAGATCAGCACCTCATCTTCAGATTAGGCACTTCACAGCCTTCTGGACTTAACATTGAGTTCAACAGCTTCAGACTGTGAACTCTCTCTTCTATCTTCACCCTTTTTTAATCCCTTTTTCCAAATTCATTTTTATTTTTTATCCACTTATTTTTATTTTTATTTATTCATTGTTTCATCTCCTTTTTCTTATCCCGTTTTCTAACCTTTTTTTTTCCCACCACCGCCCCTCCCCCCCAACCCATTCCCAAAAGGGCCATCTGTTACTTGTTCCATGTTGTTCTTTCCCAGAGTGCTCACCCTTGTTCTGCTATTATCACATTCTGCTTTCTTATTTTTATGCCACTATCAGCACCATTTTTTTTTTAGCCCTTACACTACCGTTAACACCCCCTTTGTCCCATGTAGCTCAAGACATTTTGTCAATCTTTCCTTTGCCCCCACCTATTGCTGGCCTTCTATCCAGCTTCACCTGCTCAGCCCAGCTTAAACAGTATAAATTTCATCACGTTTCTACCACTCATTAGCTCTGAAGAAAGGTCATACGGACTCAAAACATTAACTCTTGTTTCTCTCTCCTCAGATGCTGTCAGACCTACTGAGTTTTTCCAGCATTTTCTGTTTCTGTTTGATTTCCAGCATCTGCAGTATTTTGCTTTTTACTTGATTCTATCAACCTTGCTAACTACCATCCAACCTGCATTTCCTTTCCAAAGTCCTTAAATGTGATATCCCCTCCCAAATCTATTCCCATTATTTCCAGAACTGTATGCTTGAATCCATTCAGATTTCTGCCCTGACCCTGACTAAAGTGGCTCTTATCAAAGTCATAAGTGACATGCTATGTGACTGTGATAAAGGACAGCTTTCCCTCCTCATCCTTCTTGACTTGTCTGCATCCTTTTCCACAGTTGAGTACACCATCCTCCGATAACTCTCCACTGTCATCCAGCTGGGTGGGACACTCTCATATGGTTCTATTATTATCTAATTAATTGTAGCCAGAGTATCACTTGCAATGGCTTCTCTTCCTGCTCCTGCCCCATTACCTCTGGTGTCTCCCAGGGATCGATCCTTGGCCCACTTCTATTTTTCATCTATGCTGCCCCTCAGCGACATTATTCAAAAGCACAGCATTAATTTTCACATATACAGCTCTACCTCTTCACCACCTTCCTTGAGTCCACCATTGTCTCTAAATTATCAGACTGCTTATCCGACACCCAGTAGGCATGTTGAATGAGCCGAAATTTCTTTCAGTAGAATGTTGGGAAGACTCAAACCATTGTTTTCAGCCCCTGCTCCGAACACCATTTGCTAGCTTCCCTGGCACAGTTTGAGACTAAACCAGGATGTCCGTAACCTTAATGTTATATATGACCTAAAGGTGAGAGTCCAACCTTATATTTCACCAAATGTGAAACCTCATATTTCTATCTCCAAAACATCACCCCTGCTTCAGCCCATCTGCTGAAACCTTTACAGTTTAAAACAGCGAGAGAACTGGGATTTTTACAGTTTAAGTCAGCAAGAGGAGAGGCAGGATTTTCACAGTGTGGAACAGCAAGAAGAGAGCCGGGATTTTCAGTGTGAAACAGCGAGAGGAGAGCCAAGATTTTCAGTTTAAGACAGCAAGAGGAGAGCCGGGATTTTCACAGTTTAAAACAGCAAGAGGTGGTTGGGAGTTTGTTTAAAATCCTTCCATGGCCTTGCCTCTCCCTGTCTCTGTAATTCCCTCCAGCCCCACAACCCTATATATGAGAGATATATGTGTCCCCTAATTCTGGCCTCTTGTTCATTTCCAACTTAAGGCACCACCATTGGTGGCAATACCTTCGGTTGCCTAGGCCCTAAGCTCTAGAGTACCCCCCTTACACTTCCCTGTCTCTCTACCTCGCGTTCCTCCTTTAAAACACTTGTTAAAATTGCCTCTTCAATCAAGCTTTAGGTCATCTGACTTAATGGGTGGTATTTTACGCTCTCGATCTTGGTGAGTTTGGAGACGGGGAGGGCATTTAATTGGGAGGGATGGTGAGGGGGTGACCCTGATTAACTTGGTGGCAGGAAGGCCCTTGGACGGCCGTCCCATACCACCACCAATTGAAGTCCTTAAGTGCAAACTTGTGTGGATTGCATGTGGCCTCCCAGAGAGAGGTTCCTTGTTCAAAAACATTCAGTACCTGATCGAAGGACCCAGCATCTGGAAGGGTTTAGGGAGGGGGGAAACAGGGACGGCCATGAGAGCCTCCCTCTGCCCTTGCTGCCGAACTCCCTAGAACTTCTTCCCCCACGCAAAACTCTGCCACCATTATGCGATTCTGGGTCTCCATGAGTTTCATTTGGGCAGCATGTTTCTGCCATTAAATAGAGCTGCTGGCCTCTGAATTGTCAGCGGCTCTCTGAGGACGTGACTTCACACCTCGAGGATCTTAATCCCATCGAAGGCTTGCCAGCAAATGGCTCTTATTTTGGCAGGCCTTCCCAAAGGATACAATGGAGGTCTCTTGGCAGCTGTCCAGCCAGCAGCCGAGAAGCTTGTCGCCTCCATAAAATTCTCCCCAGTATCTTCTTTTGTGCCTCAGAGCTCCTGTGAAGTGCCTTGGGACGTTTTATTACTTCAGAGCTGCTATATATAATGTAAGTTGTTTTGGATCTATTAAAATGACGATTCTATTGAGCTCACATTTTTTGAGGGTGACAAACACATTGGAAAACAAAAGGCTAAACCTTTAGTTTAGCTTGTATGAATGTTTTTGAAGTTGTGAAATTCAAGATATACTGATCTCGACCTGACCTGAGAAGTTAATCTTTCAGACATGTTTCACTAACATTAACATTGGGCGAAATCGTTTCAGGTTCGCACTAAGTGCGGCAGCAGGCAGGTAAAACGATGTTTTACCTGCTGACTGCAGTGGCGGCTTTTCACACCATAACGTCCCAAATTCACCACATTAATTATGCATTCCTGAGAAACACAGCGTTTCAATGGTGGGCTCTCATTCGCCCACCACGCCATCACCTCACTACTTCATCAAGCCGAGTGCCATATTTAAAGTACAGCCGTGTGCACACATCTCAGTGCTTCCAGCCCACTACTGCTGCATGGAAGACATGGCCCCAAAAGGCAAAATGACTGCAGCCCCCAGGTTTAGTGATGCGTCCCTTGAGCACCTTTCGGATGAAGTGGAGGCTCGCCGTGATGTCCTGTACCCCCACCCTGGCCGCAGGATGGGCAGCAACATCACCAACCCGGCTTGGGAGCCTGTGGTAGCGGTGGTCAGCGCCAATGTCCTGCAAAAGAGGACAGACACCCAGTGCCGCAGGAGGTTGAACGATGATCTCTGTTCCACCAGGGTAAGTCACTCTTCTCATCACTCTCGGCTCACACACTCACAAACATATCACACATCCACAGGGCACTCATTCACTGCCAGTTCAAGGGACAACACCATTCACTGTCTCTCACCCACCTTCATTGTCCTTATCCTGTCCATGGGACCACTCTTCACCCACACAGGCCAGGCATACTTATCACCTGGCTTGGCAGGCATCTCTATTCATGCAGGACAAGCTGGCTCACGACAACAGGACAAGGTCACATACCAGTGGAGGAATACCTGAAATCAAGGTCCTCAAGGACTTTGAAAACAGACCTATCCATCTGGCTGGCGAGGTCCTGGACCGTTCCTGTGTTGACAGTGAGGTCGGCGGTGCTCTACCAAGTGAGGATCCAGCAGTGCAACATCCATCAGACAAGCCTGCTGTGAGTGACGTATCCTCTTTCACAGGCCAGTGCCATGCAATAATTATCTCTCCTTGCTTTCGCAGGCACACCTGCCAAGCAGCCGATGGAGCCTATGACCCAGGGCCTCCAATCAAGCCTCAAATAAGTCTCTGAAGAGGAATCCGAAGGCACCCTCCTTGAAGTCCCATCACAGCATTCGCCCACACCCTCCACCAGCGCAGAGGCACACGCCTCGATGGGACCTAGATTTAGAGTAACCTCGAGATCACAACCTGATGAGTACATCGCACAGCCTGATCCACAGCAGGCGGCTGCTGGGACTTCCAAAGTCCCTGGCACTCAGTGGACTGCTGGAGGCCAGAAATTTGCTGAGTCCGAGTCAGATGCCAAGCCTCTGGTCTCGGTCATGTCACAGTTGCTGGAGCTGCAAAGGCAAGCTCGGGAACACCAGAAAGGGATGTCCGCTGCACTCCTCAGATTGCAAGGCACAATGGTGGACTCTGTCTGCCTTCAGGTTGCAGTGATAGTGCCAGCGCACCAAGGTTAACACTGGTAGGATGGCGGTCCAAAACGTCGCTCCTGCACAGTTGGCCTCCAACAGTGTGTTCACGAGAGGGGTGCGGGGCAGCCCAATCTCACTCTAGCTACCCCCTCTCCTCAAGGAGTCAGCCAGGGGCCCTTAGGCACCCATAGGGAGGAGGATCAGCAGGTGTACCCCCTGGGGCCATCCATCCAGGTGACTCTGGAAGTTTCTGACCCATCCGAATCCTCTCTTCCTGTGACCTCAGCAGCTCCAATTCCACAGACCGAGGAGGGTGCCATTGCCACAAGGCAGGACCCTGAAAGCAGGCTGGGGCCCACCAGGTCTCAGCCCTCCAGAGGATGCCCGCATGGTCATCACAGACAATTAAGTCAGCAAGCTGGCTCCACCTCTGCTGTGGATGTCCAGGGAGCAGCAAGATGTAGCGGCAGGGTTAGGAAGGTTAAGTTGTAACTCTTTCGAGTTATCAACAGTCACAGATTGTAACTCTTTCGAGTACATTCACAGTTCTTGGTTTCTGGGAGTGGGACATGAACCTACAACCTTCTGATTCAAAGGCGAGGGTGCTATGAACTGAGCCACAGCTGACACCTCAAGGTTAAGTTGTAACTCTTTCGAGTTATCAACAGTCACGGATTGTAACTCTTTCGAGTACATTCACAGTTCTTGGTTTCCGGGAGTGGGACATGAACCCACAACCTTCTGATTCAAAGGCGAGGGTGCTATGAACTGAGCCACAGCTGACACCTCAAGGTTAAGTTGTAGTTGCACAGCCTGTGCAGGGGTGTTAATCGCTTGTACATAATGTTCACTGTTGTCAATAAACTCCCAAAAATGTCTCCCTGTCTATGGCTCCTTGCTCTGATGTGCAGTGTTCATGTCACTCAGATGTGAAACCTTTCTGCACAGGATAAAGGCAGGTGTCTCAGTCCAGAGCCTCGTTCCTGTGCTTTGTGCTGCCTTCAGACCAAAGTGATGGTCTGGCTTTACACTCCCTGGACACATTACTGGTGCCTGCATCTCGATGATGCTGCTAGAATGTCGTGGACAGGCATCACGGAGTTCCGTCATTTTTTCTGTGTGCCCACAGCACCTTAAAGGTGGAGCTGGCCCCCATCTTTTCAGCATCTGTCACCAGTGATGCTGTGCTCCTTGAAGGGCTCAGGTGCTGAAGGCAGACAAAGGATAAGATGCTTCTAAAGTTTCATGGCTGCATCTGTACGATATGACCCTGATCACAGAGTGGAAACGAGCTGCCCTCAGCCAGACAGGAGTCAGACATTCTCAGAGGCTATGTGAAGACCTATGGAGTGTCCTCACTGCATGCCATCGTCGTCATCATCTTCCACAAATCTAGGGCCTCCCGAGAGCGCCTGCCTCAACTGGCCAGTGCAAGGACCTCAATCGTTGTCATTGTTGCCTTCGAGGACCTCCTCAGCCTCATCACCACTGATGTCCTCATTGGAGGAGACCTCCAGCTCCCACATCTCCTCCTCAGCCAGCTCGTCTGCCCGTTGGCAGCGCCAGGTTGTAACGGTTGCAGCAGGTGACGACAATGATGACATTCTCTGTTGGCTAAATGGCAGGGCTCCACCAGACTAGTCCAGGCACCAGAACCTCATTTTCAGCATCCTGATGGTTTGCTCCACCAAGCTGCGAGTTGCAGCATGAGCCTCGTTATACCTTCACTCTGCTGCAGTCTGAGGCCGCCGTGCAGGTGTCGTCAGCCATGTCCTCTGCGGGTAGCCCTTGTCCCCAAGGAGACATCCCTGCAGACATAGAGTCATAGAGGTCTACAGCACAGAAATAGGCCCTTTGGCCCATCGAGTCTGCGCTGGTCAAACAAGTACCTAACTATTCTAATCCCATTTTCCAGCACTAGGCCCATAGCCTTGTATGCCATGGCCTCTGTGGACTCTGGAAGATGTCAGGGATTTGTGACCAACTGAGAATGTAGGAGCCATGCACAGTCCCTGGAGAACGAACGCAGACCTGCAGGATGCGTTTGTGGTGGTTGCACATTCAGCGAATGGAATCCCTTGCAGTTAACATAGTTGACCGTGTGTTGCGATGGAGATCTGAGTGCCACCTGAGTGCAGCCGATGGCACCCTGCGCCTGTGGGAATCCTGAGATCTGGACTAATCCAATCACTCTTGGCTGCTGGTCTTCCTGATCCTGGATGAATTGCACAAAGTTGTGTGCCCTTGCGAAGGTGGCATCCGTGACCTCATGGATACATTTGTGAGTGGGGTCTTGTGATATCCCAAAGAGGCCACCTGTGGAGCCTTGAAAGGAGCCATTGATGTAGAAATTGAGCGCCGCTGTCACTTCATGGCCCCTGGCAGTGGATGCCCTCCATGTCCACGTGGCGCAAAATCCTGCAGCAGCTGGCAGACGTGACCGACCAGTTCCCTAGCCATGTGCAGTCTTTGGAGACACTGGTTGTCGGTCATCTGCAGGAATGAAAGGCGGTGTCTATAGACTCTTGATCTAGCTAGGCACCACCCAGCGACAGCTCTCTGTAGCTGTTCAGCGGTGTGTGAGGGAGCCCCAGTGGTCCCTCTCCAGAGGGCACTGCTCCTCCCTCTGTGCAGCCAGGCACCTCAGTCGCTCTCCTCTCTCATCTTCACTCTCTGTATGCCAGGAGGCAGACAGCTAGTTCACCAGGCTCCATGATCCTGATGTACTCCTGCAGAATGAGAGAGAGATGCGTGGTTTAGCATATGTGTACTAAGAACCTCTCTTGGTTAGGTCTGTGAGCACCTCCAGCAGTGACTGCTCCATGGCCAGCTTTAGCAAGGAGATTGTACAATGTGCCCAGTTGTCCAATTGTTCTGCAGTCCATTCAAAACGCTTATGAATTTGCAGTCTGTGCCCGAGGGGTGAAAAGCTCTGGAGCACTTGTTGGCACTTTGATGCTTTGTGTTGCTTGAGTGGGCAGATAAGCTAGAGGCCTGACTCCAATCATATCAATGTGGCTGTCTCTGAACTGTCTCAGCTGCAGAGCAATGGCCACTTGATAGAAGGTGCCCTAATACGTGGCCACTTGCCTGACCCACACCACCCCCACTCCCCCACCACCCAGCACATGCTTCAACTGCAGGGCAGCCTATGTGTCCCCCTCCTCCAACGTGCCTCAACCAAGTCCAACAGGCATCCCTCGCAAGCGCTCCGCAACTTTTTTTGCCCTCCCTTCAAAGTGCTGCCCGCCAAGTGCACGCCTTTTCTATGCTGTTGTGAAACATGTCAGCGTACAATCACGCCGACGTGGGCGGACGATCCAGCAGGGGGTGATGAGTCCAGTGGGCTAGCCTTATAATGAGATGCTGATGTTATTACAATGAGCTTCCCGATGTCCAATGGCAGAAAATAGGGCCCACCATCGACGGGCTGAGCAGATGATCACAAACTGGTTTCACAATGTTGTCAAACTAATTTTTGGTCTTCTCGCCATATTGTCTGCTCAAGCTACAGAGTATGCCTGACGCCAGCAGGCACAGACAATTCCGCCCATTGTTATCATTGGAGGATGGTAAAAATACAGGCATGTTCACAACTCTTGAGTGAAAGTTATTGAATCAGATAACTTCAATTTACATCTCTTGCAATTTTGACTGGTGTTCCAGAAATTACATTCCTGTTATGCTTAGGCCAATTAGCTTATAGTGACTAAAAAGTCATGTTCTGTTTTTATTGTTTGGGATTGCTGCATTTTAAGTTATTTAGGGAATCCATTCTCTCATTTTTTCCATGAATCAGTGGCATTGGCTGATGTCAATAATTCTTTCCTGGGTTAGATTTTTAGTTTTGTTTTAATTATCTTCCTTCACAAAAATTTTGTGTGGTTCCATCTTAAACATCCATTTCAGCATGTCACGCAGGGCTGTAAACTTAATGTTGTTGGGACAGAGCTCGATATTGTAGCGAATGAATCTCTGAAGGTTCATGACCAGTATTGTAAACCTATTGCAAAAACTATTAGAGATCTAAGATGTATTGCCAGGTTGATTAAATACTTTCTTCCAATGTTTGTGGGACCTGGCTCGGGACAATTTAAAATCAATTCAAGGAAGAAAACAAAGACTGAATTGAAACAATGAGTAAGTGAATGCACATGGTGATAAATTTCTTATAGCCAAGGAGACGACCAGAAGTTGATCTTTATTCAGTTTGAGATTTATTCACAAAGTGAGACATTACAAATATATAGCTGCTAACTCAACAACTCGCTACTGGTGTCAATAAGTTCACTTTCTACTGTTTTTGAGTATGTCCATAAAAAATAAACTAATTAACAAATTAACTAATAAACAAGTTAGCCCCTTTAAAGGGGCGCTAAGTCCTCTCTATATGTGCACAAATAATTGTCCAATGAATGCCCCACGCTTAACCTTAATTTATACAATTAACATATGGTTAATTTTTTCTTATTGGGCTACCATTTCCCTTCACAGCGCTTTGTAGAATGGGACAGGATTTTATAGGGGAGGTACTGTACTGGTTTGTCACTGGACTAGTAGTCCAAAGATTAATGCTCTGGGACCTGGGTTTGAATCCCACCAGGGAGATGGTGGAATTTGATTTCAATAACTACCTGGAATTAAAAGTCTAATGATGACAATGAAACCACTGTTGATTGTTGTAAAAACCCATCTGGTTCACTAATGTCCTTTAGGGAAGGAAATCTGAAACCTACATGTGACTCTAGACCCAAAGCAATGTGGTTGACTCTTAAATGCCCTCTGAAATGGCCTAGCAAGCCAGTAAGGAAAGAAACTGGACAGACCAACCTTGTCGACCGTGCAAAGCCCTCCTTAATAACATCTGTGGGCTTATGCCAAAATTGGGAGAGCTGTCTCACAGACCAGTCAAGCAACAGCCTGACATAGTCATACTCACGAAATCATACCTTACAGATCCCACTGTCACCATCCCTGGGTATGCCCTGTCTCACCGGCAGGACAGACCCAGCAGAGGTGGCAGTACAGTGGTATACAGTCGGGAAGGAGTTGCCCTGGGAGTCTTCAACATCGACTCCAGACCCCACGAAGTTTCATGGCATCAGATCAAACAAGGAAACCTCCTGCTGATTACCATGTACTCTTCCCCCCTCAGCTGAGGAATCAGTACTCCTCCATGTGGGCGCAGAATGTACTATGTGTGGGGGACTTCAATATCCATCACCAAGAGTAGGCTCGGTAGCACCACTACTAACCAAGCTGGCTGAGTTCTGAAGGACATAACTGCTGGACTGGGTCTCTGACAGGGAACCAACAAGAGGGAAAACATACTTGACCTCATCCTTAACAACCTGCCTGCCGCAGATGCATCTGTTCCTGGCAGTATCAGTAGGAGTGACCACCACACAGTCCTTGTGTAGACAAAGTCCTATCTTCACTTTGAGGATACCCTCCACCATGTTGTGTGGCACTACCACTGTGCTAAATGGGATGTACAGATCTAACAACTCAAGACTGAGATCCATGAGGCCCTATGGTCCATCAGTAGCAGCAGAATTGTACTCAACCACAATCTGTTACCTCATGGCCCGCATATCCTTCACTCTACCATTACCAAGCCAGGGGTTCAAACCTGGTTCAATGAAGAGTGCAGGAGGACATGCCAGGAGCAGCACCAGGCATACCTAAAAATGAGTTGTTAATTAGTGAAGCTACAACATAGGACTACTTGCAGGCCAAGCAGCATAAACAGTAAGCGATATACAGAACTAAGCAATTCCAAAGCCAACTGATCCGATCTAAGCTCTGCATTCCTGGTACATCCAGTTGCGAATGGTGGTGGACAGCTGAACAACTCACTGGAGGAGGAAGCTCCACAAATATCTCCATCCTCAATGATGGGGGATCCCCGTACATCAGTGCAAAAGATAAAGCTGAAGCATTTGCAGCGATCTTCAGTCAGAATTGCTGAGTGGATGATCCATCTCAGCCTCTTCCGGAGGTCCCCAGCATCACAGTTACCACCCTTGAGTCAATTCGATTCACTCCACCTGATATCAGGAAACGGCTGAAGGCACTGGACGCTGCAAAGGCTATGGGCCCTGACAACATTCGGGCAATAGTACTTAAGACTTGTGATCCAGAACTTTCTGCGCCCCTGGACAAGCTGTTCCGGTGCAGCTATAACACTGGCATCTACCCGGCAATGTGGAAAATTGCCCAGGTATGTCCTGTACACAAAAAGCAGGCTGATTACAGCCCAATAGGCCTATTCTTGACCATTAGTAAAGTGATGGAAGGTGTCATCAATAATGCTATCAAGCTGCACTTGCTTATCAATAACTTGCTCACTGATGCTCAGTTTGGGTTCCATCAATGTCACCCTGCTCCTGACCTCATTACAGCCTTGGTTCCAACATGGAGAAAGAGCTGAACTCCAGAGGTACAGTGAGAGTGACTATCCTTGACATCAAGGCAGCATTTGACTGAGTATAATATCAGGGATCCCTAGCAAAACTGTAGTCAATGGGAATCATGGGGAAAACTCTCCGCTAGTTGGAGCCATACCTAGCACAAAGGAAGATGGTTGTGATTGTTGGAGGTCAATCATCTCAGTTCCAGGGCACCACTGCTGCAGTTCCTTAGGGCAGTGTCCTCGGCCAAACCATCATCAGCTGCTTCATCAGTGACCTTCCATCATAAGGTCAGAAATGGAGATGTTTGCTGCTGATTGCACAATGTCTAGCACCATTTGTGACTCCTCAGATACTGAAGCAGTCCATGTCTAAATGTAACAAGACCTGGAAAATATTCAGGCTTGGGTTGACAAGTGGCAAGTAACGTTTGTGTCACACAGGTGCCAGGCAATGACCATCTCCAACAAGAGAGAATCCAGCCATTGCTCCTTGACATTCAATGGCCTTACCATTGCTGAATCCACCATTATGAACATCTTGTGGGTTACCATTGACCAGAAACTGAACTGGACTAGCCATATAAATACAGTGGCTACAAGAGCACGCCAGAGGCTAGGAATCCTGCGGCGAGTAACTCACCTCCTGACCACCCCCACCCCCACCAAAGCCTCTCTACCATCTACAAGGCACAAGTCAGGAGTGTGATGGAATACTCTCCACCTGCTTGCACGAGTGCAGCTCCAACAACACTTGACACAATCGAGGACAAGGAGGCCCACTTGATTGGCACCCCATCCACAAACTCCCTCCACCACTGACGCACAGTGGGCAGCAGTGTTTACCATCTACAAGATGCAGTGCGGGAACTCACCAAGGCTGCTTAGACAGCACCTTCCAAATTCACACCCACTACCATTTAGAAGAACAAGGGCAGCAGCCACATGGGAATACCATTGCCTGGAAGTTCGCCTCCAAGTCACTCACCATCCTGATTTGGAAATATATCGCTGTTCCTTCACTGTCACTGGGTCAAAATCCTTCAACTCCCTCCCTAACAGCACTATGGGTGCATGTGGTTCAAGAAAGCAGACCACCACCACCTTCTTGAGGGCAATTAGAGATGGGCAATAAATGCTGGTCTAGCCAGCAACATCCACGCCCCATGAATGAAAAAAAAACAGAGAAAGTATCATTCTTATCTATGGTTACACAAAATAAAACTGCCACCTTCCTTTTCCCTTTTCGTGTCGAGCTACAACTGGCAAAGGCTAAATAGGTTGGTAAAATGTGTCTAATCCACTGCATTGCATCACATTGTTAAGTAATTCAACTACCATAGAAGCAAACGACCTTACTGGAATGTAAAAATTGTCAAATATTTTGTAGTAGATTCCTTTTCTATAAATGTTTAGTTTTGCATTGATTCTGCAAACTATTACTTAATTTTCAATATTGAAATTGCCAATACCTGCAGCAATGTCTCATATAAATGGATTTCTTGGTGTTTGTTTCAGATGGTGATCACTATTATTGCAGGTCTACCTGGTAGTTATAAAGAAGATCTTTGTACCTATATTATCAATCTTAATCAAGAACATGCAAGGTCAGTAAATTAAAAACTTAGCAGTCAATTTTACTTTGGAGTTTACAACCTAGAGCACTTAATGTAATAGAGGTCAATGCAATGTATTAGATGCTGAAGGTCAATTGTCTCAGTTCCAGGACATCAGAGTTCCTCAGGGTAGTATCCTAGGCCCAACCCTCTTAGCTGCTTCATCAATGCCCTTCCTTCCATCATAAGGTCAGAAGTGGGGATCTCTGCTGATAATTGCACATTGTTCACATTCGGGACTCCTCAGATACTGAAGCAGTCCATGCCCAAATGCAGCAAGACCTGGACATTATCCAGGTTTGGACTGACAAGTGGCAAGTAACATTCATGCCACACGAATGCCAGGCAATGAGCACCTCCAACAATAGAGAATCTAACCATCACCTTTAGACATTTAGTAACATTGCTATCGCCGCATCCCCTGCTATCAGCCTCTTGGGGGTTACCATTGACCAGAAACTGAACTGGAGTAACCATATAAATACTCTGGCTGCAAGAGCAGGTCAGAGGCTAGGAATCCTGTGACGAGTCACTCACCACCTGACTCCCCAAAGCCTCTCTACCATCTACAAGGCACAAGTGATGGGATACTCTCTACTTGCCTGAATGAATGCAGTTCCAACAACATTCAAGAAATTTGACACTATCCAGGGCAAAGCAGCCCACTTGATTGGCACCCCATCCACAAACATTCACTCCCTCCACCATCGACACATGATGGCAGCAGTGTGTACCACCTACAAGATGCACTGCGGGAACTCACCAAGGCTCCTTCAACAGCACCTTCCAA
The DNA here is from genome assembly GCF_964194155.1 of Cetorhinus maximus. Classification (NCBI taxonomy): domain Eukaryota; kingdom Metazoa; phylum Chordata; class Chondrichthyes; order Lamniformes; family Cetorhinidae; genus Cetorhinus; species Cetorhinus maximus. Next base: position 234,138,295 of record NC_135879.1, read on the forward strand.
ACCCACAACCACTACCATCTAGAAGGACAAGGGCAGCAGATACATGGGAACACCACCTGTAAGTTTCCCTCGAAGTCACTCAATATATTTGGAAATATATTGCCGTTCCTTCACTGTCACTGCGTCAAAATCCTGGAACTCCCTAACAGCACCGTGGGTGTACCTACAGCACATGGACTGCAGCAGTTCAAGAAGGCAACGCACCACCATCTTCTCATGGGCTGTTAGGGATGGGCAATAATGCTGATGTAGCCAGCGACGCTCACATCCCATGAATGAATATGAAAAAAATTGTTTTCTGTTCTTGTACCTTTCCCAAATATAGTAGCTTGCATCCAACATCAGTCGTCAGGGTAAGATTAATGTTAGGCCAATTATGTGCTTCTCCATATCTTGGTTCCAAATGTTCAAGTTTGAGATTAAATAAACAGCAAGAATGGGCATAAGGCTGCCTTTTTCAGTCCTAAAAGTGCCCAGTCTATCTCAGATTACCCTGGAAGGGTAAGGTGTCTCAGAAATTTGAGTAAGAGATAAAGCTGGCCGTTGTACGCTTTTACTCTGCAGTAGTGACACGAGTGGAATTTTCAACTATCAGGATGCTGCCGTCAAGCCAAAAAGATATTCTACCTATCACATTGATGAGCAGTGTGGTATATGAATTTCAGTGCTTGTGTAATGCCAGTTGTATAGGCTGTATGTCCCAACTATTGGAGGATTGTATCAAATAGCACATCACTTCAGCTGTTTGCAATAGGCAAAGTACTGACCGTACTCAATGGGTCCGTGTTTGCAAAACTCAAAATGTAGTGTCCAACATTAGATGTGATTCTGCGACTTGAAAACACTTGCTAAACAATCTGTAAAGAATTATACTTAATACCAATTTAAAATTGTCAGTTGCGCTTTCAGTGTGGCTCACTTACACATGCTAGAAGGCACATATATTCACACGCCGTACTTCGTCCTTTGCAGCCAAAAGGAGCATGTGCACACGTTGTGCCCTTTTCAACTAAACAAAAGTTTAGGGAACAGTCATTCCTTGGTTCATTCCCCAGGCCAATGCCTTGACCAATCACAGAATCGGCCCATCATGTTTACACCAGCTCCCTGAGCATTTTAACTTAGTGCCAATCTCTCGTCTTTTCCCTGTAACCCTGCACATTTGTTTCTATTTAAATAATCATCCAATGTCCTCTTGAATGCCTCAATTGAACCTGCCTCCACCACACTTCCAGGCAGTGCATTCCAAACCCTAACGACTCGCTGTCTGAAAAAGTTTTTTCTCACCTCATATTTGCTTCTTTTGCAAAACACTATAAGTGTGCCCTCTGGTTCTCGATCCATTTATGAGTGGGAACAGTTTCTCCCTGTCCTGTCCAGACCCCTCACGATTTTGAAAACTTCTATTAAGTCTCGTCTTAGCTTTCTCCTCTCCAAGGAAAACAGTCCCAACTTCTCCAATCTTTCCTCATGACTGAAGTGTCTCATCCCTGGAACCATTCTCGTAAACCTCTTCTGCACTCTCTCCAATGTGTTCACATCAGAGTCAACCTGCCCGGTTTGATGTTGAAAAGCTGGGTAGTGAACTGTTCTATGCGATATCCTCGATGGCAACGCCTCCACCACTTGCCAATCAATCAGCACTCTTCTCATGCAGTATAAATTGTCATTTCCACTTCACTGTTGGAAAGTTCTTGCAAACTATCCTGATGAGTGCAAGACAAAAAGCTTTGGTAGCATGTCCTTTTTTGTCAGCAACAAATAAAAAGACTTTGAAGTTGAAAATCTGAAATAATAAGTGTGGCTTCCATAAGACCATAAGACATAGGAGCAGAAATTAGGCCAATCGGCCCATCGAGTCTGCTCCGCCATTCAATCATGGCTGATAAGTTTCTCAACCCCATTCTCCCGCCTTCTCCCCGTAACCTTTGATCCCCTGACCAATCAAGAACCTATCTATCTCGGTCTTAAATACACTCAATGACCTGGCCTCCGCAGCCCTCTGTGGCAATGAATTCCATAGATTCACCACTCTCTGGCTAAAGAAGTTTCTTCTCATCTCTGTTCTAAAAGGTATTCCCTTTACTCTGAGGCTGTGCCCTCGGGTCCTAGTCTCTCCTACTAATGGAAACATCTTCCCCATGTCCACTCTATCCAAGCCTTTCAGTATTCTGTAAGTTTCAATCAGATCCCCCCTCATCCTTCTAAACTCCATCGAGTATAGACCCAGAGTCCTCAAACGTTCCTCATATGTTAAGTCTTTCATTCCTGGGATCGTTCTCGTGAACCTCCTCTGGACCCTCTCCAGGGCCAGCACATCCTTCCTGAGATCCTGAGGACCCAAAATTGCTCACAATATTCTAAATGTGGTCTTACAGAGCCTTATAAAGCCTCAGCAGCACATCCCTGCTTCTATATTCTAGTCCTCTTGAAATAAATGCCAACATTGCATTTGCCTTCTTAACTACCGACTCAACCTGCAAGTTAACCTTAAGAGAATCCTGGACTAGGACTCCCAAGTCCCTTTGCACTCCAGATTTCTGAATTCTCTCCCCATTTAGAAAATAGTCCATGCCTCTATTCTTCCTACCAAAGTGCATGACCTCACACTTCCCCCGTGTTGTATTCCATCTGCCACTTCTTTGCCCATTCTCCTAACCTGTCCAAATCCTTCTGCAGACTCCCCGCCTCCTCAATACTACCTGTCCCTCCACCTATCTTTGTATCATCTGCAAACTTAACCAGGATGCCCTCAGTTCCTTCATCTAGATCATCAGTGTATAAAGTGAAAAGTTGTGGTCCCAACACTGACCCTTGTGGAACTCCACTAGTCACCGGCCACCATCCTGAGAAGGACCCCCTTATCCCCACTCTCTGCCTCCTGCCAGACAGCCAATCTTCTATCCATGCTAATACCTTGCCTCTAACACCATGGGCTCTTATCTTACTGAGCAGCCTCCTGTGTGGCACCTTGTCAAAGGCCTTCTGGAAGTCCAAGTAGATAACATCCATTGGCTCTCCTTTGTCTAACCAACTCGTTACCTCCTCAAAGAATTCTAACAGATTTGTCAGGCATGACCTCCCCTTGATGAAACCATGCTGACTTTGCCCGATTTTACCATGCACTTCCAAGTATTCTGAAATCTCATCCTTAATAATGGACTCTAAAATCTTACCAACGACTGAGGTCAGGCTAATCAGTCTGTAATTTCCCGTCTTTTGCCTCACTCCCTTCTTAAACAGGGGGGTTACATTAGCGATTTTCCAGTCCTCTGGGACCCTCCCTGACTCCAGTCATTCCTGAAAGATCACCACTAACGCTTCCACTATCTATATATATATATATATATATATATATATATATATTGCCTCCACTATCTCTTCAGCTATCTCCTTCAGAACTCTGGGGTGTAATCCATCTGGCCCAGGTGAAGCTTCACTTCAAAAAATCTTAGATAAAAACATGTGAAAACTAGGGGCATTGCACGTTGTTGAAAACCAAAAGAATACACCAAGTTGATTGTGGTAGCCCAAAACAAGTGGTTAGATTATTTTATTATACTAAGTATCAAGTTCCTTGTTCATGTTCCAGTTTGCTTTCTGATTGTGTTGTATTGGTCCAGCAGTGCATTACACTTTGAAAATGTATTGGTAGCAAAATGAAGAGCATAATCAGGTTATAACTTAACAACTTGTCGTGAGAATGTTATTAATGCATTATAAATGAAATGCCCATATCTATCATTTAGTTCTAAAACATCAATATTAAGCATGATTAACAAACACATTATTTGCCACATTGAGAAGCAAATTACTGCAGATGCTAGAAATACTTAAGTCTGGCATCATTTTTGGAGGGAAAATCAGTCACTGACCTGAAATCTAAACTATTATAATCACTTCTCTTGCAACTAATTATGGGCTTCTTTCATTATAGGTGGTCAGTTTACCGTCAGATGCCAGATAACTGTGAGCCATTCAATGTTGGGCAAATCCATCGTTATCTTTCAAGTGTTCTTGAAGCATGGCGGAATAGGACTGTTCGTCAATCTGTGTACTCAAGAAAGAAAGTGAGGCTACTGATTGTTACACCAGGGTGAGTGTAATTTAGAGTAGCAAGGATGTGTTTTGCAGGAGAGGCAATGGCGTTATTGTCGCTAGACTAGTAATCCAGAGACCCAGGGTAAAATCCCGCCACGGCAGATGGTGTAATTTGAGTTCAATAAAAATTTGGAATTAAAAATCTAATGATGACTATGATTGTCGATTGTTGTGAAAACCCATCTGGTTCACTAATGTCCTTTAGGGAAGGAAATCTGTTGTCCTTATCTGGTCTGGCCGACGTGACTCCAGACCCGGGGCAATGTGGTTGACTCTTAAATGCCTTCTGAACAAGGGCAATTCAGGATGGGCAATAAATGCTGGCCTAGCCAGCGATGCCCACATCCCATGAACGAATGATTTAAAAAAATTTATGAGAATGTTTTCAGAGATGAGGAACTTCAGTTACATAGATAGATAGATTGATTGAAAGGAGACTTGTTAGAGATTGAGTGGTCCGGAAAAAGTAGATGGGGAGGAATCGTTCCCATTGGCAGAAGGGTCGAGAACCAGAGGATATGGATTTAAGCTGAGTGGCAAAAGAACCAAAGGCAACACAGTTTGTGGTTAGGATCTAGAATGTGCTGCCTGAGAGGGGAGGCATATTCAGTTGTGGCTTTTGGTAAGGAATTGGATAATTGTTTGAAGTGAGTAAAATTGCAGGGCTATGGGCAAGGAACAGGGGAGTGCGCCTAGCTGAGTTGTTCTTGCAGGGAGCCAGCATTGATATGATAGGTTGTATGGCCTCATTCTGCACTGTAACTATTCTGAGATTCTATTTGGAAGGGCAGGAGCAATACTTCCCATCCACTGTGGAGTTAGTAGTACTGTGATGCGAAGGCAGAGATTGCTTACTTTTTGATTGTTTTGCTGTGTATGAATGAGAATTCAGCTAAAAGTTTATAAGATAAGGAAACTTAATTCAGTTAAAAATGAGGCAGAACTGAATGTAGAAAAGGAACAAATAAATAAAGAAAATTTCAAAAGAAATAAATGTTTCAGGAAACGGTTCTATTCAGTGTGGGTGATAATTTTGACTCTTCCATTTCAAGATTTACTTTTGTTCTGTTTATGTATAATTTTTGAAATCTTCCATCAAGACCTGTACAAGCTTAATCCAGTTGACTTGATTCCTGATTCTTGATTCAGCTGTTCGGAAAGGACATTTGAAGGTTTGATGTACCTCCAGTTCGTTTTAGAAGGTGATTTAAATGGCCTAAGTGCTTGGATTGTTCTTCCAATGAAGTGCTTCAATTAGAATGTATAATTGTTCAAATTAAAAGTGTCTACCGCACAACTACTGATGGGAAATGCATGAGGCTGGTTCAGCCTTTTCTCGGAACCCTTCAGCTTGTCACACTGCGATGAGATGTTGCTGCTGTTCTTGTAACTAACTTTCAATTCACACACATACACTTTGTTTTTTCCTAGATACACAGATGTTATTGATGTTGTGCAGGCTATCCAGATGCATCCAGACCCTGAAGTTCAGTCTGCGTTCGTCATTGGCGCTATCACTGCCTGTGTTGACCCACAGTGCTCGACTATGGAACACAGGTGCCTTTAAAGTGCTTGCTTAATATTTTAAGTATAGCAACTTTTGGAATTTTTCCTCTTGCTAACTTTTAGTAAATTGATACTAATCATCCTTTTGAAATGTATTACATATTGATCTAAAACCATTCTGTATATGCAGGTCTGATGTACTTAAAGGTAAGATTCATTTCAGCTGTAGCTTAATCATGGATCAGATTTTCAACTATTGATTTTGGTTAATTGAGGCTAATCTGTTAAAAGCAAGTTGAGTGCTGAGATGAGATCTGGCACTGTGTTGAAATGTTAGCTCTTTTCTCCACAACTGATGCCAGTCCTACTGAGTATTTCCATCACTTCTGTTATGATTTCAGATTTTCAGCATCCATCCTATTTTGTTTTTGCTTTTCCATCCTTACTTGTCCAGTCGTAGCTAGAGAATTACCTCTAAGCGTTTTTCTCACTGTACCCGCACACTTACTTCTGGTGTCCTCAAAGATTTATCCTTGACCTCTTCTGTTTTTCGTCTACAAGCTACCCCTCAGCGACACCATCTGAAAACACAACCTCAGTTTCCACATGTACGTTGATAATACTCAAGTTACCCCGAAACCTCCCCTCTCAAGACTTTCACTGCCTCTGAATTGTCAGACTGCTTGTTTGACGTTCGGTGCTGAATGAGCAGAAATTTCCTCCAGTTAAATATAAAGACAGCAGCTTTTGACACCTGTCAGAAACTCAGTTCCCCAGTCACCAACTATATCCTTTACCTTGGCAGCTGTCTGAAGTTGGACCAGACTGGTTGCTTCCCTAGTGTTGGATTTGACATAGAGATGAGTTCACGACAGCATATCTGCCACATTAGTATCGCCCATTTTCGCCTTTGTAAAATTCCTTGACTCTGCCCCCAGGCCCGCCCGACGAGGGGAAAATCCTGCCCATATAGATGACGTCCATTGCTTTCCCTTCATTAACCTTCTATCCTACTTCAGTTAGATTAGTCATGCAAGATCTGCCTTTCACAATTTTGTTACCCTTCCTTAATTGCCCTTGAGAAGGTGGTGGCGAGCTGCCTTCTTGAACTGTCCATGTGGTGTAGGTACACGCACAGTGCTTTCAGGAAGGGAATTTCAGGAATTTGATCCACTCACAGTGAAGGAGCAGTGATATAATTCCAAGTAGGGATGGTGTGTGGCTCCAAGGGGAACTTACAGGTCATTGTGTTCCTGTGGATCTGCTGCTCTTGTCCTTCTAGGAGGTAGAGGTCACGTTTTTGGAAAGTGCTGACAAAAGAAGCTTAGCGAGCTGTTGCAGTGCATCTTGTAGATGGTAGACCCTGCTGCCACTGTACGTCAGGAGTGAATGTTTAAGCTGGTCAATGGGGCGCCAATCAACAGGTTGTTTTGTCCTGGATGGTATCGCGCTTCTCAAAGGTTGTTAGACCTGCACTCATCCAGGCAAGTGGAGAGTGTTCCATCACACTCTTGGCTTGTGCTTTGTAGCTGGTGGCAGCCTTTATGGTGTCAGGAGGCGAGTTACTCACCGCAGCATTCCCAGCTTCTGGCCTGCTCTTGTAGCCATAGCATTTATATGGCTGGTCCAGCTCCAGTTTCTGGGCAATGATAACCCCTAGGCTGTTGTTAGAGGGGGATTCAGTGATGGTAATGCCATTGAATGTTAAGGGGAGATGGTTAGATTTTCTCTTGTTGGAGATTGTCATTGCCTGGTATTTGTGTGTTCCAAATGTTATTTGTCACTTATCAGCCCAAACCGGTATGATGTCTAGGTCTTGCTGCACATGGATACGGACTGCTTCAGTACCTGAGGAGTTGCAAATGGTGCTGAACATTGTGAAATCTTCAGTGAACACCCCCACCTCTGACCTTATGATGGAGGCAAGGCCATTGATGAAGCAGCTGAAGATAGTTGTGCCTAGGACACTACCCTGAGGAACTCCTGCAGTGATATCCGTTATGTTTTGAATATTTTGTCAGTCCATTGCGGAGTCTTACTTGGAACTGGTGTACTTGGTCACTGCCTTTGTCCCTTCCGACACGGCGTGCTTGGCCAGTTCCCCAGGCAGCAGTAGGCGCTGCTGGATCTCCCGGGAGCTGACGGTGCTGCGCTTGTTGTAATGGGCCAGGCGGGAAGGCTCACCCACGATGCGCTCGAAAATATTGTTCACGAATGAGTTCATGATGCTCATGGCCTTAGGGGAGATGCCGATGTCAGGGTGAACCTGCTTCATCACTTTGTAGATGTAGATGGAGTAACTTTCTTTCCTGGATCTTTTCTTCTTCTTGCCACCCTTCGCGGGCAACTTTTTCTGCGCTTTCTTGGCACCCTTCTTGGAAACCTGCGCTTTCTTCTCCTCAACCATGATCACAGTCAGCCTGCAGTGATATCCTGGGACTGAAATCTGTGCTTCATTAACTCAAACCTTTCCAGGTAGCTGCTGATTTTTTTCCCCTAATTATTGTTTCTAAAACCTTACCCACACTACTGATAAACCATCCACCCTGTATTTACTTGAAGTATCTTCCTTGAATAAGGATGTCACATTTGCCATTAGTAATCCTTTGGTAACTCCCCTGTTTGTAGGGAAGATTGGAAAATTATGGCAACCCTTCACCATTTTGTTTAACAACCTTGTATGTAAGCCATCCAGACCAGGCGACTTATCCACTCTTAAGTATAACCAGCCTTTTTCATGCATCCTGCCTATCAGTTTTCATCCCATCCATTACCTCTACCATCTCTGCTTCTACTGATACTTGGTCAGCATCTTCTTTCTTAGTAAACACTGATATGACGTACTTATGAAGTATTCTAACCTTGCCTTGCACCTGGAAGCAGCAAATGTCACCCTCTTTGTCCTACCCTATCTCTTACTACCCTCTTATTTACATATCCTTGGAAGATGTTTATTTTCCCTTTATGTGATTACTTCAGTTTTGCTGTAAAATATTTCTAATTTTATTGTTTTGTCGCAAAGTTTTTCTCTTGGATGATCACTACTGAATTTTGGGCAGCACATACACTGTACAGTCCAGACTGCAGTGCTGCCCAGCCTAGATAATGTTTAGTGAGCTGTTTGTAACAATTTTAGACATTGGAACCAGAAATGGTTCAGGCTTCCGAATTTATAAATAGGCCTTTTGCTTTTTTTGTTTCCTTTGGAGGGTTTCAACCTATAAGATCACAAAAAAATCAGGATAATATGAGCAAGCCAAGAAATACGGATGGTCTTGATGTTTAAAAACTTTTTTTTACTCATCATCATGTTCTAAATAAACTGGAGATGGTATAGTTACACCACGGTTATAGGTAATGCCTTTGGTTCAAGTTTTAAGGTTGCAACCATGACTGTTTCTATTATAGCTGAGGCAATAACTTATTCTGAATGTGATTTTAGCTTTTTAAAAAAAAAACCACAAGAATCAATAGTCAAAAAATTGCTCTGTCTGAAAGCAGGTCCTTGGCTCATTGGGCAGAATCTTCTGGTCAGCGTGCGGGGACGGATCCCGCACGCCAACGCGTAAAATGACGCACGGTGACATCGGGCGTGTATCCCAACATCACTGTGTGTCATTCTGATCTTCCATTCGACAGGGGCTCACCAGAATCTGCTGCGTACCCGCTGAACTGTCAAAGGCCTGTTAAGGCCATTAATTAACTAATTAAAGCAATTGTCAGGGCTACCTGCCCCACCTTAAGGTTGGCGGGCAGGCGAAGAGCCCAGGCGGCCTTTGCATTTCTCATGAAACCTGATCCACAGGCGGGATGAGGTTTCATGAAGGGTTTATAAATTAAATAAAATTTTTTATTAAAATTCATAAACATGTCGCAGCTCATGTGACACTCACGTGAGGGGACATGTCTGAATAACTTTATTTTTTAACATCTTTTGCACTGAACTTAATCTCCCTCAGGGAGATTTCCGCGCTCCTTTGCGCACATGTGCGAAAGAATGCAGGCCCCAACTCTCCCTCCTCCCTCCACCTGCACAGGTAGCGCTGAGCGCTTCCAGGTGCGTGTCATGCTGGGTGGACCTTTAATTGGCCTGCCCACATAAAATGGCGGTGCGCAAGCCGTTCGCGGGTGGCGATCAGCTCCGCACCTGCTCCCAACCGGCCCGTCCAACGGGGAGAAAATTCTTCCCATAGTCTTCTTCATATCTCTCTATCCTGTGCCAATTCATCTTCCGAAAACTTTTTCAATTTATGTCATCCAGTATTCTCTTCCTTCCTCTTCCTCAATTATTTTAATATCACAGATAATTTGAAATTAAGTATGGTGAGCAAGTTGAAAATGAAATTTAACGTTGATAGCATACTTTGGGGGGAAGGGTAAAGATTATGAGCATGTGAAAATTGGGAAGAAAAGACGACCTGGTTCATCAACATTCATGGCCCCACATTCATGGTTTCTAGAGCATCATGAGTAGACATTTCCTATCACCCAGGAAATAGGTAATCTGGCAGAGGCCAAGAAAATTACATAGAACCAAAAGGGGAAGTAACTCAGGAAAATTTCTCTCTCCACTCGTCCAGAAGACTATGTTGAACCATGCTCATGTTAACTGATAAATTGATGACCTGTGTCAAGAATCTTTCTCTAAAACTATTAGGAGTTGCAAGAGGAAAATTCAGCATTTCTAAACCAAATACTTAGCAAATTTCCAAGAGCCTCTGTGGAATGCATAATTTGCATAAATCAAACAAATTCAATGCATATAATTGATTACTTAGAACCATAGAACACTACAGCACAGAAAACAGGCCATTCGGCCCTTCTAGTCTGTGCCGAAATATTATTCCGCTAGTCTCATTGACCTGCACCTAGTCCATAACCCTCCAGACCTCTCCCATCCATGTACCTATCTAATTTATTCTTAAAACTTAAGAGTGAGCCCGCATTTACCACGTCAGATGGTAGCTCGTTCCACTCTCTGAGTGAAGAAGTTGCCCCTAATGTTCCCCCTAAACCTTTCCCCTTTCACCCTAAAGCCATGTCCTCTCGTGTTTATTTCTCCTAATCTAAGTGGAAAGAGCCTACTCGCATTTACTCTGTCTATACCCCTCACAATTTTGTAAACTTCTATCAAATTTCCCCTCATTCTTCTGCGCTCCAAGGAATAAAGTCCTAACCTGTTTAATCTTTCCCTGTAACTCAACTCCTTAAGACCCGGCAACATCCTAGTAAATCTTCTCTGCACTCTCTCAATCTTACTGATATCCTTCCTGTAGTTAGGCGACCAGAACTGCACACAATACTCCAAAGTTGGCCTCACCAATGTCTTATACAACCTCACCATAACATCCCAACTCCTATACTCAATACTTTGATTTATGAAGGCCAGTATGCCAAAAGCTTTCTTTACAACCTTGTCTACCTGTGACGCCACTTTCAGGGAATTATGTATCTGAACTCCCAGATCCCTTTGTTCCTCCGTACTCCCCAGTGCCCTACCATTTACTGTGTATGTCCTACCTTGGTTTGACCTTCCAAAATGTAACACCTCACACTTTTCCGCATTAAATTCCATCTGCCGTTTTCTGGCCCATTTTTCCAGTTGGTCCAGATCTCTCTGCAAGCTTTGAAAGCCTCCCTCGCTGTCCACAACGCCTCCAATCTTAGTGTCATCAGCAAACTTGCTGATCCAATTCACCACATTATCATCCAAATCATTGATATAGACAACAAACAAACATTACTTATTAAAAACATCAAAATTAAAGTAGAACTAATTGAGTATAGCATTTTTGACCTTTTGCTATAACTGTCAGTAAAGTCACCTTCAAAAGAAATTTTAACTAGATTTTAAGATTCAAGGCAATTTTTTGACTATTGATTCTTGTGATTTTTAAAAAAAAGCTAAAATCACATTCATAATTTGTCTCAGCTATAACAGAAACAATAATGGTTGCAACCATAAAACTTGAACCAAAGGCATTATCTATAAACATGGTATAACTATACCACTTCAAGTTTATTTAGAACATAATTTTTGTTTAAATAATCATTTGAAACTGTAAAGTGCAGCATAATTATTAGCTTTTTATTCTCACATTAAAAACGTGGCTCTTTTTCTACTTTTTTTGAAGGTTATTTTCATCTTAATGCGATTCAACTGGAAAAGGTTGGGAGCCGCAAATTAGATGTTAAAGATCCTCATGGCACCAACACCTATGTCTGGCATAGTTTAAGCACTGCAGTTTTAAATAACTAATCTTAAAAAAACACAGTTGTATTCTGGTACATTAGCTGTATACACTCTTTCAACTTAGGAGAAGTTATAGTTTTTTTAAAAATGTGTTTGTTAGAACGAGGGAAAAGCAAGATCACACTTATTGCCCACCCCAGCTTGTCTCAAACTGAGTCATTTTCTAGACCACTTCAGAAAACATTCAGATTCAGATTCAATCATGTATTATCATGTATACACTATGCTGTAAACTGAATTTTTAGAACAATCTGATAGCTTTCATGGTCATTTTTTTTTTTTGTTATGATCTCCCGCAATTAGCAGATTTAGTGAATTCTATTTGACTGCATCTGGATTGTCAGTTCAGTGCCATGACTGCACCCGTATGAAGAGAGGCTTGAAAAACTGATCATTTTCATTGGAGCTTTGAAAATTAAAAGCTTTAATACATATCTTCAAGGATAAATATTTTTCAAACGTTGTACCAGCTCTCTGAAAGAGCTATCTTCATGTCTTGTTAACTTTCTGTGACATAAATTTCTCTGAATCACAGAATCTTGACAGTGCTGAAGGAGGCTATTTGGTACATGGAGTCTGCACTGGCTCTCTGAAAGAGCATCCTACCTAGTCCCACTCCCCTGCCTTATCCCTGTAACCTTGATTCTTTCTTGAATACCTCAATCGAATCTGCCCCCATCACCTTCTCAGGAAGTTCATTGCAGACTCCAACCACCCTCGGGTGAACAAGTTTTTCTTCATATCACTTTTACTCCATTTGCCAATTATTGCCCTTGAGTTCTTGATGCTCCCTTGAGTGGGAACAGTTTCTCTCTGTTTACCCTATCCATACTCAGGATCTTGAATACCTCTATCAAGTCTCCTCTCAGCTGCCTTTTCTCCAAGAAAAAGAGCCCCAACCTCTCCAATCTATCCTCATAGCTACAGTTCTTTATCCCAGAAATTGGTCTTGTGAAGCACCTCTGTACTCTCTCCAATACCTTCATATCCTTCCTCAAGTATGGCGCCCAGACTGGATGCAGTACTCCAGATGAGGCCTAACTAGTGTCTACTTACACTGGTTGTATACCTTCTAAAAAAAAACTTAAACCTTTTCAGTATTTGTTGGGGAAACCAACCTCATTTAGAAAATACTTAAAGAAGCTTTTCCTCTTCCAGACCAAAACCAGTGATTAATATTACCTTTATGCTTGTCTTTTATTCCCTTACCTGAAGATCCTAACTCTTGATGGATACAGTTCCATGGGCTTTAGCACCATAACTGTCTCTATAACTCATTGTTATTTACAAGACAGCTCAGCCCATGAATATTGGAAGGCTTTTTGCCTTTGGGAACAATCATATCCAAGCCCAATCCTATCCTCAGTTGACACCCATACACCTACTTTCAGGCAGGTGTCACTGGATTGCTACCAGGAAAGAACGCCTTCATTGAATTTTTTTATCCCCTCCACAGCACAAAAACACAGTTTAGATTAATTTCTGCAACCCTGGAGAAACATTAGTATGGGAAGCTACTATCAATTTATATGTGGTTCAAGGAACAAGTAAAACAGTCAAAGAATCTAGTCTGTTCTGTTTCCAGATCTATAATCCATTTATCAAGCCTGGTTCCCAAATTAGCCCTGTATCTCATTCAAACTGTTCTTTTATTTCGATGATGAAACTCTTCTGTTTTCTTCTTCCTTATCTTCTGTTTGCAGTTGTTCAAGCCTCACTTCCTTATATAGTATCTTATCTCCAAACTCATTTTTACTCAGTTTGTATGTAGTATATTGCAGGTCAGTGAGACAATTGCTCCCTGTAGTAGAATGAAATCTAAATTGCTACAGGTGTCACTCCAGATATTTAAAACGCACATGTACAACGTGAACAGTATAAGCTTATGTAGCTTGTAAGAGTAGTTTCAATTAAGACGTGATGAAATTACTATGTTGAAATGTAATTATATTTTTTATGTTAGGTATTATAAATGTGATTGGATTTATTCAGTTGTTGGCAAATTTTGTTTTTGGTATCAGAAACTGTTGGAAGGTTTCTGCATTTCAATAACTGGTGACATTGACTGAAAACTGTCATAAATTCTCAAACTCTTTGAGAAGGATTTTTCTTGTTCAGGAATCAGGTGATGCTAGGCTGCTAAACCAGTTGCATTACCACACACCATAAAGGCCTGCAGCACAGAAGGAGACCATTTTCCCATCGCATACCAAATGAAGGAATTGGATAATTGGAATATTTTGTAAGAAAGAATGAACTTCATTTCATATAAGACTTTGTCACATTTTAAGGTGACCCCAAAACGTTTAACAACCAGACACCCTCAGCAATGATTTTCCTTCCTGCTCCACTTCTGGTATCCCCCTAGGATCTACCCTTGACTACATTCTGTTCTTCATCCAGATGCTACCCCTTAATGACATTATCAGAAAATATTAGGTAAAGTTCTACATAGAAACATAGAGAGTAGGAGTAGGCCATTCGGCCCTTCGAGCCTGCTCCACCATTCATTATGATCATGGCTGATCATCCAACTCAATAGCCTGCTCCCGTTTTCTCCCCATATCCTTTGACCCCTTTCGCCCCAAGACCTATATCTAACTCCTTCTTGAAAACATACAATGTTTTGGCCTCAACTACTTTCTGTGGTAACGAATTCCACAGGCTCACCACACTCTGGGTGAAGAAATTTCTCCTCAACTCAGTCCTAAATGGTCTACTCCATATCCTCAGACTGTGACTCCTGGTTCTGGACTTCACCACCACTGGGAACATCCTGCATCTACCCTGTCTAGTCCTGTTAGAATTTTATAGGTTTCTATGAGATCCGCCCCCCTCATTCTTCTAAACTCCAGAGAATATAATCCTAACCGACTCAATCTCTCCTCATATGTCAGTCCCGCCATCCCAGGAATCAGTCTGTAAACCTTTGTTGCACTCCCTCTATAGCAAGTACACCCTTCCTCAGATAAGGATACCAAAACTGCACATACTATTCCAGGTGTGGTCTCACCAAGGCCCTGTACAATTCCAGCAAGACACTCTGTACTCGAATCCTCTCGCTGTGAAGGCCAACATACCATTTGTCTTCTTTACCGCCTGCTGCACCTGCATGCTTACCTTCAGCAACTGGTGTACGAGGACACCCAGGTCTCGTTGCACATTCCCCTGTCTCAATTTATAGCCATTTAGATAACAATCTGCCTTCCTGTTTTTGCTACCAAAGTGGATAACCTCACATTTATTCACATTATACTGCATCGGCCATGCATTTGCCCACTCATTCAACTTGTCCATATATTGATAACACCCAGGCCCACTTCCACTGCCTTGGTGTTGGCAAGCTGCTTGGTTAATGTTGAATCTTGGATGAACAGGGACTTCCTCTGGTTAAACATTGGCCAGATTGAAGCCTTCGTCTTCGGTCCGCACTGTGAAAACTCCATGATGGTGCTGTCAGTATCTTCATCCTCCTCCCTGGCTACTGTCATGTGTTGAACCAGACTGTTCAAAACCATGCTGTCATTTTTGAACCGGAGCTGAACTTCCAATCTCATGTTCCTTGCAAAGAGATTGCCTTCTTTGCCTCCATAGCATTGCCAGTCTCTGACTGTGTCTCAATATATCTTGCCCTGAAATCAGCATAATTGCCTTTATCACCTCCTACACTACAACAATGACCACACTTCAAAAAAAGTACTTTGTTTCTGTAAAGTGCTTTGGGATGTCCTTTCGCCATGAAAGACGCTATAAAAGCTAGTCATTTTTTAAATTCCAAAGCTCCCTTGGCCAACTTCCCTATCCTTGACTAAGCCTCATGCACTTATAATCCCTTTGTTTGTTGGGTCCCAATCCACAATGCCTCCAGTTTAAAATTCTTCTCATCATGTTCAGGCCCCTTCATGGTTTCACCCCTTTCTAAGTCTAATGCTTTCCAGTCCTACAACTTCATGATAACTACATTATTTCAAACCTGGCTTTTTGTGTACCCCTAAATTCCTTTGCCTTACCATTGGAGTCCATTCCTTCAGCTGCATGGGATTTAAACTCTAGAAATCCCTCCCTAAACCTCTGTGCCTCTCCAATTCCCTCTCATCTAAGACCCTTCTTAAAGCCCTGCTAATTTTTTCCTTTGGCCTGATGTTGATTTTTGTCACGTTACAGCTCTGTGAAGCACCTTCAGACAATGTTCTACCTTAAGGTTCAGTCGGTAGCACTTTTGCCTTGAGTCACAAGGTGCTTGAGGGGAGGCGATGCATAATGGCATTGTCGATGGACTAATAATCCAGAGACCCGGGTTCGAATCCAACCACAGCAGATGGTGGAATTTGAATCCAATAAAAATCTGGAATTAAACCATGAATCGATTGTTGTGAAAATCGACCTGGGTTCACTAATGCCCTTTAGGGAAAGAAATCTGCTGCTTCTGCCCTTACCTGGTCTGGCTTTCATGTGACTCCAGACCCACAGCAATGTGGTTGACTCTTAAATGCCCTCTGAAATGGCCTAGCAAGTCACTCAGTTGTATCAAATCGCTACGATGTCTCAAAAATGGAATTAAACCGGACGGACCACCTGGCATCGACCTAGACACTGGAAACGACAACGGCAAACTCAGCCCTGTCGACCCTCCTCCCTGACATCGGGGGCCTCATGCCAAAATTGGGAGAGCTGCCTCACAGACTAGTCAAGCGACAGACTGATATAGTCAACCTCATGGAATCGTATCTTACAGATAATGTCCCAGACATCACCATCACCATCCTGCAACCGGCAGGACAGACCCAGCAGTGGTGGCGGCACAGTGTTATACAGTCGGGAGGGAGTTGCCTTGGGAGTCTTCATGACTCCGGACCATGCAGTCTCATGGCATCAGGTCAAACATAGGCAAGGAAACACCCTGCTGATCACCACGTACCGCCCTCCCTCAGCTGATGAATCAGCGCTCCTCCATGTTCAGCACCACTTGGAGGAAACACAGAGGGTGGCAAGGGCACAGAATGTACTCTGGGTAGGGGACTTCAATGTCCATCACCAAGAATGGCTCAGTAGCACAACTACTGACCGAGCTGGCCAAGCCCTAAAGGACATAGCTGCTAGACTGGGTCTGCGGTAGGTGGTGAGCGAACCAACAAGAGGGAAAAGCATACTTCACCTCATCCCCGCCAACCTGCCTGCTGCAGATGCATCTGTCCATGACAGTATCGGTAGGAGTGACCATTGTGGAGACGAAGTCCCGCCTTCATATTGAGGATACCCTCCATTCTGTTGTGTGGCACTACCACTGTGCTAAATGGGGTAAATTTCAAACAGATCAAGCAACTCAAGACTGGGCATCCATGAGGTGCTGAGGGACATCAGCAGCAGAATTGTATTGGAACACAATCTATAACCTAATGGCCCAGCACATCCCCCACTCTAACATTACCATCAAGCCAGGGGTTCAATGAAGAGTTCAGGAGGGCGTGCCAGGGGCAGCACCAAGCATACCTAAAAATGAAGGGTCAGCTTAGTGAAGCTATAACACAGGACTACTTGTGTGCCAAACAACATAAGCAGCAAGTGATAAACAGAGCTAAGTGATCCCACAACCAATGGATCAGATCTAATCTCTGCAGCCCTGCCACATCCAGCCATGAATGGTGGTGGACAATTAAACAACTCACTGCGGGGGAGGAGGCTCCACAAATATCCCCATCCTCAATGATGGAGGAGCCCAGCATATCAGTGCAAAAGATAAGGCTGAAGCATTTGCTGCAGCCTTCAGCCAATTCGATTCACTCCACATGATATCAAGAAACTACTCAAGGCACTGGGTAGTGCAAAGGCTATGGTCCCTGACAATATTCCGGCAGTAGTACTGAAGACTTGTGCTTCAGAACTTGCCGCGCCCCTACGTAGCTGTTCCAGTAGAGCTACAACATTGACATCTACCCAGTTATGTGGAATAGTGCCAAGGTATGTCCTGTACATAAAAAGCAGGACAAATCTAACCCAGCCAATTACCGCCCATGAGTCTACTCTCGATCATCGGTAAAGTAATGGAAGGAGTCATCAACAGTGCCTTCAAGCAGCACTTGCCTAGTGATAATTTATTCACTGACACCCAGTTTGGGTTCTGCCAGGGACACTCAGCTCCTGACCTCATTACAGTCTTGGTTCAAACATGGATCTAAGAGCTGATGTCCCGAAGTGAGGTGAGAGTGACTGCCCTTGACATCAAGGCAGCATTTGACCAAGTGTGGCATCAAGGAGCCCTAGCAAAATTGGAGTCAGTGGGAATCGGGGAAAACTCTCCGCTGGCTGGATTCATACCTAGCACAAAGGAAGGTGGCTGTGGTTGTTGGAGGTGAGTCATCTCAGCTCCAGAACATCACTGCAGGAGTTCCTCAGGGCAGTGTCCTCGGCCCAACCATCTTCAGCTGCTTCATCAATGACCTTCCTTCCATCATAAGGTCAGAAGTGGGGATGTTCGCTGATGATTGCACAATGCTCAGCACCATTCACGACGACTCAGATTTTTTTTTTTTTTTTTTGTAAAAATATACTTTATTCATAAAATATCTTCAATCACATTCAAAACCATTTCAAAAACAACATTACAAGGGTACAATCCAGGTTAAACTTTTACAAAATGTATCACCAGGTGCATCAGTACAAACAATATTACAATCATTTACAGCCTTTCATTTTGATCTGTATAGCCCGAGGGGCTCTAAACAGTTCCCAGTCTCTCGGTGCGCTGTGGTAGAAAGGTCTTAGACAGCGACCCTTCCCCATTGCGCCTTTGCGGCAGCTGCCCCAAGCTTTAGTGCGTCCCTCAGCACGTAGTCCTGGACTTTGGATTGTGCCAGTCCGCAACAATCGGTCGGGGACAACTCTTTGTGCTGGAAGACCAACAAGTTTCGGGCAGACCAAAGCGCCTCTTTCACCGAGTTGATGATCCTCCAGCTGCAGTCGATGTTTGTCTCGGTGTTAAACTGATAAGAACAGATTTTTTTTTTTTTTTGTAAAAATATACTTTATTCATAAAAATCTTCAATCACATTCAAAACCATTTCAAAAACAACATTACAAGGGTACAATCCAGGTTAAACTTTTACAAAATGTATCACCAGGTGCATCAGTACAAACAATATTACAGTCATTTACAGCCTTTCATTTTGATCTGTACAGCCCGAGGGGCTCTAAACAGTTCCCAGTCTCTCGGTGCGCTGTGGTAGAAAGGTCTTAGACAGCGACCCTTCCCCATTGCGCCTTTGCGGCAGCTGCCCCAAGCTTTAGTGCGTCCCTCAGCACGTAGTCCTGGACTTTGGATTGTGCCAGTCCGCAACAATCGGTCGGGGACAACTCTTTGTGCTGGAAGACCAACAAGTTTCGGGCAGACCAAAGCGCGTCTTTCACCGAGTTGATGATCCTCCAGCTGCAGTTGATGTTTGTCTCGGTGTGTGTCCCTGGGAACAGCCCGTAGAGCACAGAGTCCTGTGTCACAGAACTGCTCGGGATGAACCTCGACAGCAACCACTGCATCTCTCTCCAGACTTTCTTTGCAAAGGCACAATCCACAAGGAGGTGAACAACGGTCTCTTCCCCACCACAGCCACCTCGAGGGCATCGTGCAGAGGGGGTGAGACTCCTGGCGTGTAGGAAGGATCTGACGGGGAGGGCCTTTCTCACCACCAGCCAAGCTACGTCTTGGTGCTTGTTGGAAAGTTCTGGCGATGAGGCATTCTGCCAAATGACTTTGACAGTCTGCTCGGGGAACCATCCCACAGGGTCCACCCTCTCCTTATCCCTCAGGGCCTCTAGGACGTTACGTGCTGACCACTGCCTGATGGACTTGTGGTCAAAGGTGTTTTTCTGCATAAATTTTTCCACCAGGGACAGGTGGTACGGCACGGTCCAACTACTTGGAGCGTTCCGCGGCAGCGTGGCCAGACCCATCCTTCGCAACACCGGGGACAGGTAGAACCTCAGCACGTAGTGACACTTGGTGTTTGCGTACTGAGGGTCTACGCACCGCTTGATGCAGCCGCACACAAAGGTGGCCATCAGTATGAGGGCGATGTTGGGCACGTTTTTTCCCCCTTTATCTAGAGGCTTGTACATCGCGTCCCTGCAGACACGATCCATTTTCGACCTCCAGATAAAGCGGAAGATGGCTCGAGTGATCGCCATCGCGCAGGAGCGTGGAATGGGCCAGACCTGCGCCACGTACAGCAACAGCGAGAGTACCTCACACCTGATGACCAGGTTCTTACCCGCAATGGAGAGGGAGCGTCGCTCCCACATGCCCAGTTTCCTTTTCACCATAGCCACTCGCTCCTTCCAGTTTCTAACGCATGCCCCGGTCCCTCCGAACCATATCCCCAGCACCTTCAGGCCGTCAGCCCTGACAGTGAAGGGGACAAAGGATCGGTCAGCCCAGTTCCCAAAGAACATGGCCTCGCTCTTCCCACGATTTACCTTGGCTCCCGAGGCCAGTTCGAACTGGTCGCAGACGTGCATCAGTCTGCGCACCGACAGCGGATCCGAGCAGAAGACGGCGACGTCGTCCATGTACAGGGAGGCTTTTACCTGAGTGCCTCCACTGCCTGGGATCGTCACTCCTCTTATGCCCGGATCCTTCCTGATGGACTCGGCAAAGGGTTCTATGCAGCACACAAAAAGGACAGGCGAGAGAGGGCAGCCCTGCCTGACTCCAGATTTAATCGGAAAGCTATCTGTTTCCCACCCATTGATTGAGACTGCGCTACTGATGTTAGTGTAGAGCAGTTGGATCCAATTTCGAATTCCCTCCCCAAAGCCCATTTTGGAGAGCACATCCCCCATGTAGGTGTGCGATATTCTGTCAAAGGCCTTCTCCTGATCCAAGCTGATGAGGCAGGTATCCACACCCCTGTCCTGTACATAGGCAATCGTATCCCTGAGCAGCGCCAGGCTGTCAGAGATCTTCCTGCCTGGCACAGAGCAGGTCTGGTCAGGGTGAATCACCAATTCCAGAGCGGATTTGACCCGGTTGGCGATGACCTTGGACAGAATCTTATAGTCCATATTCAACAGTGAAATGGGTCGCCAATTTCTAATTTCCTCCCTTTCCCCCTTGTGCTTGTAGATGAGGGTGATGATGCCTTTCCTCATGGATTCTGACATGCTGCCGGCCAGGAGCATACTCTCGTACACTTCTAGCAGGTCTGGGCCGATCAAGTCCCACAGAGCCGAATACAACTCCGCCGGCAGGCCGTCGCTTCCGGGGGTTTTACTCTTCTCGAAGGACTCGAGGGCCTTAGTCAGTTCGTCAGGAGTTAGCGGTTTGTCTAGGCTCTCCCGCGTACTGTGGTCTAGGACCTCCGTGATAGAGGACAGGAAGGACTGGGAGGCCGTGCTGTCCGTGGGCTTCACGTCATACAGTCCGGCATAAAAGGATTTGCTGATCCTCAGAATGTCGGACCGTGATGACTTTACTGAGCCGTCTTCTTCCTTCAGGCTGCTGATCACAGAGCGCTCTCTGTGTACCTTTTGGAAGAAGAAACGTGAGCACGTCTCATCCTGCTCCACGGAGCGGACTCTGGAACGGAAGATGATCTTGGAGGCCTCCGAGGCAAAGTGCGAGGCTTGCTGGCCCTTCACCTCTTGGAGCTCCTCCTTGACATCGACCCCCATCGACTGCAGCCGGAGCAGATTCTGCATCTTTTCCTGGAGTCGGGACATTTCCCTCTGTTCCTTTCTAGCTTTCTGGGTGCCTTTGAGGATGAAAAACCTCTTGATGCTTCCCTTGATCACTTCCCACCAGTGTGTCAGGGACTCAAAGAGGGGTTTCACGGTTCTCCAACCTTTGTAATCCCTCTTGAGCTCCTCAATGTTCTCTGGGGTCAGCAGTTGCACATTTAGCTTCCATGCCCCCCTGCCCACCCTCAGGTCTTCCTCCAAGTGGCAGTCCGCCAGTAGGAGGCAGTGGTCAGAGAAGAACACCGGCTTGACCTCGGTGGATCTGACTGTGAATGCACAGGACACAAACAGGAAGTCTATCCTGGAACGAATGGACCCGTCTGGCCGCGACCAGGTGTATCTACGCTGCGCTCCGTCTGCAGGGTTGCTGAAGACGTCGTGCAGCTTGGCATCCTTAACTGTTTCCATCAGGGATCTGGACGTAGCGTCCAATCTGCTTCCGGCCCTGCCGGATCGTCCAGCCGCATCGATGATGCAGTTGAAGTCCCCGCCCAGAATGACCGGCCTGGAGGTCGCCAGCAGCAGTGGGAGCTGCTGAAAAACCTCCAGCCGCTCAGCCCCTTGTGCCGGGCCGTACACGTTAATTAACCGGAGTGGAGCGTTCTTGTACATTACGTCTGCTACCAGGAGTCGCCCGCCCACCACCTCCTTGACCTCGGAGACGGTGAAGTTGCCTCCCCGCAGCAGAATACCCAGGCCGGAGGAACGAGAGTCGTTTCCGCCCGACCAGATCGATGGCCCGTGGGACCACCATCGTGACCATTGCCTGTAGGAGCTGAGGTGCGGTATCGCACACTCCTGCAGAAACAACAGGTCAGCTTTGACCTTGGCTAGGTAGTCCAAGGTCGCAACACATCGCGTAGTAGATTTAATGCTACGCACATTTATGGATACAATCTTTAAACCCATATTAAAGCATTTATTCTCCTACCAAACCCACTGTCTCTGAGAGTCCCAGACCTTTAGTCTGCTCCTTCATACCCGTAGTGAGCTCAAATTCCTTCACTTTGGATGGGCTGAGGTAGATCTCCTTGGCCGTGTTCTGCTCCAGTGGCATCTGGAGGTTCACGTAGTGAGCGGGTCAGCCCATGTCCAAATGCAGCAGGCCCTGGACAATGTGCAGGCTTGAGCTGACAAGTGGCAAGTGCCATCCGTGCCACTTTAATGTCAGGCAATGACCATCTCCAACAAGAGAGAATCTAACCATCGCTCCTTGATGTTCAGTGGCATTACCATAATTGAATCCCCCACTACCAAGAAGGGAGGGTTGTTATCCCTGGTATCCTGGCCAGTATTTATTCCCCAATCAACATCACAAAAACAGTTTGGCTCATTATTATCACATTGCTGTTTGTGGGAGTTTGCCATGTGCAAATTAGCCGCAATGTTTCCTGCAAGAGAAGAGTGACTACACTTCAGAAAGTACTTCATTGGATGTAAAGCGCTTTGAGATGTCCAAAAGCACTATGTAAATATATGTCCTTTCCTTTCCATTTTTTCTCTTTCCTTTCCCTTTCCTTCATTACTGTGTCAGCCGTTTGTGCAGACTAAGATCACACAAATGGCAGTTAAACTGTTTCTGACGTGGTTGCTGAAGAAAAATATTGACTTCGGGAGAATTTCTTGCTCTTCTTCAAGTTATATGTTTTCTACCCACCTGGGTTGGTAAACAGGTCCTCAGTTTAACATTGCCTCAAAACAGCGCAGCTCCCTGTTGGTGCTGCACTGAAGTGTAAGATTTGGATTATGTGCTCATGACTGTGGCTTGACTCAGAAGCAGGGATCTTTTCAACTGAGCCAAATCCTTTAACCTTTATATCTTTTAATTTGTTTGGCTCAAATGTCCCTCGAAGCCTTAGAGTTCAGAGTAAATTGCAATTCACTTTTAAAACTGAAAAGTTTCCAACATAGTGTACTAATTAATGTTTAGAACTTGGCTCAAATACCCCTGCCAATTGATGCCACAAGAGTGCTGGAGGGCTGTTGATATGATCTAAAAATGCAGCCTTTTTAATCCTAAAGAAATATTAGTTCTCCTGATATTGCTCAAACTACTGCCATTTTTAAGTATGTGAATTTGCTTAACTTGTCAACTTGCCAGAGTTGGAAAGCAACTTGTCCCATAATGTGACAGTGAAATTTTCTGCATGATTTTGACCATTATAATTCAAAATATTCATGTAGAAATTAACCAAATTTCATCAGTGAAACTCTTCAACTGTCAGATCTGCTAAAGTCAGTAAGCACAGTACATTTCTTCTTGATTTGCTGCTGCTTTTTCTCTCCTTGACCAACTGCCTTCGTCCCTTTTGCAGCTTGTTGTAGTTCTTTCTCTCTTCATAAGTGAAGGTGGATTTTGTTTTCTTGTCAACATTTAAATATTTTAGTTCATTCTGTATCTTTTGGTGAGGCATGTTATTTTCTCCTAATGTCACTTCCACACCAAACAGTGAGCATTTATTTGAAAAAACGTTGCCTGTACTGATTGAAGTTATAATTAGGAGCAAATCCACTTGAAGAGATACTGCCTTTTAATTTAGCTAGGTGATGAGTTCATTGCATTTTTGCCCTCCAAATGAACACTCTTGGTTTAAAGTTTTGCGATTTTTAGTTTGTCAGAATGTTGTGTGGTTATTGTTTTTATTACAAAGCAGGCTTGTAGCTATTAATTGCAATAGTTTGAGGGTTCCAGTGCTTCCACGTAAAATGTGTATTTACACGGTGCTGGTATCGAGGCTCCTTGTGATACAGTAGACTGAAAGTGATAGCAGAGAATGGAGTGTGCGCTTGATCAGAATGTAATGACCTTGAACTTGTGCAAGTTGTATAGACAACAAACAGCTTTGTTTCTTAGTCAATTTGCAGATTATTTTTGCATGGCATTTCACTGACAGGCATGTCAATATATTTTTCCTAATATCAATTTTGTGTGGCTTTAATATTAGCATTGTTTATTTACAGGTTATTTTTCCCCAAACTTTTGGATCAGTGCTCTCAAGGTATGTAAGATTGATATACAAGGCTGTGTGTTGCTGAAAATAACTTTCCCCCTTAATATTCTGCCCTCCTTTCGTAATTACTGCTGATATAGGTAGAATTTTTTATGACTTACCAATTTGTACTTTGACCTAACATTAGTATCTTTTGACAGCCACTGTCTAAGCTTTGAGATGTATCTTTTATGCATTCAGAATTGACACTTTTAGATGATTTTGAAGTTAATTTCCAATTGCATTTATTATTTTTCATTCTCAGCCACATTAGCTAACAGTGCATTTATTAGGCTTGGATTCTTCCTGGTACATTGATTCACTCAGCCATCTGAGTGACCTTTCTTTTCTACTACAACTTTGATCATGGAGGCAATCATCAGTTCTGTTCTTGGATGGTGTCTGTACTTGTGCTTTTCCATCAGATATCGCAGGGAGGAATTTGGGGGAAAAATTCATTCTGCCTACTGTGGTAAACTAAGATAATTTATATCAGTTGAACTGTGTTGCTTTTACAAATGTTGCAATCCCTCTAGAGTCTGGTGACTTTTTTGAAAAAAAGAAAAATTAATTTCCAGTTGGCCAACTTAAAGGAATTGCATAACAAGATTTTTTAAGTTTTCGGACTTTGGCTGTAATACATAAACTAAGAGCAGCATTAACTAAACACCATTTCTGTAGGCAACTTATACACTGAGCTATAGAAAGGATCCTCCATTTAACATTTAAAACAAATGAAAAAATCTCCCCCTATGGTTATTCTCTATTCTGTCTCTTAAGTAGACACTCTATTCTCCTGGAACCAGTTCAAAGCGATTCTTAGCTTGCTCTCCTTTTTCTTTTCCAGTCAGATAACTTCTAATCCCTGAACTGGCTTTTACATTGAGGATTAACTTGGAGATTCGTCCCTTTAGCAAAGCTATGTGAATCCTCCAGCCTTGTTTAAATCTTCACAAACCCTACCTCTTCAATCTGGGAGTGAGCCCCCACCCAGATTCTTGCATGGTGAACCATTGCTGCCTCTCTGCCTCCCTCCCTTGGATCCTTGCAGACTGATGGCCTGAGGTTCAGTGATATTTTAAGAAAACACCTTGTAAGCTGATCCTATAATGGCTTCCTATGGCCTATCATACTCTCAAAGCCCATCTCCATAGCAACATGAATCACATGGGCATTGTATCCAGGCACAAATGCTAATTACCTAGCCTTTAGACTCCCAACTTCTTCATATCTTGAAACTAAATAGAAAGTTTAAAGCATAACAGTTTACAAAACCTGATAACCCTAACACCTTTCTGTGACTTTGGAGACTAACAATCTATTCATCATCAGCACAAATGCCTTGGTCATTGTCTGAACACCTTGTACCTTCTTCCTAGTAAAACAACCTGGGCCCCCTTTTAATCTTTAACAACCAAGGCACTCCTGCTTGCTTGACCCCTTAATTTCTCCAGTCTAGCCTAATTAAAAAGAGTCCCAAAACATAATCTTATAAAACATCATATTTGTAACACTAAGATCAGCAAAGTCACCAATAGAACTTGAGGATCTTCTGGTCTTATTGTCTTACTGCCTCGTAGTGTGGCATACCTAGAATACCACTAAGGAAAAAGTGAAGCTCAGTTGTAGGTGGTTTAATCATTGGAACCTTTTGAATGGTGGCAATCTGTAACTGAGGAAAAGTATAGAAAGTAGAGTACCAAATAACTAAAAGAAATTATAAGGAGGGCGTCTCTTTAAATACAGATGTATAATTAAAATTTTCTTTACAAATAAAATCTATAAAGAGCATCACACCTTAGTAATGCAAATATTAAGTAAAACCAATTATCATAAAAATGAATATTTTCATTTAATAATTAGTCTTTAAACTTCTCATTGATTTTTTTTCTAGGCTTGGTCAGTAATGTTGTTTTTACAAGCTTGACTTCTGAGCAAAGACATCCGCTTCTGGTGCATTTACAGAAGTTGATCCGTGTAGCAAATCCCAGCATTGCATTCATTCTTGCAGAAAAGGGAGCAGTGACCAGGTATTCAAATTTTTTTTTACAATTTTCTGCTCAAATACCTATGTTTATGATTTCTATGTTTATTCAAAAGGTGCACCCAGTTCCACTAATTGAGACCCTTAAGTTGGCACTTAATGCCTACTTAATAGCCTCATCCCACTGGCACTGCATTGACCCAAAGGTGGGCAGGGGGCTCACCATATGGGGAACACAACAAACAAATGTTAGTGTGTTTGCGTGCAGGCTTCCAGGGTGGGGTTCCTCATTCAAAGGCACTCAGTGCCTGATCAAGGGACCCGGCATTAGGAAGGGAGGGGGGCCTGAGAGCCACCCCACTGCCCTTGCTGCTGAGCCCCTCTATCCCCCCTGCCTGCGATTTGCACCCGTGACCATTCACTTGTGCCTGGATCCATCCACGTTTCCAGGACTCAGCTGGGTGTTGTACCAGCAGCAGCCACTGCCACTGGTGGCACTACCTGCCTCTGGCAACTCTCGTTAGGTGGGGCTTCCACTCCCAGGGTCCTTGATCCCTGGAAGGCCTGCTGCTGTACTGTCAAGTGCCTAGAATCTAACATAAAGGATGTGATAAAAGGACACTTGGATAATAATCTGATTGGGCATAGTCAGCATGGATTTATGAATGGGCAATCATGTTTGACAAACCTGTTGGGAGTTTTTTTGAGGATGTTACTAACTGAATTGATGAAGGGAAGTCGGTGGACATAGTATACTTGGATTTTCAGAAGGCTTTTGAGAAAGTCCCCCACGGGAAGCTGGTTAGCAAACACATAGGATAGGAGGTAATGTACTGGTGTGGATTAAGGATTGGTTAACAGGCAGAGTCACAGAATTCTTATGGTGCAGAAAGAGGCCATTCAGCCCATTGTATCTGCACTAGCTCTCCAAATGGGCATTATGACTTAGTGCCATTCTCTTGTTTTTTCCCCGTACTCTTGCGCATTGTTTCTGTTCAAATAATCATCTAATGCCCCCTTGAATGCCTTGATTGAGCCTGCCTCTACCACGCTCCTGGCAGTGCATTCCAGACTTGAACCACTCGCTGTGTGAAAAAGTTTTTTTATCACATCACATTTTCTTCTTCTGCAATTCATTTTAAACCTGTGCCCTCTCGCTCTCAATCCTTTTACGAGCGGGAACAGTTTGTCCCTATCCACTCTATCCAGATCCCCCATGATTTTGAACACCTCTATCAAATCCCCCCGAGCCTTTTCCTCTCCAAGGAGAATAGCTCTAATCTATCTTTGTAACTGAAGTTTCTCATCCCTGAAACCATTCTTGCAAACCTCTTCTGTACTCTCTCCAATGAGTTTGCATCCTTCCTAAAGTGTGGCACCCAGAAATGTACTCAATACTCCAGCTGAGATGTAACTAGTGTCTTATATAAGCTGATCATAACCTCCCTGCTCTTGTACTTTATGCCCCTATTAATAAAGCCCAGGATACTGTATGCTTTAGTAACTGCTCTCTACACCTGTCCTGTCACCTTCAATGATCTATACAGATACACCCAGGTCCCTCTGCTCCTGCACCCCCTTCAGAATTGTACCCCTTATTCTATGTTGTCTTTCCATGTTCTTCCTACCAGCATGCATCACCTCACACTTCTCAGCATTGAACTTCATCTGCCACCTATCTGCCCACTCCACCAATTTGTCTGTGCCCATTGGAAGTTCTATATTGTTCTCCTCACAGTTTACAATGCTTCCAAGTTTTGTATCATCGGCAAACTTGGAAACTGTCCCCTGCACAGCAAAATCTAGATCATTAATATATAATCAGGAAAAGCAAAGGTCCCAGTACTGACCCCTGGGGAACTCCACTACAAACCTTCCTCCAGCCTGAAAAATATCCATTGACCATTACCCTCTGTTTCCTCTTACACAGCCAATTTTGTATCCACATTACTACTTTTATTCCATGAGCTATAACATTTCTCACAAGTCTGTTGTGTGGCACTGTACCTAATGCCTTTTGAAAGTTCATGTACACCACATCAACAGCATTACCCTCATCAACCCTCTCTGTTACCTCTTCGGAAAACTCCAACGTGTTAGTTAAACATGATTTCCCCTTTGGAAATCCATGCTGGCTCTTCCTAATCAACCCATATTTTTCCAAATGACTACTAATTCTATCACGAATAATTGTTTCTAGAAGCTTTCCCACCACTGAAGTTAAACTGACTGCTCTGCAATTGTTGGGCTTATCCTTGCAATTTTTTTTTGAACAAGGACGTATTGTTTGCAATTCTCCAATCCTGTGGCACCACCCCTGAGTATAGGGAAGACTGAAAGGATTATGGCCAGTGCCCCTGCAATTTCCACTCTTACTTCCTTAAATGTGCTTGGATGCATCTCATCCGATCCCAGTGCCTTGTCAACTTTAAGTACCAACAATTTATCCAACACTTCCTTCTTATCAATTTTGAACCCTTCTAGTGACAGTGTTTCTTCCTCTGTCGCCATAGCCTTTGGTAAAGACAGATATATTCATGTAATGCCTCAGTCATGCCCCCTGCTCCATGTGTAAATCCCCTTTTTGGTCCCTAATTGGGCCTACGCCTCCTTTTACCATCCTCTTAGTATTTGTGTTCCGAAAGAAGACTTTAGAATTCCCCTTTATGTTGGCCGCTAGTCTTTTCTCATAACCCCTCTTTGCTTCTGTTACTTGCTTTTTCACCTGTCCCCTGAACCTTCTGTATTCTGCTTTGTTCTCAGTTGAATTTTATAAGACCATAAGATGTAGGAGCAGAAGTAACCCATTCGGATCATCGAGTCTTCTCTGCCATTCAGTGAGATCATGGCTGATCTGATAATCTTCAACTCCACTTGCCTGCCTTTTCCTCATAACCCTTGATTCCCTTACTGATTAAAAATCTGTCTATCTCAGACTTAAATGTACTTAACGACCCAGCCTCTACAGCCTTCTGTGGTAAAGAATTCCACAGATTAACAACCCTCTGAGAGAAGAAATTCCTCCTCGCCTCTGTCTTAAATGGATGACTCCTCATTCTGAGATTATGCTCTCTGGTCCTAGACTCACCCACAAGGGGAAACAACCTCTCAGCATCTAGCCTGTCAAGCCCCCTAAGAATCTTATATGTTTCAATAAGGTCGCCTCTTATTCTTCTAAACTCCAATAACTACGGGCCCAACCTACTCAGCCTCTCCTCATAAGAAAATCCCTCCACACCGGGAACCAAATACTCTACCTGACATCTGTCATAAGCATACTTTTTCTTCTTTACCTTAATTTCTACCTCCCTTTTCATCCAGGGAGCTCTGGATTTGTTTGCCCTACTTTTCCCTTTTGAGGGAATATACCTTGACTGTATCCGAACAATTCCTTCTTTGAAGGTAGCCCATTGTTCAGCTACAGTTTTTCCCGCCAGGTTCCAGTCTATCTGGCCCAGCTTCATTCTTGCACAATTGAAGTCGGCTCTCCCCCAGTTAATTATTCTTACTCTGGATTGCACATTGTCCTTTTCTACCTCATCCTAAACTTTACGATACTATGATCACTGTTTCCTAAATGTTCCCCCACTAACACTTGGGGCAGAATTTTCGGGTTGGCAGGTGGCCACGATCAGCGGTCAGGGAACAGACCGCTTACTGCAATCGGTCCCCGACTGCAATTTCATGCTGGCTGGTCAATTAACACTGAAAGGCTCAACGCTGTTGGGGTGGGGGCAGGAGGAGGGCAAGCGCTGAAGTCAGCATTGGCGTGGGGGAGCGCGGAAGGAAAGCTCCCCGAAGGCAGAGAACTGCCTCAGGGAGATGACAAATTTTAAATCAATAAGAACAGAATTTAATATTCGGAAAAATGTCCACGTATCAGAATGAGACACCTCAACAAAAGGATGATGAAAATTTTTTCAAAACATTTCAATTTTTTAAAAAATTAATCATGGAAATCTCTTCCTGCCTTTGGATGAGGTTTCCTCAAAAATGCAAAGGCCACCTGGCCGATTCGCCTGCCCACCCAGCGTAACTTTGGACGGGCAGCGAAAATTTGCCATCAGTTACTACTTTAATGGCCTTAACAGACCTCTTAATTGTCAGCGGGCGCGTTGCAGACTCTTGTGCGCACATGCCGACTGAAATATCGAGGGAGTGTGTGATTACATCGGGACAGTTGCCTGACATTATCGTGTGCTGTTTCACACTCAAGCATGTCGGGCACGCACCCACACGCTGAGCTGAAAATTCTGCCTTTGATCTACTTGGCCCACCTCATTTCCAAGAACCAGGCCCAACAGTGCATCCTCTCTTGTTGGACTAGACACATACTGCTGTAGAAAATTCTCCTGAACACAATCTACCACTGTCCCAGTCTACGTTTGGGTAATTAAAGTCCCCCATTACAATTACTCTGTAATGTTTGCATCTCTCTGTCATTTCCCTGCAGATTTATTCCTCTGCATCCTTCCCACTTGTTGGTGGTCTATAGACCATACCGAGCAATGTAGTTGCACTCTTTTTGTTCCTTAGCTGTAGCCAAATTGATTCTGTCCTTGAACCCTCTGAGACATCATCTTTCTCAACACTGCAATGCTCTCCTTAACCCCTCCTACTTTTCTTCCTTTCCTAACTTTTCTGAACACCTTGTACCCAGGAATATTTAACACCCAGTCCTACCCTTCCTTGAGCCAGATCTCTGTTATCGCCACAGCATCATATTTTCATATGGCAATCTGCGTTTTTAATTCCCCAATCTTATTTATTATCCTCTGTGCAGTCACATACATGCACAGTAACCATGATTTAGACTTCATGATTTTCTCCCTTACTCAGACTTCACAAACTTGTCTCTGACTGCATTCCTCTGAGAAACCAGCGCCCGCACCAGCTTCTGAAACAGAAAATCGATTTGTGAGCCGGACCCCAGGGGACTCCTGAACTACCTGCCAAGGTCACTTGGACTGCCTGGCAGTCACCCATTCCCTTTCTGCCTCCAGGCTCCTAAGCTGTGGCATGACCTCTTCTCTGAACGTGCTAACCACGTAGCTCTCAGCCTTATGGATGTGCCACAGTGACCCCAGCCGCTGCTCAAGCTCTGAAACCCGAAGGTCAAGGCTTTGCAGCTGGCAGCGTTTCCTGCACATGTGATTGTCTAGGACACCAGTAGCTTCATGACTTTCCACATATTACAGGACACACATTCCACTCGACCGAGCTGCGCTGCCATGTCTTAACTCTATTTTATTTTGGTTTATTCTACATTACTTTATTATACTGGCCCTGACTTTCCCTTATTCCTGGTGTTTCTCACTTAAATCTCTGACTTTCCCTTATTCCTGGTGTTTTTCACTTAAATCCAAGTGTAGCTACTTTTTTAAAAATGCGCTTTTCTAATTTACAGCAACCTAAAGACAGTCCCTGAAAGCAGTTTATTATCAACCAATAAACTTACGGTTTTCTTGTAATGTCACTATTTATTTTTCTCCATTCGAACTCGGCGCCAGCTGGTACTGAGCAGCTGACTGGTGTGCCTTTCCGACTCCCAGATAAGTGTAGGCCTCAAACCTCAGTCCTGATTTATACTCTCCCACTCCAGGTTGCTTCCTCACAGGTCCACCAACTCCCAAGGTAAGTGTAGGCCTCAAGCCTTGGTCCCGACTTATACTCTCCTGCTCCAGGTTGCGTCCTCACAGGTCCGCCACCTCTCTGACTCCCAAGGAAAGCAGAGAGTAGGAATAAACGAGTCATTTCCACGTTGGCAGGCTGTGACTAGTGGGCTATCGCAGGGATCAATACTTGGGCGCCAGCTGTTCACAATATATATCAATGATTTCGATGTGGCGATCAAATGTAATATTTCCAAGTTCGTGGATGACACCGAGCTAGGTAGGAATGTGTGTTGTGAGGGAGACGCAAAGCAGCTTCGAGAGGATTTGGACAGAATTGGTGAGTGGGCAATAACATGGCAGATGGATCATTATGTGGAAAAATGTGAGGTTATCCACTTTGGTAGGAGGAAGAGATGTGCAGAGTATTTCCTAAATGTTAAGAGATTAGAAAGTGTAGAAGTACAAAAGGACCCGGGTGCCCTCATCAATAAGTCACTGAGGGCTAAGATGCAGGTGCAGCAGGCTATCAGGAAGATTAATGGCATGTTTGAGTACAGGAGTAGTGAAGTCTTGCTTCAATTGTATAGAACTTTGGTTAGACCACACCTGGAGTGGTGTGTGCAGTTTTGGTTCCCTTACCATAGGAAGGATATTATTGCCATAGAGGGACTGCAATGAATGTTCACCAGACTTGCTCCCTGGATGGCAGGACTGTCCTATGAAGAGAGATTGGGAAAACTGAGCCCGTATTCTCTAGAGTTTCGAAGAATGAGAGGTGATCTCATGGAAACCGACAAAATACCCAAAGGGATAGACAGGGTAGTTGCAGGTGAGATGTTTCCCCTGGCTGGGGAGTCTAGAACCAGGGTACACAATTTCAAAATAAGGGGGAAGCCACTTAGGACCGAGATGAGGAAAAACCTTTTTGCTCAGAGGATTGTGAATCTTTGGAATTCTCTATCTCAGTGGGTTGCGGAAGCTCAGGCAATGAGTATGTTTAAAGTAGGGATTGACAGATTTCTAAATGCCAATGACGTAAAGAGATATGGGGATCATGTGGGGAAAAAGGCATTGAAGTGAATGATGAGCCATGATCATACTGAATGATGGAGCAGGCTCGATGGGGGCTGAATGGCTGCCCCTAATTTCCTAAAATACTGCTGCCCCTAATTTCCTAAGTGCACCCAATGCACTCAGAGGCAACGTGTGGCTGGAGAGTCGGCAGGCGGGATCCCCGTTGCCTCCGTTAAATACTGCCCAAAAAGTACAATTTTAAACTTCTTAATGTTTTTGTTAATAATATGTGGATGAAAGAGATACAATAATTACGAATCTAAAGTAAGGATGGTGGAATAAGCTTAAGTGAAAGTATTCAATGTTCCTGTAAAATACAAGTTTGGAAACAAATATTGTTGCTACTAAACAAGGATGCATGAGGCTTGCCAGACTGAATAAAACTGTGTACTGCATGACTTTTCTGTCGAGCAAAAAAAAGCAATACAAATTATCTCCTTCATAAAATTATTATTTATTTACCCTATTTTTGTTGTTTTTCCCAAAATATAGGAATGCTGATGTTGAAATGATTCTGTCTGAAAGCAGTTTTTCAGAGCCCTTGATGTTGAGAGCACGTTACTTGATGTTTCCTGGCTGGTAAGCAAGAGACAAAATTCTGTAAAGTCCAGTGCTACAATATGATTCTTGAACTGCTGGCACGAAGGACATATCAAATTAAGGATGAACAATTAAGATGTGAAATTGTATAGATAGTCTGGAACTTTCAGCCTTAAATTAGCGGTGTTATTTGCATTGCTATATTCAAATAATGGGGTATTTAGTGCAAAAAGTGATGGAATTTTTGGGAGTAGACTTGCTTTTCTTTTAAACAAGACACACAAATGATAACAAATAAAAGTAATAGCTATCTCGTCACTGACATGAGCCAGCCTTGTGTGCAGTAAGAACAAAGAAAAGTACAGCACAGGAACAGGCCCTTAGGCCCTCCAAACCTGCGCCGATCATATTGCCTGTCAAACGAAAACATTTTGCACTTCCGGGGTGTGTGTCCCTCTATTCCCATCCTATTCATGTATTTGTCAAGCTGCGTCTTAAACACAACTATCATACCTGCTTCCACCGCCTCTTCTGGCAGTGAATTCCAGACACTCACTACCCTCTGCGTAAAAAACTTGCCCCGCACATCTCCTCTAAAGTTTTCTCCTCTCATCTTAAATCTATGTCCCCTAGTAATTGACTCTTCCACCCTGGGAAAAAGCTACTGACTATCTACTCTGTCCATGCCACTCATAATTTTGTAAACTTCTATCAAGTCGCCCCTCAATCTCCGTCGCTCTAGTGAGAACAATCCAAGTTACTCCAAAACAAAAATAAAAATACCTGGAAAAACTCAGCAGGTCTGGCAGCACCTGCGGAGAGGAACACAGTTAACGTTTCGAGTCCGTATGACTTTAACAGCACTAAGTAAAAATAGAAGAGAGGTGAAATATAAGCTGGTTTAAGAGGGGGGTGGGGAAGGTAGGGCAAGTAGAGCTGGATAGAGGGCCAGTGATAGGTGGAGATAGCCAAAAGATGTCATAGACAAAAGGACAAAGAGGTGTTGAAGGTGCTGATATGATCTAAGGAATGTGCTAGTTGAGGGTAGAAAGCAGGACAAGCAAGGTACAGATAGCCCTAGTGGGGGTGGGGTGAAGGAATCGAAATAGGCTAAAAGGTAGAGATAAAACAATGGATGGAAATACATTTTTTAAATAATGGAAATAGGTGGGAAAAGAAAAATCTATATAAATTATTGGGAAATAAAAAGGGGGGATCGGAAAAAGGGTGGGGATGGAGGAGAGAGTTCATGATCTAAAATTGTTGAACTCAATATTCAGACCAGAAGGCTGTAAAGTGCCTAGTCGGAAGATGAGATGTTGTTCCTCCAGTTTGCGTTGAGCTTCACTGGAACAATGCAGCAGGCCAAGGACAGACGTGGGCATGAGAGCAGGGAGGAGTGTTGAAATGGCAAGCGACAGGGAGGTCTGGGTCATGCTTGCGGACAGACCGAAGGTGTTCTGCAAAGCGGTCACCCAATCTGCGTTTGGTCCCTCCAATGTAGAGGAAACTGCATTGGAGAGACCAAACGCAGACTGGGTGACCGCTTTGCAGAACACCTTCGGTCTGTCCGCAAGCATGACTCAGACCTCCCTGTCGCTTGCCATTTCAACACTCCACCCTGCTCTCATGCCTACATGTCTGCCCTTGGCTCCAGTGAAGCTCAACGCAAACTGGAGGAACAGCACCTCATCTTCCGACTAGGCACTTTACAGCCTTCCGGACTGAATATTGAGTTCAACAATTTTAGATCGTGAACTCTCTCCTCCATCCCCACCCCCTTTCCGATCCCCCTTTTTTCTTTTCCAATAATTTATATAGATTTTTCTTTTCCCACCTATTTCCATTATTTTTAAATGTATTTCCATCCATTGTTTTATCTCTACCTTTTAGCCTATTTAAATTCCTTCACCCCACCCCCACTAGGGCTATCTGTACCTTGCTTGTCCTCCTTTCTACCCTTAATTAGCACATTCCTTAGATAATATCACCACCTTCAACACCTCTTTGTCCTTTTGTCTATGACATCTTTTGGCTAGCTCCACCTATCACTGGCCCTCTATCCAGCTCTACTTGTCCCACCCCCCCATAAACCAGCTTATATTTCACCTCTCTTCTATTTTTACTTAGTTCTGTTGAAGAGTCATACGGACTCGAAACGTTAACTGTGTTCCTCTCCACAGATGCTGCCAGACCTGCTGAGTTTTTCCAGGTATTTTTAATTTTATTTTGGATTTCCAGCATCTGCAGTTTTTTGCTTTTATCCAAATTTCTCCAACCTCTCCTCATAGTTAATAACCTCCAGACCAGGCAGCATCCTGGTAAACCTCCTCTGCACCCTCTCCAAGGCCTCCATACCCTTCTGGTAATGTGGCGACCAGAATTGCACACAATATTCCCAGTGTGGCCTAACCAAGGTTCTATACAGCTGCAGCATGACTTCCCAGCTTTTATACTCAATACTTCTGCCGATGAAGGCAAGTATGCCATATGCCTTCCTGACTACCCTATCCACCTACGTTGCCACTTTCAGTGACCTGTGGACCTGTACACCCAGATCCCTCGGCCCGTCGATGCACTTAAGGGTTCTGCCATTTGCTGTATAATTCCTACCTGTATTAGACCTTCCAAAATGCATCACCTCGCATTTGTCCGGATTAAACTCCATCTGCCATTTCTCCGCCCAAGTCTCCAACCGATCTATATCCCGTTGTATCCTCTTCACTATCTACAACTCCTCCAACCTTAGTGTCGTCTGCAAACTTACTAATTAGCCCAGTTACATTTTCCTTCAAATCATTTATGTATACTACAAACAGCAAAGGTCCCAGCACTGATCCCTGCGGAACTCCACTAGTCACAGCTCTCCATTCAGAAAAGCACCCTTCCACTGTCTTCTATGACCAAGCCAATTCTGTATCCATCTTGCCTGCTCACCTCTGATCCCGTGCGACTTTACCTTCTGTACCAGTCTGCCATGAGGGACCTTGTCAAAGGCCTTACTGAAATCCATGTAGATAACATCCAGTGCCCTTCCATTGTCGAGCATCTTTTCACTTCCTCGAAAAACTCGATCAAGTTAGTGAGACACGACTTCCCCTTCACAAAACCATGCTGCCTCTCACTAATACGCCCATTTGCTTCCAAATGGTAGTAAATCCTGTCACGAAGAATCTTCTCCAATAATTTCCCTACCACTGTCGTAAAGCTCACCGGCCTGTAATTTCCTGGATTATCCCTGCTACCCTTCTTAAACAATGGAACAACATTGGCCGTTCTCCAGTCCTCTAGGACCTCACCCGTAGCCAATGAGGATCCAAAGATCTCTGTCAAGGCCCCAGCAATCTCCTCCCTCGCCTTCCTCAGTACTCTGGGGTAGATCCCATCTGGCCCTGGGGACTTACCCACCTTAATATTCTTCAAGACGCCTAACACCTCCTTTTTGATCTCAACATGATCCAGGCTATCTACACACTCTTCCCTAGACAAATCGACTGCTAAGTCCTTCTCTTTGGTGAATACTGATGAGAAGTACTCATTTGGTGTATCTCCCATTTCTTCTGGCTCCACTCACAGATTCCCACCTCTGCCCCTGAGTGGGCCTACCCTTTCCCTGGCTACCCTCTTGCTTTTTACATATGTATAACAGGCCTTGAGATTTTCCTTAATCCTGGTTGCCAATGACTTTTCATGACCCCTTTTTGCCCTCCTGACTCCTTACTTAAGTTTCTTCCTACTTTCTTAGTAAAATGAAGAATTGGTAGAGCAAAAGAATTTTGAGAGAAGTTTAATTTTCGTGGATATTTGAAAATATTACATATTTTCATGTTTTGTCCAGGTGGAATGGCAAATTCAGATCAGGATCCATTTTCCCACAAATGACTCAGATCTGCATTAGGTTTAACCGTCCACTTGAAAAGGCCCGATTTGCGACAAAGTGCAAAGGTAAATTTCAATTTTATGGTAAGATGAAAGTGCCATTCTTCTATTAGTGTTTAGTTCACATGTGGTAGAGTTCAAAACTGTCAATGTTGCAATTGAATGAAACCAATAAAGTATAATTCACTTAGGATTAGAAACAGATGGGCCTGAATGTAATGAATAACATTTTGATTTCATACCTGGATGATGTGTATCCCTGGGTGACTTAATGCATTAATAGCCACAACTGAGGTTTTTGACATTGACTGGGATGCTACATTGGACTCAATGAAAAATATTGTTCGTCTTTTCCTTCCTTCCTTCATTCGGTGCAGAGTATTATTGTCAGAGTTATGAAAATATTCATGTCTGACATGTTTACCATGCTAGTGCCTAAAATACTGGAAAAACATAAATGAAAGGTTGAAATGTAAAATATACAAAAAATCCTTTAATATTTCCCTGGCCTCCTATGGCTGACTCTTGGTTGAGCACTTTAACTTGAAGCGACATTGTATATCTGGAAACCTAGGCAAAGAGTGCTATCCCAGCTGAGCTACATCATGTATCACAGCTACACTCATTGTCATTCAGCAAGGAGCAGTCACACAGCTGATCTTCAACCATATGGACCCTAAGCTCTGGAACTCCCTTCCTAAACCCCTCCACGTTTTTCTCTTCCTTTGCAACTCCTTAAAACTTACCTCCTTCAGCCAAGCTTTTTATCATCCATCCTAATATCCTGCTTCACCTGTAAAGTATAGTAAAGGCGTTATATAAATTCAAGTTATTGATTTTTACATTTTTTTCTTCCTCCCTCTCAACTGCATATCCACATTTTTTTATTCATTCATGGGCTGTGGGCGTGGCTGGCTAGGCCAGCATTTATTGCCCATCCCTAATTGCCCTTGTTCAGAGGGTATTTAAGAGTCAACCACATTGCTGTGGATCTGGAGTCACATGTAGGCCAGACCAGGTTAGGACAGCAGATGTCCTTCCCTGAAGGACATTAGTAAACCAGATGGGTTTTTATGATGACCGGCAATGGTTTCATGGCCATCAATTAGACTTTTAATTCCAAATTTTTATTGAATTCAAATTTCACCATCTGCCATAGTGGGATTCGAACCCAGGTCCCAGAACATTATCCTGGGTCTCTGGAACACTAGCCCAACCTGACTCTTCCCCAAGCTCAAGGGTATAGAGGCCAACTCCCCAGTTATTGCCAGGGTGAAAATTGCTAATCTTCTTACTTAAGCCATTCCCATAGTTCTTTTAAATTAGTGCATTTTTAGGTTTTATACCTAATTCCTGCTCCTTTGTCTTTTTAAATTGAAGACTATGTTACACTTGCTATTCCATAAAGATTTTGTGTGTGCTATCAATCTTTTATTACTACCAAGTTGAAATGTGCGCTACATCTTGCAGCCTCCCTGATGCACTGGTTCATGAAGCAGGTTAGCAACCCCCACACTTGGGCTTCAGCAATTTATACAGAGGTTCAACAACAACTTGAATGAATTGTCAGCAAGGTTGGCTCAGATATTGAATTCATTTAACAAAGAGTTAGTACTATAATGAAAAAATAGTTAAGATTTGGAAAGATTAGATAAAATATGTTGAATGGGCTTCTTTATCCAAATTTGCTGAATTTTTAATGTGGAAACCAACGTATACCTTCAGAATGATCCTTAGTCATCTTGTCATTTCCTTGTTATCTAGCTTTGAGAACCACACTGAAGTCATTTCCTTTCACTGGAAATATATATCACATTCGAGCACAACTGAAATTTGCAGGTACCTACATTTTGGGGCTTCATTTCTATCATCTTGTGTAGCATATTTATTTATCTGTTGAGGTGACATAATTTCTGTGACTTTTGAGGTACTTTTATTGCTTATTATATTGAAAATTAGAATGATCTAATATTGGATACATTAAATTGCATTGAATTCATGTTCTCAGGCACAGCAGTACTACATTGGCTGAATGGCCCCCTTCTAAGATGTAACCATTCTATGATTCTGTGATATTTCACTGAACAGCTTCCTTAAGATTTAACCTCATTCATTCAACTAATATACAGGATATTTAAAAATGATCTGTGGAACAGTTTATCAGAAATATTTGTGATCTTCATTGTTCAATTTGACCTATTTTACACATATTGCTGCGGGCTAATGTAGCATGAATGTAGCAGTGGGTGCCAGGACACTGAATAAATTTAAGGATGAGATAGGCAGATTTTTAATTAGTAAGGGGTTGAAAGGTTATGGGGAGAGGGCGGGAAATTGGAGTTGAGGCCGAAATGAGATCAGCAATGATCGTATTGAATGGTGGGGCAGGCTCGAGGAGCTGAGTTGCCTACTCCTCCTAGTTCTTGTGTTCTAATGAATGTGCTTAAACCTGCAAAAATGTCCAATATGTAACATTCACTGTATGGAAAAATTACATGCATGATTTTAGTGCTCATAGGAACAGGAACATTTAGCTCCTAAATCCTGATCTGCCATTCAATTAAATCATGGCTGATCTGTATCTCAACTCCATTTACCCAGCTTTGTTCCATACCTATTGAAATCCTTATCAAACAAAAACCTACCAATCTCAATTGTTAAAAAAAAATCAGTTGCGCCAGCAAGCATCTTTTTGGGGAGAGAGTTCCAAATATCCACTTATTACTTCCAGGTTTCATTCCGCATGACATAATGCTGTATTTAAGTTGTAAGATTATGTCCTTTTGTTCTGGATTTCCCCACCTGAGCAAAGAGTTTTTCTGCATCAACACCATTGGATCCCTTGATCATTTTAAACACATTGAGCAGATCTCCTTTCAACCTATAATCTCAAGGGGATATAAACTAAGGTTATACAATTTGTCCTCGTCATTGAACCCCTTTTGCACTATCATTCTGGTGTATCTGCATTCTGCAATTTCTGAGGCCAGTATATTTTTCTGAGGCTTGTTGCCCAAACCTGAATGCAGTACATCATTAAAAGTCTAATCTTGGTGTGTGCAACTGGAGCATCACTGCCTCACTTTTTTAAATTCCAGTCTCTTTGAGGTATAGACCAACACTCCATTAGCTTTTTTAATTACTTT
Source organism: Cetorhinus maximus (assembly GCF_964194155.1). Classification (NCBI taxonomy): domain Eukaryota; kingdom Metazoa; phylum Chordata; class Chondrichthyes; order Lamniformes; family Cetorhinidae; genus Cetorhinus; species Cetorhinus maximus. Next base: position 234,179,112 of record NC_135879.1, read on the forward strand.
TATACCAATGCACTAGTTTTTAGTGATTTAATATAGGGTATGTGCTTTTTAGCATATGAACGCTTAAATTCCTTTGCTCCTCAACAATTCCTGCTTTTTAACCATTAAGAAATTATCCTGGTTTTCCTTTCTCAAATCCAAAGTGCATGACCTCACACTTCCCCACATTGAACTTCATCCAAAGTTTTGCACTCACTTAGTCTATATTTATGTCCCTTTGTAACTTCCAGCTCCAATTCACAGAACTTATTACGCTTCTTAATGTAGGCCTCTGCAAATTTGGATACAAACTCTATTACTTCATCTAGGTAGTTAATGTATATGTTGAAAGGCTGAGACCCCAGTACAGATCCTTGGGGGGGCACCACTTGTTCCATTCAGAGAATGTACCCTTTTAGCCCTGCTCTCTGTCTGTCATTTACCAACCAATTACTGACCTATGTCACAAGGTTACATCCAATTCCAAGGGCTTTCATTTTTGCTAATAAAATGTTGTGCCAAACCTTATCAGATACCTTCTGAGAGTCCATATGGATAACTTCCATACAAACTCCCTATCCACCATGTTAGTAGTAGTTGCTTCAAAAACTAATTCAGCTAGATTAGTCAAATGTACCTATCGATCACAAATCCATACTGATACTCTTTAATCAGCTGCTACTTTTCCAAGTACTCGGTCACCCCATTGCAGTCCCGCTCTGAACTGTTTGCCCTTGGCATCCTACACTGTCCCAGTGCAGCTCAATGCAAACACATCTTTCTTCTCAGCATTTTACAGCCTTCTGGCTCAACATTGAGTTGAACAAATTTAGACATTAATGACCTCCCCATTTTCTTTCAGACAGCAGATGCTGCACTGGAGTCACTGCAAGTGGAGGAAGCCTGGGCTGGTGCTAAGGAAAGGAGGTGGGATTCCCTGTTGGTACACAACTGGAAAGGTAGCTGCACTCCTGGGTCTACCTTCCTTTCTTTCACCATGATAGCTGCCTCCTCATGGCAACTCCCATGGTAAAAGAATGGTAGGTAGACCCCAGGAGTGCAGGCTACCTTTCCAGCCATGTCCCAACAGGAAATCCACCCCCTTCTGAAGCCTGACTCTCCCCCTCCTTTGCTGTAGCCATTTACATTTATGCTTCCTCTTGCAAGGGGCTACTATTCCTTTTGTTATTCAATCACATCTGCTTTATCATAGATCTATCCCTTTTGATTTATTTTCATGGGTCTGTATTTGCTTAAGAGCTGTTCATCTCTAACATCTTCTGATTACATTGACATAAAAATTTAGCTTTAATTACCTTTTCACAGATGCTGCCTAACCTGCTGAATAAATCCAACATTTTCTTTTATTATAAAAATCAGTGTTTCTTTTATTTAACTTTGACAATTAAAAAATGTATGTATTATTTTGTTGAACTCAATTTAAAAAGTACGAGTAAGAGTGGGCTATTTGACCCTTAAGAGCCTACTTCACTATTCAATAAGGTCATGGCTGATCTACCGCAACTCCATTTTCCCACCCATAAACCTTTCACACATTTCAATGAGATCTAGGGAATACAGGTCTCCCCTCACAGCACAGTGCCCTCACAGCACAGTGCCCTCATCCCAGGAATCAGTTTTGTGAACCTCCGTTTCACTTCCTCTAAGGAAAGTCTACCCTTCCTCAGATAACGAGATCCAAAATATCCACATTAATTCATGTGCAGTCTGTTAGGAACTAGATATAGTTTAAGTAAGTTGAATTTTTATTTGTGGGTGTCAAGAATAAGCCATAGCTTTTAAGTTCAAGTAAGTTTTATTTGAGGATGAAACCTGGGCTTCATTTCACTTTGAAGAATGTTGGCTGTGTATCTTTGGGTTTGTTTGTATACCTCCATTCTAATGAGGTTTTATGACTCTTGAAGTCAGAAAACTGGGCTTTTGCCTAGCAACAGGCAGCCCACAGACACACAAAAACAGAAAGCAGATTTTTTGTTCAGTTGGAAACAGGAGATAAGAGAAGCTGGATTGGAGAGAGGTGCAGGAAGCAGATTTCTCAAAAGAACAGAAGAAAGGGGGTCGCAAGAACACCTTCTAGTCAAAGGACAAGAACAGTATTAAGGAAAAGGTCCTGTTAAGTGAAGTTAAGAGTGAGGAGCGGAGGAGGACTCCACGTTTAAAGAGAGAAAGCTGCCGGACACAGACTTAAATCAAAATAGGCTTGTGAGAGGCCAGAAGATCCAAGGAGGCAGCCAAAGGCCGGTAACTCTTTACTACAGCCCTGTAAAGCAGTGGTGTTCTGTTGGCACGCATGAGTATGAAAGAGAGAGTGCATGCAAGGCAAAGCTTCCAAAGTGGTAATTCCGGGGGAAGGAACATAGGAAGGAGAGATCAAAACCCTGGAGGTGGACCCTTGTGGAAGGTGTCCAAGAGAAAACCATCTGTTGTGGAGTATTTTAAACTAACACTCAATACAGGGTCTTTCATTTAAACGTCAAGCAGCCTTTATTTTTACACCGGTGGGGAGAGGATTTCTACTGGTAAACCAGGAGACTTCTCCAATAATAAGAGTTTCAAGCAGTTTATATACTATTCTAATTGCGTTACAATCACAGTGCCACCTGCAACAGAAACTGATACCATTAAGAAGAACTGGAATGTAAGACATCACAACAATGACACAGGATAACCACCATCATGTAATCTAATTAAAAAATGAAGGAGGCAGTTGTCACAACCAAATGGCCTCAGACAACATCCTGTCATGGGAAGAGAGAAATCTGTTACATAGAGGTCAACTTTGGAGCCAGGGTCAGCTCATCTTGATAGGATCCATTGCATTCAGTTGTGGAAATAACATCAGCACTGAGCAGGTCTGTCCAGAACGATGTGCTGGATCAAAGTGGGTGCTAAGCACTAATCATCCGGCAAGATGTTCTCAGGTGATGTGTTTGTGACACTCTGTAAGCTTAGCATCCAGGAACAATTTTAACCCATAGGGCAGAATCTTGCCCTTGGATGGCGGGCGGGCCCCACCGGATTGGTGGTGGGCGGGTAGCCGACCCCCGCCACTGTAACGGGGCCATTTTAAGTGGGCGGGCTAATTAAGGCCCGCCCAGCGGCATTCCCGACAGGAAGCGCTTTACGCTTCCTGTGCGGGGGGTGGGGAGGGATTCCCCACCTGTCAAAGTGCGCTCTTTCGCGTGCATGAGGCAAAGTGCTGTCTCAGGGAGATTACTGACAGTGGTAAAAACTTTAAAAATAGAAACATTAAAAAATTATTAACATGTCCCCCTCATGTGACAATGTCACAGGAGATGGGACATGTTAATAAAGAACACACAAACTTTATTATTTTTGTACAAAATGGATATGAAACTTCATCCCGCCAGTGGATGAAGTTTCATGAATAACCAGAAGCCCACTGGGACTCCTGGCCTGACTGCCAGCCTTAAGGCTGGCCGGGCAGGTCTTTAAGTACTTTAACTAGCCTGTCAATGGCCTCAATTGGCCATTGACAGGTCGGCGGGCGGACAGCTGATTTCACTATCCGCTCGCCTTCCTAAAAATTTAAAGGGACCAGGATGACGTTGGGGATTCCTCCCGACATCATCCCGCATCATTTTCACCCTCGGCGACCAGGCCCCGCCCCCAAATCGCCGTGGAGCTTGAAAACCCCACTTCATGTTGTTTAGGAGAAGATTTTTTATTTACTCATTCATGGGACATGGGCTTCCCTGGCTGGACCAGCATTTATTGCCCATCCCTAGTTACCCTTGAGAAGGTGCTGGTGAACTGCCTTCTTGAACCACTGCAGTCCGTCTGGTGTGGGTACTCCCACAGTGCTGTAGGAAGGGAGTTCCAGGATTTTGACCCAACGACAGTGAAGGAACGGTGATATATTTCCAAGTCAGGATGGTGAGTGACTTGGAGGAGAACTTCCAGGTGGTGGTGTTCCCATCTATCTGCTGTCCTTGTCCTTCTAGATAGGTAGTGGTCATGGGTTTGGAAGGTGCTGTTGAAGGACCCTTGGTGAATTCCTGCAGTGCATCTTGTAGATGGTACACACTGCTGCCACTGTGCGTCAGTGGTGGAGGGAGTAAATGTTTGTGGATGTGGTGCCAATCAAACGGGCTGCTTTGTCCTGGAGGTGTCAAGTTTCTTGAGTATTGTTGGAGCTGCACTCATCCAGGCAAGTGGGAAGTATTCCATCACACTCCTGACTTGTGCCTTGTAGATGGTGGACAGGCTTTGGGACGTCAGGAGGTGAGTTACTCGTCACATGATTCCTAGCCTCTGACCTGTCCTTGTAGCCACAGTATTTATATGGCTAGTCCAGTTCATTTCTGGTCAGGGGAACCCCCCCAGGATGTTGATAGTGAGGGATTCAGTCATGGTAATGCCATTGAACATCAAGGGGCGATGGTTGGATTCTCTCTTGTTGGAGATGGTCATTGTGTGGCGCGAATGTTACTTGCCACTTGTCAGCCCATGCCTGGATATTGTCCAGGTCTTGCTGCATTTGGACATGGACTGCTTCAGTATCTGAGGAGTCGCATTATCTGAAAGTTGCTGAATTTGCCTACCTGCATTTGTGGGTCTATTTGTATTCATTCATGGGATGTGGGCTTAGCTAGCTGGGTCAGCATTTATTGCCCATCCCTAATTGCCCTTGAGAAAGTGGTGTTGAGCTGCCTTCTTGAACCGCTGCAGTCCATCTGGTGTGGGTACACCCACTGTGCTGTTAGAAAGGGAGTTCCAGGATTTTGACCCAGCGACAGTGAAGGAAGGGCGATATATTTCCAAGTCAGGATAGTGCGTGACTTGGAGGGGAACTTCTAGGTGGTGATGTTCCCATTTATCTGCTGGCCTTCTCCTTCTAGATGGTAGTGGTTATGGGTTTGGAAGCTGCTGTCGAAGGAGCCTTGATGAATTCCTACAGTGCATCTTGTAGATGGTACATACTGTAATGCCATTGAAGATCAAGGGGCAATGGTTGGATTCTCTCTTGTTGGAGATGATCATTGCCTGACACTTGTGATGTGAATGTTACTTGCCACTTGTCAGCCCAAGCCTGTATATTGTCCAGGTCTTGCGGCATTTGGACATAGACTGCTTCAGCATCTGAGTAGTCGCGAATGGTGCTGAACAATGTGCAATCTTCAGCGAACATCCCCACTTCTGACCTTATGATGGAAGAAGGGTCATTGATGTTGAATATCAGAAGATATGAAGATCGTTGGGCCGAGGACACTACCCTGTGGAACCGCTGCAGTGATATCCTGGGGTTGAGATGACTGATCTCCAACAACCACAACCATCTTCCCTTGTGCTAGGTATGACTCCAACTAGCGGAGAGTTTTCCCCCTGATTCCCATTGACTCCAGTATTGCTAGGGCTCCTTGATGCCACACTGTCAAATGCTGCCTTGATGTCAAGGGCAGTCACTCTCACCTCACCTCAGGAGTTCAGCTCTTTTGTCTATGAACCAAGGCTGTAATGAGGTCAGGAGCTGCGTGGCCCTGGTGGAACCCAAACTGAGTGTCAGTGAGCAGGTTATTGCTAAGCAAGAACTGCTTGTTAGCACTGTTGATAACCCCTTCCATTACTTTACTGATGATCAAGAGTAGACTGATGGGGCGGTAATTGGATGGATTGGATTTGTCCTGCATTTTGTTTACAGGGCATACCTGGGCAATTTTCCATATAGCCGGGTAAATGTCAGTGTTGTAGCTGAACTGGAACAGCTTGGCTAGTGGCACGGCAAGTTCTGGAGCACACGTCTTCAGTACCATTGCCAGAATATTGTCTTCCCCTTAGCCTTTGCAGTTTCCAGTGCCTTCAGCCTTTTCTTGATATCATGTGGAGTGAATCGAATTGGCTGAAGACCGGCATCTGTGATGCTGGGGACCTCTGGAGGAGGCCGAGATGGATTATCCATAAGGATGATCTTGCCTGTCTTGCCCAGTGTCCCTATACACCAACTCTTGACCAAGTAATTTAGTTGGATGCTCCATTGCAATGAAAAAACTACTTCTCCAGTACCTCCTTCCCCTGCATCCCACTACCAGGTCACCGGTTTGCAGCAAGCTTAGGGTTCTGATATTCAACAAAAATTCTCTTGCTTCAATAGTTTTATTAGCTTGTCAGTAAATGCAGATAAACAAAAGTGACTGACTATATTGGGAAATGAAAATGTGTTCTATATAGTAAGGGAGTGAAACCCAGTTTTGTGCATCTATGTTTTCCCACATAGGAATGTGTCTGGCCTGTCAGTTCTGAAGAAACTACATTTTATAGTGCTCCATTGTTTGCCCCTGTGGCTCGCACTACCTTCTGTCCACCTAATGAGGGGTCAAATCTTGTCAGTTATCTATTGCCTAAACATCCATCTAGGGAAAGTAAATGGGATTGATGTGGCTCAAAAATAATATGCCTGGAGATAGAAATTTGGAATCAAGCTCCCTGTATGACAGATGTAACGGTATGATACTTGAGCCAGGTTGGTGTGCAATATTGTAGGGGATTGTTGACTATTGACTAACTAGACAAGCTCACTAATGGAGCTTTTCGGACTAGTCCTGTCACTAGGCAAAGGATTGTTCCCACTAAGTTCTAGATAACCTTGCATGCTAATGAGCTAATTGATCAGTTGATCCTCGCTGGATGAGCAGCTGGCAGTTCACTGTGTTAGTAAGCTACACAGCTTTACATCTACCACTGGGAGTCTCTAGAGGACACCTAATAGAGGTATTCAAAATGATGATAGGTTTGATAGAGCAAATAGAGAGTAACTATTTCCTCTGGTAGGTGGATTGGTAATTTGAGGTTATAGATTTATAATACTTGATAAAAGACCTACAGTGGGCATAAGGATAAACTTCTTAACACGGATGTTTAAGATCTTGAACACTATCTGAAAGTGTTGTGGAATAAGATTCTAAAGTAACTTCCAAAAGGCAATTGGACATGTACTTCAAAGGGACTAATTTGCAGGGTGTGGACTGAACTGAACAGCTCTTTAAAAGAACTGCTACCCTATACATAATCCCTCTGCTCAAATCAATGGGTTGTGTCGCTTTGGGGGAATTTCACATTTGGTAAATTGAAGTCCGATCTGCATATTTCTCTAGCTTAGTTTAGAGACAAACTGGTGATGGATCTCTAAGTGTACTAAATGTCTGTTAGATGCTTTTTCACAGTTGGTAAGAGAAGATTGAACATAGAATCATTCTTGAAGCCCCTCCTAGCAATGTCTGATTACATCCTTGCAGCTGGCTGCAGAACTGGAGGCCTGGGAGTAATTTGGAAGCCCAGCGCCTTGCCTGCAAGCGTTGCATCATTCTAGCATGCAACAAAGAAAAATAATTGGCCTGTTGACTAAGCATAAAAGCTTTTCCTATGATGGTTTTCAGTAATCTATAGGCCACCTTCTTTTTCTACAGCTTTTAGAATTTCAATATGTTCTCAATCATATTTGGAATCATCTTTTATAAATCATTGTCTTATTTTTACTTGCTGTGCCTTACAGATTCTGAAAAGATGTTTGAAATCTGCCACAACACTCAGACTAATATGTTCTGCATGGCACCCTTACAAGATGGCCCTTCTCCACCTCCTCTACAAGGTGATGGGAGGACCAGTGGGAAAAAGCTTGACAGTTTTGTCGTTTTCATCGGCTGCATGCTGAAAGAGGAGACCATGAAGGACTGGCTGCGACAGTGTGCAAGCCAGGTAGAGTTTTGGAATGCAAATGTGTCCGATACATTTCTGACTCTTGTAAATGCATTTTTTTAAACCTCCTTCATGCAATAGCTATATTACTGGATTGTCTGACTATGTTTCTAACCCTTAAACTGTGCCAGATTTGTGCCGTTTTACAACTACGCTGAAACTGATGCTAATCTTTTTTATCGGAATCATTATTATTCTTCTAGTTAGAATGCTGTGAATATTTCACCAATGCCAATCTTGTTCTGTAGAAACAGCAGAAGAAACCTCTCAAGACATTTGAGACCCTCACCAAACAAGAAATAAAAAATGTCCATGTAAGTACTCAGTCAACCGATTTGATCATTTGCAATGAAGCCTGAACCTGTTGGTTGTCACATGAGTTAGTTGAAAGAGATAATTGAGGCAGCTGAATGGCACCGCATGCTGATGTACAGTCGCTGTCTGTATTCTTGCATTCTTGGTTGAGCTATATGGGGAGCAGGGTGGAGGTGATTCACAACTCATGGAGAGGGAGAGGAAATTAGCGAACCCATTATTGACACAGGGACCAGTTGTAGAGTACTACGACAAGGGAAACATTACCTCCCTGTTGTCTTAGAATCATAGAACCTTACAGCTCAGAAGGGAGCCATTGGGCTAGGCCTGCCTGAGTGGCTCTTTGAAAGTGCTGTCCCATTTAGTCCAATCCCATTTTTTTTTTCTCCCCTGCAGCCCTGCATATTCATCCCCTTGAAGTACATGCCTTTTGAAAATTGCCTTTTGCCTTTTGAAAGTTACTTTAGAATCTGATTCCGCTATACTTTCAGGTAGTTTGTTTCAGATCTTAACAACCATCTGTATGAAAAAGTTTCTCCTGCCCCCTTCTTTAATCAGTTCAGGTTTGATCCACTTACAAGTTTCTCCCTACTTTTTCTATCAAACTTATCATAATTTTGAATACCTGTTATGTCTCCCCTTAATCTTTGTTCAGAGGAGAACAATACCAGATTCTCTAGTCTCTCCACAAAACTGAACTCCCTCCTTTGTACCCCCTCCAGGACCTTGACATTCTTCCTAAAATATAACACCCATAGTTATACACAATAATCCAGCTGAGGCCGAACCAGAGATTTTTTTAAAGATTTAGCATTACACCTTATTTTAGTATTGAATGCACCTATTTACAAAGCCAAGTATCCTACGCTTTGCTAACCACCTTCTCAACTTACTCAGTCACCTTCGAAGATATGTAGAATACGAATACCCAGAATTTTCTGTTCTTGCACCCTGTGCAAAATAGTACCATTTAGATTATACAAAAGCAAAATACCGGAGCGTCTGGAAATCTGAAATGAAGGTAGAAAGTGCTGGATATAATCAGCAGGTCACGTAGCCATTTGTGGAGAGAGAATCAAAGTCAATGTTTCAAGCTGATGACCTTTCATCATTTAAATTATATTTCCCCTCTATGCTATTTCTTCCAAAGTGTGTCACTTCACACGATCCACATTATTGCACTTGCCATCTGTCTGCCCATTTCTGTTTTTTCTCTGTCCTTCTGAAGACTGCTGTTATTATGCTATTTGCTTCATTACCAAGTTTCATCTGCAAACTTACAAGTTGTACTCCCAATGTCAGAAGCTGTTCTGTATTGTCTTAATTTCAACAAATCTTTAGACCTCAGTATGAAGAGTTCGATAGTCCAGTGCATTAATCAAAACAGGTTTAAAATCAAGTATTAAATGTGTGATGGGTATTTTCTTAAAATTCTAGATCTTTTAACCTACAGGTGAAACGCCACTTGGAGCTACCTCCGCCTGGTTGGTTTTACAATGGAAACCAGTTTGTTAACTTCTTCGGAGAAAAGAGTGACTATCACCCATGTATCCTTTCAAGTTTGTGCTTTAAAATTAGTAATTTGAGTTTGAGATCGATTAAGTGGGCATTTTAAATCGGTTTTTATTAAATACTTTATATTTTGAATCTCTTTGGGAACTTTGGGACTCGAACCTCCAGCTCAACATTTAAGACTGTTTAAACTTACATTTTCTGTTTTTGTGTTTGGGCCAATGAGCACAGGGGAGATGGATGACTGGGACTTAGTGTGAATTAGGATATGGGCAACAGAGTTTTGAATTATCTCAGGTTTGTGAGAAGACCATAAGCCATCGGAGCAGAAGTAGGCCTTTTGGCCAGTCAAATATGCTCCGCCATTCAATGAGATCATAGCTGATCTGATAATCCTCAACTCTACTTTCCTGCCTTTTTCCCATAACCCTTGATTCCCTTACTGATTAAAAATCTGTCTATCTTGGCCTTGAATATATTTAATGACCCAGCCTCTGCAACCTCTGCGGTAAAGAATTGCACAGATTCACTACCCTCTGAAAGAAGAAATTCCTCCTCATATCTGTCTTAAATGGGCGACCCCTTACTCTGAGATTATGCCCTCGGTTCCTAGTCTCTGACAAGGGGAAACAACCTCTCAGCATTTACCCTGTCAAGCCCCCTTAAAATCTTATATGTTTCAATAAGGTCGCCTCTCATTCTTCTAAACTCCAATGAGTACAGGCCCAACCTTCTCAACCTCTCCTCATAAGAAAATCCCTCCATACCCAGGATCAACCTAGTGAACCTTCTCTGGACTGTAACCAATGCCAGTATATCTCCCCTTAGATAAGGGGACCAAAACTGTTCACAGTATTATAGGTGTGATCTAACTAGTGCCTTGTATAGTTTTAGCAAGACTTCCGTATTTTTATATTCCATTCCCTTTGAAATAAAGGCCAACATCCATTTGCCTTCCCTATTACCTGCTGAACTTGTATGCTAGCTTTTTGTGATTCATGCACGAGGACCCCCAAATCCCTCTGTGCTGCAGCTTTCTGCAGTCTTTCTCCATTTAAATAATATTCAGTTCCTCTATTCTTCCTGCCAGAGTGCATAATCTCACATTTTCCCACATCATATTCCATCTGCCAAGTTTTTTGCTCACTCGCTTAACCTGTCTATTTCCCTCTGTAGACTCTTTGTGTCATCCTCACTTTGTGACATCCTCACTGCCTTCCCACCTAGTTTTGTGACATCTGCAGACTTGCCGATAGTACATTCATTTCCCTCATCCAAGCTATTAATATATTGTAAATGATTGTGGCCCCAGCACTGATGTGGCACTCCACTAGTTACAGGTTGCCATCCTGAAAATGCCCCCCTTATCCCAACTCCGTGTTCTATTAGTTAGCTAATCGTCTATCCATGCTAATATATAGCCCCAACACCATGGGCTCTTATTAAGTAGCCTTATGTGCGGTACGTTATCAAAAACCGTGTGGAAATCCAAATATATTACATCTACTGGTTCCCCTTTATCTATCCTGCTTGTTACCTCCTCAAAGAATTCTAATAAATTTATCAGGCATGATTTCCCCCACTCTCAGCCTTTCACTATCTCTCTCTTTCTTTCATTCACCAGCTCTCTTCCACTGCCTCTTTCACTCTCTCCTTCTCCCTCTCTTTCTTTCGCTCTCACGCCCTCTCTCTGTCTCTTTAGCTCTCCCGCCCTCTCTCGCTCCCTGTGCTCTCACGCCCCCTCTGCTCTTGTCCACTCTGTATCACCCTTTCACCCTCTGTTCATTATTAGCATAGATAAAATTGCACATAAAGGATTCATTGCATTCAAACCTGTTCTTAATTCGGGGGAGGCGTTTGAAACTCCTGGATGAGCAATGTTATTTGTAATGCAAGTTGTAGAAAGATCATATGGAGAATGATTGACTTACCTTACATCTGTAACTTCAAATCAGTGATGGACACTTTCATTGAAGAATATCTATCGGAAGTGAACAAGGAGATTGAGAAGTACAACACAGAAATTGAAAAGCAAGTGTGTCAAGATCTCTTTGAGCCATAAATTTAAGATCCATTAAGTTCATGGTGTGATATGTTTTTGTATTAGACTGGGAGAACAAATTCCAGATAACGAACAAATTGCCTGAAGCTGAATTGGAGCCAGTTAAAATCAGAACTTTTTTTGTTATGCATCAAGGTATGTTTCACTAAGTGACTTTAAACAAAACAAGTGAAAAACCTGTGGGAATTTGCAAGTGTTGATAGCTATATTTGAATGCAACAGATGGAATTCTAATAATTTCCCACTAGCTGACCATCGTCATCTAAGTCTGTATTAGGAGGATAGTTACATAAGATGAACCTTTTTTGCTGACTGGATCTGAATCAATGTTCACTTTTATTTAGCAAGACAAAATTAACATGATAAAGTACAAAGCTTGACACTTTATAAATCTTCCAGGGCCCTGGATTAGATATAGTCTGTCCCAGAAGTAATTGAAGTTATACTACTTGCTGTTTAAGAAAGGACACAGCATACGTGACTTCAAGCTGGAATATTAAGCAAATATACCTGCTCAAATTCACTACAGGGGAACTCATTACACGTTGGAAATCAACACACATCTTGTACTTTTGTTTTAAAAGCTGCTAATTCCACCAAACCAACGACAATCTAGATTTAGTCAATGTATCTTGTGTAGCAAGATTCATTCTGTCTGGAGGTCCTGGAGTTTTTATTTTTTTAAATGCTTTCTTTCTACAATTAGAGCAATGGATTATTTACCTCATACTGTAGAGATGCAAGTTGAGATTAGTACAAGTATTCCATGGAATTGGTCTATGCAATCTTGGTATTAAGTCCTTTACCATAAATTTGGTTTACAGAAGTATTAGCAAAGTTATAAGTAGGTATGCAGCTATGGTGTCTGATTGTTACACATTCGATTAATCACTTGTGTGTTTGTGGTTATGTGTTTAGATTCACTTCTGGTACTGAGTACAAATCCTAAACCACAGATAACAGATCTGTGTGCAGTAATGTAGTTACATAAAGAAGGTACATTGATCTGGCTTGTTAAATTAAATTTCTGTGTGAATTTAATTTTAAAAAGGATCTCCCACACAAGCACACAGTATTGCATGTATGTCTGTGCTTCCTTAATTTTCCCTGCCTTTCTATCCCTATCGCCATCTCAAGTCCACCATCAGCTCCTGGCCAAAATTATTTGGCCTTTAGAGAAATGAATAAGAAGTTGTGGAAAGAGGGTTGCCTTATATGTAAGTAATGATTGCCAGATTTTTAATGCTGAATCGGGACAGACTTACTCTTGTAAGTATTCTTGTGACATCTGTTAGCCTTTTCTTTATTCATGACTCTAAGTTGTCCCTAACTATTGAGATGCCTGCAAATTAGAAAAGTAAAAGATAACTGACATGTTCTTTTAAATGGTAATTTTCCTGTATGTAACATTTTTATTTATGCTGCATTAATCTGAGGTAGTGAAAGTGAGGATACAATAGATCCTGTTGTGTATCTTCCGTATACAGAAAAAAATAAAGTACAATTTTAGAAAAATCAGGTACTGCCGAACAGTTGGCTTGGTGGAATAACAACTTTTGCAAAGTAAACTGAAACATGTGTTCCTATCCTATTCTCTGTGAACAAATATTAACGATATGGAGAGTAGAATTGACAACCTCTGTAATGAAATATGATGTGTTCAGGTTAATTTGTTTATTGGTTCTGCATTCTCATTACTTTTGGAAAAAATGTGAAGAACAAACTTTTTTTTTGCTGCACTTTGTACTTTGTGGCCTATATAAGTGGGTTACACAATTCCCGTGTATCATGTTGGCTCCCACAGTTTGAGCATTCCTAAAAAATAAGTCCGAGTCTACTCTAGACGAAACTTGTAGCACTGCTGTGCAACACATCAGATAATGCACTTGAGTACTAAAGGTATTCAGCAGGTAAATAGCATTAACCATATTGTTCAGCGTGCTTCTGTTTCTGCAACAATGGTTTTATTCATCTAGGACTTGGCTCAACTGTACTCATCTATGTTTTGATTAGAAAAACACAAGAAGACTGAGCCCCATGTTTTTGTGTCCCAAATCAAACAGCTGTCTTCTATTACTAGAAAATAAGATGATACATATAAATGGTTTTTAAAAAGCGATGCCAGCTTTGTGAAGTAGTTATGGATAGCTGTTGAAATAACGTAGGAGCAAAACCAGAAAAAGTGCTGTGGCATTACAGTACTCAGCTAAGGAATAGTTAAATGTACTTGCATTTTAAGGTTAAGCAGGGGCCCAAGAATTATAAAGACGAAAACCTATGTATTTGAACAGCAAGTTTTCCTTGTTATGTAATATTTAACCATGCAAGGAACCATGCATTCCTCCATTTGGATATAAAAAGAAGGATATGGTTTTCTTGAATTCAATGTGCACCTGCCTTTGGGTGTTGTTCTTGGGCTCTTGTACCACTTAGTTATGCATGTGACTTGCCTTTATGCATGAATAACAGCTTATGGTACGCAAGGCTAAATTAACCAGTAGATACATTCTAGGGGAACGGCTGTTGGTGAATCCTAATGCTGCCATTTACTTTGACATACCAGAGGTGTGTACCTAAAATGCACAGACTGGGTCACCAGTCACCAAATATCATTGATTTTCTTCCAGAGTGAAAGCTTTTAAACTTTACCATCGTGAATGTGATAAAGTAAAGTCAGGTTTTGATAAAACCAAACTAAATGGTTCTTTAAATATTCTGTTCATCCAAGAGAATGAAGTTCCAAGCATTTGACAAGCTTTATAATGACGATTTGGGGTTTGCAACCAGTAACTTGATTCCAAAATTCAGTAATCTGCTACCCTGAAATTTACAACTGACTCCCTTTATTCCAGAAGATAGGCTAGAAAATCTTCCTTCACATGTTAAGTTGCATTGCGGTACAGCATTCTAAGGATAGTGGTCATATTCTAATGTGGATGAAATTTTCCATTACAATGCACAAAAAGCAAATTTTGTTCCACTTATCTCTGGACGAGGGTAAATTTTAACCGATCAGGATGGTAACACTGATCACCAATACTTGCAGTCAACACCTCAGGTACTTGTAATGTTTTGCTGTAGGGATGATAAAGAAAACTTTAAGCTTTGTCACCATTTGCAGCGGTGTAACTGAATTTAAACAAATGGAAAACTAAATGAAAGGAGCATTTTTTGACAACTTTGCAAGTCTAATGAGTAAATGGCAGTTTAAGCACATTTAGCTGACAAAGCAATTAATGTCTATATTTGAGAGAAGTAGAAAACTATATAGAAACGCTTTGAAGCCTTCCTCTAAAAATAGTTTTTACAGCTATGCTGTGTGATATCCTGGTAGGGTTGAGTATTTGTTTACCAGTATAACGTCATAACTAATGTTAAGTCGCTGGGACGGCAAAGAAATAGCTTTTGTGTGTCCCAACGTAGAGTTTTGATGGGCGACATGAACTTTTTAAAAATAAATTTATATCTGAAATAGAAATAACAGTGCCTAAATATTTTAAAAGCTTTGTAATGTTTTCTAGCTGAAGCTGTATTAAGACTCAGCAGTGAGCCACTCTAAAGCTAACTGCTAAACCTTGATTTGGGGTGAACTTGCATTAATTGACGCAAGTAAATTATCATCTTGCACTGTAATAAAGTCTCTTTTTAAGATACAATGCTGTAATATATAATTAAAACTAAACTCGGGCCCACCCAAGATAGTTTAGGTTCATATATAAAGAAATGTGTTGTAATATTACATGGTATTGCAAATGTCGTCCATCATAAGCTATGAATAAGCTAAGCTGCTTTGATATCACTAAGATGGAGTTAAGTATTTTAGGCTACATTAAAATGTTAGTTTAACATCAGTGACTTCTGTGATTATAGAGGCAGGAATAGAGACACTATATGATGTGGCCAGCCATTCTCTTTGTATAGCACATTAAAAAAAAATAAATTGACTTGAAATTGGTCCAATGTGGCATCCAGATGGCCTTAGCCCTTTCACCACATTTAATTCGCTGCCAATGGGAGCAGCAAAGATTATATCAGTCTTATTGATAATAACTTGGGCTGTTACTGATTTTTGGCAGCTGTTTTGCTGCTATATTACTCTGGATGAAACAAAAATGAAAAAAGTAGAGAATATTATGCAAGGCATTACTTCTTGCACTACTGAAAGTGCAAGTTATTTTGTTGTAAGCTACATAGCTGGTGGCTTATTAATTCATTAATTGCAAAGGAATCTAGAGTGTAAATCACTTTTAGCTTTTATTAAAAAGCAACAAGCTGTGTATGTTCTGTCAGGTCAATCATATGAGCAGAATAGGGTACAGTGACATATTTGTAAGTTCAACCCAGAATACGAGAGGCCCATATTTCTAAGTGACTTGTATGATTGCCTTCATTCATGCCAAAATGCCGGCAGATGTATGGTATAAATCATAGTGATGGATTATTTAAAATCCCACTTAAACCCATTTAAGAATGAAAGGACTTTGTTTATTAAAGTTTGGAAATAGAAAGACAAGTGTATTGACAAATGTTTTGGCATAATACAATGGTTTTACTAAGCACAATGACAACCAAAGTAAAAATTTTAAGTCCACACATATCTTGGGTAATGATACTACTGTAGTCTCTATGAGGTTATTTGGTGTTTGGCATTTAACTGGATTGGGATATAAAAGATATTTGAGTTTAAAAACAACACAATTGAAATAATTGTATTCTTCAGTTAAATGCTAAGGCAGTCGCTTACATTAAGATGCTTTGGGTTTCTGGGCCTCCTGTTAATTTTGACCTTTTGAGCATTCTATTAAAAATGGTGTTGGTGAAAGGGATTTAGTATCAAAGTAACAGGAGTTACAAAGCAAAGTCTGAATGCTAGCCAGGGGTTTTGATGTTAAACTATTAGCAGGCCTTAACAAAGTGTGCTTGCATCGTTATTGTTGGGAGAGTGTCTTGTACTGGTCGCTGAAGTTATGGAATGTACATTCTTTGGAAGGGAACACAGCAGCTTGAATTAACTTACATTCCCTTGTCTACTTGACTCAAGGGTTAATTTAAGTTATAGTTTGTGTTCCCATTTGGAATTCTAACAGTATTTGCACTTAAGAATTCAGTTAAAAAATTGGTATTCAGAAAAAAGGGAACAGTTTTATTTGTTTGATAACAATGACTTTACTGTGATTTCCTACAACTTATGATGTAATTTTAAACGTCAGACCATTAGCAAAATAATTTACCTCATAACATAAATTGAAAGCTATAACATAAACTTTTAGACAATTACTTGCTGAATTTTGCAAGCAAATTTCTTCATATAAATGAAGAGTGAATTCAGGAATTTATTTGTTTGACTTGAAAGCGTGCCAAATTTGTCATTTTGATACTAACTTTAACCACTTTAGCTTGTGTTTTTTGGGAAGGGGAGAATATCTTTAAATTAAAAAGGTTGAATTGTATTTGCACAAAACTACTGTAACTTCAGTTAAACTGGTTTTGCGTGTGACTGAAGCTTTTTTGCATCTCTTGTATTTATTACACTGCAAAAGATATAATTAATCCAACAAATTGTATAGAATAATTATTAGTTTTTCCATTTATTTTTGTATTTGTTGGCACATTTTTACTTGTAGTTGTGTGATGTTTTGCAATTTTTACACGTAATTTTCAGCAATTGCGTTTCGATTCAACTTTCAATAAAGTTTATATGTTTCACCAATTAAAGTGGTCATCTTTAATTCAGCACTGTTCAATTCAGGATTCTGAAATAAAGTATTCCTTTTTCTAAAATTGAGGGGAGAATAACAAGTATTGCAGGGTGAATGAGCAAAGTAACCATAGAACCATCGTGCAGAAAGCCATTCAAGTGGAGGGGTGAAAAACAATGGGTCTTTATAATCAGAGACTTCGACGGTTCCGACTATCTTACCAGAACAGTTAGCCTGGAAAAGTTTTTTTTATTCATTCACGTGATGTGGGCTTCGCTGGCTGGGCAGCATTTATTGCCCATCCCTAGTTGCCCTTGAGAAGGTGGTGGTGAACTACCTTCTTGAACTGCTGCAGACCATGTGGTGTAGGTACACCCACAGTGCTGTTAGGGAGGGAGTTCCAGGATTTTGACCCAGAACAGTGAAGGAATGACGATATATTTCCAAGTCAGGATGGTGAGTGACTTGGAGGGGAACTTCCAGGTGGTGGTGTTCCCATCTATCTGCTGCCCTTGTCCTTTTAGGTGGTAGTGGTCGTAGGTTTGGAATGTCGAAAGAGCCTTGGTGAATTCCTGCAGTGCATCTTGTAGATGGTACACACTGCTGCTACTGTGCGTCGGTGGCGGACGGAGTGAATGTGGTGCCAATCAAGCGGATTGCTTTGCCCTGGACGGTGTCCAGCTTCTTCAGTGTTGTGGGAGCTTCACTCATCCTGGCAAGTGGGGAGTATTCCATCACGCTCCTGACTTGTGTCTTTGTAGATGGTGGACAGGCTTTGGGGAGTCAGGAGGTGAGTTACTCATCGCACTATTCCTAGCCTCTGACCTGCTCTTATTGCCACAGTATTTATATGGCCAGTCCAGTTCAGTTTCTGGTCAATGGTAACCCACAGGATGTTGATAGTGGGGGATTCAGTGACAGTAATGCCATTGAACATCAAGGGGCGAAGGTTGGATTCTCTTTTGTTGAAGATGGTCATTGCCTGACACTTGTGTGGCGTGAATGTTATTTGCCACTTGTCAACCCAAGCTTGGATATTGTCCAGGTCTTGCTGCATTTCGACATGGGCTGTTTCAGTATCTGAGGAGTCGCGAATGGTGCTGAACATTGTGCAATCATCAATGAATATCCCCACTTTTCTCCTTATGATGGAAGGAAGGTCATTGATGAAGCAGCTGAAGATGGTTGGACCTGGGACACTACCCTGAGGAACTCCTACAGTGACGTCCTGGAGCTGAGATGACTGACCTCCAACAACCACAACCACCTTCCTTTGTGCTAGGTATGACCAACCAGTGGAGAGTTTTCGCCCTGATACCCATTGACTCCAGTTTTGCTCGGGCTCCTTGATGCCACACTCTGTCAAATGCGGCCTTGATGTCAAGAGCAGTCACTCTCACCTCACCTCGGGAGGTCAGCTCTTTTGTCCATGTTTGAACCAAGGCTGTAATGAGGTCAGGAGCTGAGTGGACCTGGCGGAACCCAAAATGAGCATCAGTGAGCAGGTTATTGCTAAGCAAGTGCCGCTTGATAGCACTGTTGATGACCCCTCTCATTACTGATGATCGAGAGTAGACTGATAGGGCAGTAATTGACCGGCTTGGATTTGTCCTGCTTTTTGTGTACAGGACATACCCGGGCAATTTTCCACATAGCTGGGTAGATACCAGTGTTGTAGCTGTGCTGGAACAGCTTGGCTAGGGGTACGGCAAGTTCTGGAGCACAAGTCTTCAGTACTATTGCCGGAATATTGTCAGGGCCCATAGCCTTTTCAGTATCCAGTGCCTTCAGCCATTTCTTGATATATGGAGGGAATCAAATTGGCTGAAGACTGGCATCTGATGCTGGAGACCTACAGAGGAGTCTGAGATGGATCATCAACTCGGCACTTCTGGCTGAAGATTGTTGTGAATACTTCAGCCTTATCTTTTGCACTGCTGCGTTGGGCTCCTCCATCATTGGGGATGGGGATATTTGTGGAGACCCCTCCTCCAGTGAGTTGTTTCATTGTCTCCCCCCCCCCACCACCCCTTCATGACTGGTTGTGGGATCGCTTAGTCTATCACTTGCTACTAATGCTGTTTGGCACGCGAGTAGTCCTGTTTTATAGCTTCACCAGGTTGACCCCTCATTTTTAGGTATGCCTAGCGCTGCTCCTGGCATGCCCTCCTGCACTCTTCATTGAACCAGGGTTGATCCCCTGGCTTGATGCTAATGGTAGAGCGGGGGATATGCTGGGCCATGAGGTTACAGATTGTGTTGGAGTACAATTCTGCTGCTGCTGGTGGCCCATAAAAGTTAGAAGAATTAAAACTACTTCTAATTCATGGGTAACTGTGGTATTGACTCCCCCAGACTGCCCACTGCACCCCGTGACCCACTGACTACCACCCTCCCAAACCACCCTCACCCAACCTGCCCCTCAAAATAATGGTCATGATAGGAGACAGTATATTCATGGGGATCATCAGTGAAGGCGAGTTCCTAAGATGGTTTTTCTCCTTCAGAGAGTTAAAGACATCTCCTCTCTGCTGGAGGCTAACTTGAAGTGGGGGTTGTTATGATCCACGTAGGAACCAATGACATAAGTAGAACTAGGAAAGGTGTTCTGCTGGGAGAGTTTAAGGAATTAGGGTCCAAATTAAAACGCAGAACCTCAAAGATAATTTGTATCTAATTGTCATTACAAAGAAATGGTTTACAAGGTGACCATGTCTGGGAAATCAATATTCCAAGATACACAACAGGCTAAAACTTCCAAGGAGCGGCAATCACAGTCGGATTGCCACTCCGCTTCTTTTGTCCTACCTGAGTCGGGAGCTGCACCTTCCTCGTCCGACCTTCCAACTCAGGCTGGGTGAGAAAAGTGCAGTGCAGCGGGTTCCTGAGGCCTTCAGTGCAGTGCAGCAGAGTCAGACGAAAGGAAGACACGCCCCCTTTTTACAACACTAGCTGAGATTCAGTGATGGAAATGCCTTTAAGTGTCAAGGGAAGATGGTTAGATTCTCTGTAGTTGGGGGTGGCCATTGGCTGTGTTACGAACAGGGGAGAGAGGCGAACTGAACTGCATATTTTTTCTTCCCATCTGTCTGTAGACAGAGTGTTTTAAAGAAACCAAGGATATAAATATTAATTCACATGAATGTCAGAATCCAGTGAGGGTTCATTCACATGGGAGTTAAAATTCAGGAAGGTTCAGCTAGCTGAAAGCAGGAGTTGCAGAATTCCTTTAAAGTTGGTGATGACGCAGCAAGATGAGGTTGGTACACAGAGACTTGGTTCGCTCTGCAGGCAATGGCAGGAATCTTCCAGAAAACCAGGCTTCGAAGAGGTTCACACTTGAGGCAGGCTTTGTTGTCAGCCTGGAGCGGCGGTGAAGCTGTATAACAATCCCAGAGCTCCCGGGCCCTCAGCGAGAAGCCCAGTGCCGATCTGCCGAATGACCATGAACGTGTCACCCAGTTCCACGATTATGAAAGGAAACTCTTGATTTACAGGCAGTTTTAATGAGATTGGGTGTTGACAGGCTGGATATTAACAGCAAATTGCCCTGAGAGTCCAGGAATGTACCATTACTTTCCAAAGGCCATTGGAGCTTAGGTCATGTGGTGTTGCCCATTAATGAGTCAGTTTCAGGGTAATGATCAATTTCTATGTCTCTGGTCAAAATCTATTGTTCACTTTAGGAGATAGATGGTGGCTATTAGTGCTTCCACAGGTATGATCAGTTTCAATGGGTCTCTGTTTTAAGTCCAGGCTGGGGATACAGACTATCTGTTACTCCCTTGTTTCCTTGATTGTAATGGTCCACGCAATGATAGTTGTTAAATTCCACAAGGATGAGGGTTGAGGTTTGTCCTGTAATTACTGTTAGAAGTTTCCAGAACTGTAGCCAACTTGCAAATCATGTGACCTGTAGCAGCCATGTTTTTTTTGGTCCAGCAAAGTCCATTTTTAAATATGCAGAAAATAAGGTTTGATTTAAACAGCTCCTTCATGTCTTATGGGCATGCCATTCCGCCACCTGGGTGGGGTGGGCGGGTGGTGGGGGGGGGGGTGGAGAATGAATTCTATTTCACTTTGTTTTAACATATATTCTTACAAAAGAAAAAAGTAGAGGTATACATTCATTTTCTCATTCACACTTGAAAGTCAAACACAGCTAGCAGGTGCAATATCAGTTCCCTGCTGCATTCTGAGGGTTTAATCTCGGGATGGGGTGTCGGCGATGACACTGTTTTTTCCCACAATGTGAGTAAATTTTAAATTAATGGGCTGCAGGAGCAAACTCCAGTGGAACAAACTGGCATTGGTGGCTTTGAACTTTTCTAGAAATTTCAAAGGGCTGTGGTCTGTGTATACTAGGGTCTCTCGGCGAACATAGATCTCAAAATGCTAGAGAGCTAGAAGGAGACCCAAGGTTTCATTTCTTTCCATCAGGGTTTCTTTCTTGACTGGTGTTTGTTGAGCTTTTTGGAAAAATATCCAAGTGGACGCTGGATCCTGGAATCATCTTCCTGGGGTAGGATGGTTCCTACCCTTAGATCACTGGCATCGATGACCACCCTAAAAGATTCACTAAAGTCTGGGCAGCTAGTATGGGCTCGTTTACCAGGATGGCTTTCAGTCCTGGTGTGCCTCTGTCCACACCACATTTGAGTTTCTTTTTAGTGCATCTATTAGTGGGGTGACTAGGGTGCTAAAGTTCAGGACAAATTTTCAGTAGAACTCGCACATCCCTCAAAAGCGCTTGATTTCCCTCTGGTTTTGGGGACTTGGGAAATTGACTAAGGCATGTACTTTGGCTTCACAGTATAGCATGTTTTCCTGTCCCACTACATGTCCCAGGTAAGTCACCTTGGCCTTTGCGAACTCACTTTGTTTCCAAGTTTGCTACAAGGCTCGCCCTTTTCAAACCCTGGAACACTGCCTGCAGGTGGTCTAAGTGGTCACTCCAGGTGTTGCTGTAAGTGATCGGGTCATCCAGGTAAACTGCACAATTGCCATGTCCAACCACTTCCTTGTTTGTCAACCTCTGAAAGGTTGCTGGGACATTTTTAAGGCCAAAAGGCATGACCTTACACTGGGCTATCCTGGGTGACAAAGGCTGAGATTTCTCTCGTCCTGGGGGTTATGGGGACTTGCCAGTACCCTTTTAAAAGGTCAATCTTGCTGAGGTAGGCGGAGTGGCCAACCTCGTCTATACAATTCTCAAGGTGTGGGATTGAATTGGCCCTGGTTACCGCATCTATTTTCCGGTAGTCAGTGCAGTCATTTTGATCCTTCCGGCTTGAGACCATTGCAATGGAGGAACTCCAACTAATCTGGCTAGGCTCAACTACGTCATTATCCAGCATGTACTGGATTTCCTGCCTGAGCTAGTTTCTCAGGGCTCAGATGGTAGGAGTTTTATTATATCAGTGGGCTGCTTATTTAAAAAGTCCATTTTTTTAAAATGGAAAGTAAGGTTTGATTTAAACAGTTTATGATCTCCATGTATTAGGGACATGACACCTGACATGAATGTTACTTGCCACTTATCAGCTAAACTTGAATGTTGTGCAGATCTTGCTGCATATGGACCCAGACTGCTTCAGTATCTGAGGAGCTGCGAATGGTGCTGAACATTGTGCAATCATCAGTGAAGACCCCCACTTCTGACCTTATGATGGAGCAGCTGAATATGGTTGGGTCTACTACACTATCCTGAGGAACTGCAGCAGCGATGTCCTGGAACCGAGATGATTGACCTCCAACAACCACAGCCATCTTCGCCATCTTCACCATCTTCCTTTGTGCTAGGTATGACTCCAACCAGCTTTCCCCTTGATTCTCATTGACTCCAGTTTTTCTAGGACTCCTTGATGCTACATTCGGTCAAATACTGCCCTATTATCAAGGGCAGTCACTCACCTCACCTTTTGAGCTCAGCTCTTTAGTCCATGTTTTGACTAAGGCTACAATGAGGTCAGGAACCCAAACTGAGCACCGCCGAGCAGGTTAGCACTTGATAGCACTTTACTGGTGATTGAGAGTAGGCTGGTGGGGTAGTAATTGATTGGGTTGGATTTGTCCTGCTTTTTGTATGCAGGACATACCTGGGCAATTTTCCACATAGCCAGGCAGATGCCACTGTTGTCGCTGCACTGGAACAGCTTGGCTAGGGGTGCAGCAAGTTCTGGAGCACAAGTCCTCAGCACTACAGCTGGAATATTGTCAGGGCCCATAGCCTTGCAGTATCCAGTGCCTTCAGCCATTTCTTGACATCACATGGAGTGAATCGAATTGGCCAAAGGTTGGCACCTGTGATACTGGGGGACCTTTGGAGGAGGCCAAGATGGATCATCCACTCGGCACTTCCGGCTGAAGATTGTTGCAAATGCTGCAACTTTTTCTTCTGCACCGATCTGCTGGGCTCCCCCATCATTGTGGATGGGGATATTTGTGGCGCCTCCTCCTCCAGCTAGTTGTCTAATTGTCCACCACCATTCACGACAAGATGTGGTAGCACTGCGGAGCTTTGAACTGATCCAATGTAATAAAAGCACAATATTGTGGATGCTAGAACTCTGAAATAAAAACAAAGTGCTGGAAAACCTCAGCATTCCTTATTTAAGGAAGGATGTAAATGCATTGGAGGCGGTTCAAAGGAGGTTTACTAGATTGATACCTGGAATGAGTGGGTTGTCTTAAGAGGAAAGGTTGGACAGATTGGGCTTGTTTCCACTAGAGTTTAGAAGAGTGAGGGGTGATTTGATTGAATTATACAAGATCCTGAATGGCCTTGACAAGGTGGATGTCGAAAGGATGTTTCCTCATGTGCGTGAGTCCAGAACTAGGGGGGACTGTTTTAAAATTAGGGGTCACCATTTTAGCACAGATGAGAAACTTTTTCTCTCATAGGGTTGTGCGACTTTGGAACACTCTGCCTCAGGAGCTGGTGGAAGTGGGGCTATTGAATATTTTTAAGGCAGAGGTAGATAGATTCTTGTTAGGCAAGGGAATCAAAGGTTATCGGGGTTAAATCGGAATGTGGAAATCAAAACACAAGAAGATCAGCCATGATCTTATTGAATGGCAGAGCAGGCTCAAGGGGCCAAATGGCCTACTCCTGTTCCTATTTCTTATGTTCTTATGTCTAGCAGCATCTGTGGAGAGTGAAACAGAGTTCCGAAGAAGCATCATATTTGGTTTCGTTGCTCATAAGTTTAAGAAAAGGAAGGATAAATGTTTATTTCAGAATACCTGAAATGTATTTGCACCAGCATTCCCTCACACATGCACACAAGACACACTCAAGGAAAGGTGATTACAAAAGGTGATAACTTAAAATTGATAAGGTACCAGGACCGGATGAGATGCATCCAAGGATACTGATGGAAGTGAGAGTAGAAATTGCAGAGGCACTAGTGATAATCTTCCAGTCTTCCTTCGGCACAGGGGTGGTGCCAGAGGACTGGAGGATTGCGAATATTACACCTTGTTCAAAAAAAGATGCACAAAGATAAAGCGGGCAACTACAGGTCAGTCAGTTTGACTTCAGTGGTAGGGAAACTTCTGGAAACTAGTTTGGGACAAAATCAATAGTCACTTGGACAAGTGCAAGATAATTAAGAAAAGCCAGCATGGATTTATTAAAGGAAAATCATGTTTAATTAACTTGCTGAAGTCTTTTGAGGAGGTAACAGAAGGTTGAGAAGGGCAATGCTGTTGATGTGATGTATGTGGATTTTCAAAAGGCATTTGATTCAGTGCCACACAACAAACTTGAGCAAAATCCTAGCTCATGGATTAAAAAGGAGAATAGGCTGAGAAATTGGCTGAGTGACAGGAAGCAAAGAGCAGTGATTAATGGATGTTTTTCAGATTGGAGGAAGGTTTGTAGTGGAGTTCCCCACGGGTCAGTGTTGGGACCTAGACTGTGGTGTTCAGGGCATGATTACAAAATTTACAGATGATACAAAGATTGGAAATGCCAACAGTGATGAGGGTAGTTTTGAACTTCAAACGGACATAGACAGGCTGGTGGATTGGGCGGACAAGTGGCAGATGAAATTCAATGAAGAGAAATGTGAGGTGATTCATTTTGGCAGGAAGAATATGGAGAGACTCTAAAGGAGGTGTAGGAACGGCGAGACCTCGATGTATATGTTCGTAATTCATTGAAGATGGCAGGGCATGTTGAGAAAGCAGTTTATAAAGCATATTTTTATTATAGGGGCATTGAGTATAAGAGTAAGGAGGTCATCTTGAACTTGTATAAGACACTAGTTAGGTCTCATATGGAATATTGTATCCAGTTCTGGCATTGGAGATAGTCCAGACGAGATTCACAAGAATAATTCCAGGGATAAAGAACTGTAGCTATGAGGATAGATTGGAGAGGCTGGGACTGTTCTCCTTGCAGAAAATAAGGTGAGAGGAGAATTGACAGGTATTCAAGATCCTGAAGGGTATGGACAGGGTAAATAGTGAGAAACTGTTCCCACTCAAGGGAACATCAAGAACTAGAGGGCACAGATTCAAAATAATTGGCAAAAGGAGTAAAAGTGATGTGAGGAAGAATTTTTTCACCCAGAGGGTGGCTGGAGTCTGGAAAGAACTTCCTGAGAGAGTGGTGGCAGCAGGTTTGATCGAGGTATTCGAAAAGGAATTGGCAGGCTATCTGAAAAAGGATACGCAAGATCACAGGGATAAGGCAGGAAAGTGGGACCAGGTGTATGCTCTTTTGTTGAGCCAGTGCAGACTCGATGAGCCGAATGGCCACCTCCTGCACAAGATTCTATGATTCTACAGTTCTGAGGTAACATGCACTTAGGTTTTTAAAAAGTCCATAAATATATTATTAGTTTTGTGTCTTTCAAGATGGAAGCTGGAAACTTTACAGGCCTGATTTTTCCCTTTGGATTCACTGAGGGAATTGAGGTTAGAAGTTTCTGGAAACAAAATTGGAGTGGCATAGTCCTTGCAATAGCTGGTTTCTGGCTTTGCCCCAGTTGAGATGTAGTCAAGTCCCTGTAGTGAAGATCTGCCGATCAAAACCTTTAAGATCCTGAGGGGTCTTGACAGAGCGGATGTTTCCTCTTGTAGGAGAATCTGGAACGAGGGGTCACTGTTTAAAAATAAGGGGTCGCTCATTTAAGACAGAGATGAGGGGAAACTTTTTCTCTCATTTCTCTCTTCCTCAAAAGGTGGTGGCCGCAGGGCCTTTGAATATTTTTAAGGCAGAGCTAGATAGATTCTTGATTAACAAGGGGTTGAAAGGTTATCAGGGGTAGGTGGGAGGTTACAATCAAATCAGCCATCATCTTATTGAATGGCGGAGCAGGTTTGAGGGGCCGATTGGCCTACCCCTGCTCCATGTTCCTATGTTTGTATGGCTTGGCTCTTCAAATTGGTAGGTAAGTAGCTAGCCTTACTTCTATACAGATAAAAGCAAAATACTGTGGATGCTGGAAATCTGAAACAAAAACAAAAATTGCTGGAAAAACTCGGGTATGACAGCATCTGTGGAGAGAAAGGCAGATGTTCAGAAACATCAGTTCTGAAGAAGTCATACGGACTCGAAACGTTAACTCTGTCTTTCTCTCCACAGATGCTGTCAGACCTGCTGAGTTTTTCCAGCAATTTTTTGTTATTGCTTCAGCCTTACTTCTCTGCCTGTTGGTGGATTCTAGGCAGGATTCTTCCTTTGATGGGCAGGATCTCTTTTCTCTGTGGTCTCCTTGTTTCCCAGACTGACATGAGTCTGCTCTCCAAAAATATCTTAAATGTTTCCTTGCTGGTTTCTGACAGGTGACCATAGTGTCGGTGTTCCCATTGTCCACACAAATGATCTCTGACAATGTGTGCATTGGCACACAATGGGGGTTGAATCTTGGCCATTTTCTGCTTCTTGTGATAGAATGGATTAGCCTCAAACCCACTGTGTGGAATTTCATTCTTCAGCCACTAAGTCTGAGGGGTCATTCTGCATTAGTTTCTGTAGGCATTTGGATAGTAGCAGCCATTAAATCCACAGGAGCGTTCAGTTGCATTTTAATGCCTTCTCAGTGGAATGTCTCAAAAGGTGGTTTACATTTTAATGTCCTGGCCAGATAATTAGGTTAACTTCCAGCTTTGGGCAGTTTTGTGTATACTTGGCAGACACGAAGGGAGAAAATGCCACCTGACCTCCTGACTCCATCTTGTTTCAAAGTTAATTGCCCAATTTTCATCCTGTTTTTTAAAAGTGGTGCCCATTTTTCCATAAAGCTGCGGATATTCAAAGTTTGCAGATGATATGAAACGTGGAAGCATTGTAAACTGTGAGGAGGACAGTATAGAACTTCAGAAGGACAGAGACAAGTTGATGGAGTGGGCAGATAAATGGAAGATGATGTTCATTGCAGAGAACTGTGAGGTGATGTATTTTGGTAGGAAGAACTTGGAGGGGCGATATAAAGTAAGGGGTGCAATTCTTAAGGGTCTGCAGGAGCAGAGTGACCTGGGTGTATATGTGCACAGAACATTGAAGGTGGCAGGACAGGTGGAGAGAGCAGTTAATAAAGCATATAGTATCCTGGGCTTTATTAATAGGGGCAGAGAGTACAAGAGCAGGGAGGTTATGATGAGTTTAGTTACACCTCAGCTAGAGTATTGTATACAGTTCTGGCCGCCATACTATAGGAAAGATGTGAACACATTGGAGAGAGCACAGAAGAGGTTTACAAGAATGGTTCCAGGGATGAGAAACTTGAGTTACGAAGATAGATTGGAGAGGTTGGGACTGTTCTCCTTGGAGAGGAGAAGGCCAAGAGGAGAATTGATAGAGGTGTTCAAAATCATGAGGGGATTGGACAGAGTTGACTGGGAGAAACTGTTCCTGCTCGTAAAAGGATCGAGAGCGAGAGGGCACAGATTTAAGATTTCCAAAAAAATAAAACGTGATGCGAGAAAAATCCTTTTCCATGCAGCAAGTGGTTCGGGTCTGGAATACACTGCCTGGAAGTGTGGTGGAGGCAGGTTCAATCGAGGCGTTCAAGAGGGCATTAGATGATTATTTAAATAGAAACAAGCGCATGGTTATGGGAAAAAGGCAGGAGAAAGGCACTAAGTCATAATGCTCATTTGGAGAGCTGGCACAGACACATTGGGCCGAATGGCCTCCTTCTGCATTGTAACAATTCTGTGATTCTGTAAAACTGCATGGGCATGACATGACCAAAAGCTTGGTTAAAGATGTAGGGTTTAATGAGCATCTTAAAGGAAGAAAGGGAGGTTTAAGGAGGGAATTTCAGAGTTCAGGCCCTTGGCAGCTGAAGGCAAGGCTGCCACAATCATGGACTGATTAAAATCAGGGGTGGACAAATTGGGGGGAACATAGCCATCACTTCTGTAAGTCTGCAGGTTGAGGAGGTTACAAAAAAAGAGAGTTTATAAGTAATTTTAGAGTGGTTTATTAAGTAGATTAATAAGAAGCAAAAGTTTACATATGAGGGTAGCAGTGGAAGGGTGCTTTTCTGAATGGAGAACTGTGACTAGTAGAGTTCCGCAGGGATCAGTGCTGGGAACCTTGCTGTTTGTAGTATACTTAAATGATTTGGAGGAAAATGTAACTGGGCTAATTAGTAAGTTTGCAGACGACACTAAGGTTGGAGGAGTTGCAGATGGTGAAGAGGATTGTCAAAGGATACAACGGGATATAGATTGGTTGGAGACTTGGGCGGAGAAATGGCAGATGGAGTTTAATCCGGACGAATGAGTGGTAATGCATTTTGGAAGGTCTAATACAGGTAGGAATTATACAGTAAATGGCAGAACCCTTAAGTGCATTACGGGCAGAGGGATCTGGGTGTACAGGTCCACAGGTCACTGAAAGTGGCAACGCAGGTGGATAAGGTAGTCAGGAAGGCATATGGCATGCTTGCCTTCATCGGCTGGGGTATTGAGTATAAAAGCTGGGAAGTCATGCTGCAGCTGTATAGAACCTTGGTTAGGCCATACTTGGAATATTGCGTGCAATTCTGGTCATCGCATTACCAGAAGGATATGGAGGCCTTGGAGAGGGTGCAGAGGAGGTTTACCAGGATGCTGCCTGGTCTGGAGGTTATTAGCTATGAGGAGAGGTTGGAGAAACTCGGATTGTTCTCACTAGAGCGATGGAGATTGAAGGGCGACTTGATAGAAGTTTACAAAATTATGAGTGGTATGGACAGAGTAGATAGTCAGAAGCTTTTTCCCAGGGTGGAAGAGTCAATTACTAGGGGACATAGATTTAAGGTGAGAGGAGAAAACTATAGAAGAGATGGGTGGGGCAAGTTTTTTACGCAGGGGGTAGTAAGTGTCTGGAATTCGCTGCCAGAGGAGGTGGTGGAAGCAGGTACGATAGTGGTGTTTAAGAGGCAGCTTGATAAATACATGAATAGGATGGGAATAGAGGGATCCGGACCCCGGAAGTGAAAGATGTTTTAGTTGACGGGCAATATGATCGGCGCAGGCTTGGAGGGCCGAAGGGCCTGTTCCTGTGCTGTACATTTCTTTGTTCTTTGTATGTATAAAGTAATTAGAGAGGAAAAGCATATGACCTGTGACAGGTGAGAATGCTTTTGGTAACAGCCCCTTGACTGTTCAAAACAAAAACAGAATTACCTGGAAAAACTCAGCAGGTCTGGCAGCATCGGCGGAGAAGAAAAGAGTTGACGTTTCGTGCCTACCTTGTCTGTTCTGTTTGCTGCCTCCTTTGCTTTTGTTCTCTGTCCTTTCAAGCTGTTGGGGGAGGGTAAGGTAGATCTTTCCAAGGCTGCTTCTGCCAACGATGACTGCATCCCGCATAGATCACTTAGAAAATTCTTTCCTGTCCAAAGTGATTTTTCTTCGTCCCCCCTTGGAAGTCTGTTTTAATCTTTCACTCTAACAATTGGTTTACGTATAGGTCGTGAGATCCAGCCTTATCAGGAATGTCTGCTAGAGAAATAACCTGGGCAGAGATAACAGCTAGGCCTGTCCTGACTTTCAGACAGCAGGCTACTATTGAAGCTTTCGGCATTAGATTTCTAAAAATATTCAATAAATTTCTTAAGATTTTATAAGGTTGTTCGACAGCAAACACATCCATCTCACCTGGGTCAGATTTTCCAGCTCCCTACATAAGTGTTATCCCTGTTCCTATCTTGGGCAGAGCAAGATAACGAGCTGACCTTGTAGCATTGGGGTGAGCAACACACCTCACTGACAGAAAATGGCACATAGACTGCGGCAGGAGGTGAACAATGGGCATCTAAAACACACAACAATAATACAGAGATAAAAACAAAAAACTGCAGATGCTGGAAATCCAAAACAAAAACAGAAATACCTGGAAAAACTCAGCAGGTCTGGCAGCATTGGCGGAGAAGAAAAGAGTTGACGTTTCGAGTCCTCATGACCTTTCAACAGAACTAAGTAGAAATAGGAAAGGGCTGAAATATAAGCTGGTTTAAGGGGGGGCGGTGTTGTAGGGACAAGCAAGCAGTGATAGGAGGAGATAACCAAAAGATGTCACAGACAAAGGAACAGAGAGGTGTTGAAGGTGGTGATATCATCTAAAAGAATGTGCTAATTAAGAATGGAGAGCAGGACAAGCAAGGTAGCTCTAGTGGGGGTCATATTCATCAAGGGAGGCACGCGGTCACTGGTATTCTCAAAGAAAACCATTACTGAACTCCCGTGGCTTTGCAGGGACTTCCCAAAAACCATCAAAGGAGCTGAACCGTGGAGCTTGCCTGAGCAAGATGAGAAAATTCAAAGCACTTTTGTCTTTCACTCAGTCATTCGTGATTCTCCCCATGGGAGGATGTAGCCAAAACAGAAAATAAGCCAAAGCTCATCAGCACTCTATGCGCTGCATAAACTTTTTCAGCATAACGGAGGTACAGCTCCACATATGGTTTTGCTAAGGGTTCCTGAATAAGATACTTACCCGTCTTTTCCTGGCCAGGAGAAGCTCGTCAGTATAAAAATGACATCATATTGAAAGCATGAAATAGATCCTTAAAGGTAGGTAATCTATCTTTACAGTTGCATAATTGGAGCAGTCCATGTTACAACACTTGCTGTTTTATGATGTGTTCTACCCCATGCATTTCCACCAAGAGGTTTATCTCTTTATCCATTAATTGTGCGGATAGTGTGCTGAAGTTATTCACAGTTCACTATTTTCTCCACTGCATTAAAAAGTTCTTCTACTCCACCTGTAGAGCTCTGTCCTCTAAATCCTACACCATAGAAAGGATGTGATTGCACTGGAGAGGGTGCAGAGGAGATTCACCAGGATTTTGCCTGGGCTGGGGTGTTTCAGCTATGTAGAGACACTGGCTAGGCTAGAGTTGTTTTCCTTAGAGCAGCGAAGGCTGAGGGGGGACCTGATGGAGGTATACAAAATTATGAGGGGCATAGATAGGGTAGGTAGGAAGAAACTTGTCCCCTTAGCGGAGGTGTCAATAACCAGGGGGCATAGATTTAAGGTAAGGGGCAGGAGGTTTAGAGGGGATTTGAGGAAAATTTTTTCACCCAGAGGGTGGTTGGAATCTGGAAACCACTGCCTGAGGGGGTGGTAGAGGCAGGAACCCTCACAACATTTAAGAAGTATTTAGATGAGCACTTGAAAGCCCATAGCATATGGGGCTATGAGCCAAGTGTTGGAAAATGGGATTAGAATAGGTAGGTGCTTGATGGCCGGCACGGACACGATGGGCCGAAGGGCCTGTTGCTGTGCTGTATGACTCTGACCTTTTCATTCATGGGATGTGGGCATCGCTAACTAGGCCACCCAGCGTAACGCACGGCCAGTAGTGCTCAGCGCTACCTGTGCGGGTGGGAGAGGGGGGAAGAGTCAGGGCACAGAGCTGCCTCGGAGATTAGATCATAAAACCTTTTAATAAATGAAGTGAAAATTTATTTAAACATGTCCCCTCATGAGCTGCAACATGTAAAAAGTTTGGAAAATTTATTTCATTATTTTATACAAGCTTCAGGAAACTTCAGCCCGCCCGTGGATGAGGTTTCCTGAAAAACGCGAGGGCCGCTTGGGCTCTTTGCCTGCCCGCCAGTCTTAAGGTTGGACAGGCAGCATTCTAAACAGGTTGAATTACTTCTTTTATATCCTTAATAAGCCGTTGACAGTTCGGCGGGCGCGCAGAAATCTCGAAATGATGCGCGATGACGTGTCGGATCCGCACAGCAACAGCAATATTCTGCCCATAGAATCATAAAATGGTTACAGTACAGAAGGAGGCCACTTGGCCTGTGTCTGCTCTCTGCAAGAATTAGAAGGCTCTAAAGGCTTGGGAGTATGAACTGAGGAAGGGCAACTCCTGTAACACTGGGAGCTTTGGCTTTGCGATCCAGGAGCTCAATGATCTGGACATCAAGTATGATCCTAGTGTTGGAATTTATGGTCTGGATTTCTATGTGGTCAAGGGGCACCCTGGTTTCAGCATTTATGATCAAAAGGTGAAACGGGGATGCATTGGTTCACAACACAAAATTTCCAAGGAGGAATCAATGAAATATGATGGCATTCACCCGCTTGGAACCTGTCTCAGAATAAGAATCAAGATGAGAAGGGGTTCCTTCAGTCGGTGAGTGCTGGTGAATCTTTGGAATTCTCTACCCCAGAGGGCTGTGGAGGTTCAGTCATTGAGTACGTTCAAAGCACAGGTCGATCGATTTCTAGATACCAGCGGCATCAGGGGATATGGGGACAGTGCAGGAAGATGACATTGAGGTAGGAGATCAGCCACGATCCAGTTAAATGGGGGAGCAGGCTCAAAGGACTGAATGACCTACTCCTGCTCCTGTGTTCTGGAGGATTATGGCCTCCTTCTGTATTATATCCGTTTTATGAAGTAGCTACAGAGATAGTGGATGCACTGGTACTAATCTTCCAAGAATCCTTAGATTCTGGAAAAGTCCCAGAGGATTGGAAAACTGCCAATATAACACCCTTATTCAAAAAGGGAGGGAGACAAGACACAGGTATCTATAGGCCAGTTAGCTTAACATCCGTCATTGGGAAAATGTTAGAGTTTATTGTAAAGGATGTAATAGCAGAGCACTTAGAAATGCATAATATAATCAAGCAGAGTCAGCATGGCTTCATGAAGGGGAAATCATGCCTGACAAATTTATTAAAATTCTTTGAGGAGGTAACAAGCAGGGTAGATAAAGGAGAACCAGTAGGTTTAATATATTTGGATTTCCAAAAGGCGTTTGATAAGGTACCGCACATGAGGCTACTTAATAAGGTAAGAGCCCATGGTGTTGGGGGTAGCATATTAGCATGGATAGAGGATTGGCTAACAAATAGAAGAGAGAGTTGGGATAAGGGGGGCATTTTCAGGATGACAATCTGTAACTAGTGGAGTGCCACAGGGATCAGTGCTGGGGCCACAATTATTTACAATATATATTAATGACATGGATGACTTGAGGGAAATGAATGTACTATTGCTAAGTTTGCGGTTGACACAAAAATAGGTGGGAAGGTGAGTGGTGAGGATGACACAAAGAGTCTACAGTGGGATATAGACAGGTTAAGTGAGTGGGCAAAAACTTAGCAGATGGAATATCATGTGGGAAAATGTGAGGTTATGCACTTTGGCAGGAAGGATAGAGGAGCTGAATATTATTTAAATGGAGAAAGACTGCAGAAAGCTGCAACACAGAGGGATTTGAGGGTCCTCATGCATGAATCACAAAAAGCTAACATACACATTCAGCAGGTAATAGGGAAGGCAAATGGAATGTTGGTCTTTATTTCAAAGGGAATGGAGTATAAAAATAGGGAAGTCTTGCTAAAACTATACAAGGCACTAGTTCGATCACAACTAGAATACTGTGAACAATTGTGGTCCCTTTGTTTAAGGAAAGATATAGTGGCATTGGAGGCAGTCCAGAGAAGGTTCATTAGGTTGATCCTGGTTATGGAGGGATTTTCTTATGAGGAGAGGTTGAGTTGGTTGGGCCTGTACTCATTGGAGTTTAGAAGAATGAGAGGCGACCTTATTGAAATGTATAAGATTCTTAGGGGGTTTGACAGGGTAGATGCTGAGAGGTTGTTCCCCTTGTGGGAGAGTCTAGGAACTGAGGGCATAATCTCAGAGTAAGGGGTTGCCCATTTAAGACAGAGATGAGGAGGAATTTCTTCTCTGAGGGTAGTGAATCTGTGGAATTCATCACCGCAGAGGGTTGCAGAGGCTGGGTCGTTAAGTATATTCAAGGCTGAGATAGACAGATTTAATCAGTAATGGAATCGAGGGTTTTGGGGGGAAAAGGCAGATCAGACTCAATGGGCCGAATGACCTACTTTTGCTCCTACGTCTTATGTTCCTATATTCCTAGAACAACTTTGACTCACACTTTTGCGTCTTTTCCCTGTAGCCCTGAAAATTTTATTCTCTTCAATTCAATTCTCTTTTGAAAGCCACAATTAAATCTGCTGCCACCACACTCTCAGGCAGTATATTCCAGACCCTAACCACTGCTGTGTAAAAAAGTCATTCCTCATGTCACCTTCGGTTCTTTTGCCAATCACCTTAAACCTGTGCCCTCTGGTTCTCAGCCCTTCCACCAATGGGAAAAGTTTCTCCTTATCTACTCTGTTCAGACTCCACATGGTTTTGAACATTTCTATCGAACCTCCTCTCCACCTTCTCTTCACCATACGAACACCCATACAAAATAGGAGCAGAAGTAGGCCATTTGGCCCCTTGACCCTGTTCTGTCAAGGAGAACAACCCTGGCTTCTCCAATCTATCCTCATAACTGAAGTCCCTCATCCCTGGATCCTTTCTCATAAATCTTTTCTGCACCCTTTCTGAAGTGTTCACATCCTTCCTAAAGTGTGGTGCCCAGAATTGGACACGATATTCCAGTTGAGGCCAAACCAGTGTTTTAGAAGAGTTCCCTTTGACTTCCTTGCTTTTGTATTCTATGCCTCTATTTATAAATCCCAGGATCCCAAATGCCTATTAACCAAGCTCTCAACCTGCTACACATACCAATTTACACACATTGTCCCTCTGCTCCTGCACCCCCTTCAGAATTGTACCCTTTATTTTGTATTTTCTCTCCTCATTCTTCATACCAGAATTTACTTGTCTGCCTCCTTGAGAGCTGTCACTGTCTTCACTCACATTTCACAATACGTCCAAGTTTTGTGCCATTCACAAATTTTGAATTTGTGCCTCACACACACAAGGCTAGGTCATTAATATAGATCAAGAAAAGCAGTGGTCCCACTACCAACCTGAGGAACCCCACCTTCCTCCAGCCTGAAAAACAACCATTCATCAGACTCTCTCTTTTCAGTCACTTAGCCAACTTTGTATCCATGCTGCCATGTCCCTTTTGTTCTATGGGCTTATAGGCTTATAGTTTGCTTAAGTCTTTTGTGTGCCACTTTATCAAATGCCTTTTGGAAGTCCATGTACATGACATCAACTATCTTCTTCTTCTTCTTCTTCAGTTCTCTGCCTCTGAAAGTGGGCACTTGGTGATAATTCACCTAACCATGGCAAAGTGATGAGATGTTTTGCTATGGGTATGGCAAGGAGGCAGGCCCGAGTCTCCATAAACCAGAATGGAGATTGAAAACCATGCCGTTGGCTTTAATCTGATCCAAATGCTAGACATCTAGCTAACTGTGCCCCTGACCCCCACCCCAAACCGCCCCCATCATCTCCATAACCTTCATCACCTTTGACCTGAAATATTGGGCAGAGTTTTACGTCCTGTGGGCGGGCGCACGCCCGAACCGACCAGGTGTAAAATAGTGTGCGATGACGTCGGGTGAGCATCCCGACATCACGCAATCTCACAATATTTTGGTCGGCGGGCACACGCGCAAGAGAGTCAGCAGCACGCCCGCTGACAATTACGAGGCCTGTTAAGGCCATTAAAGTTTCAATTAGTGGTGATTTTGCGCTGCCCATCCATTACAGTTGGCGGGTGGTCAAATCGACCAGGCGGCCTTTGCATTTTTGAGGACGGGATGAGGCTTCCGATATTAAATGGTTGGGCAGAACTTTTATTACCTGTACGTTCAGGTGAGTGAGTCCGATGTGTGGACATTTTCTTCTGCGTTTTTACATCCTTATTTGCTGGTTTCAAATTCTTCAGCTCCCTGAGGCCGCTCTCTCGCACCCGCGCTGACTTTAGCACTCGCCCTCTTCCCGCACCTCACTCATCCACCCTGTTACCTCATCAGAAATATGAACGTATGAACAAGGAGCAGGAGTAAGCCATTCAGCCCCTCGAGCCTGCTCCACCATTTAATAAGATCGTGGCTGACCTGATCATCTGAAATCTGTATCCCACCTACCCCCGATAATCCACCGCCCCCTTGCTTACCAAGAATCTATCCACCTCAGCCTTAAAAATATTCAAAAACTCTGCTTCGACCACTTTTTCAGGAAGAGAGCTCCAAAGACCTCAACCCTCTGAGTGAAAAAATTTCGCCTCGTCTGTGTTTTAAATGGGTGACCCCTTATTTTTAAACAGTGACCCCTAGTTCTAGATTCTCCCACAAGAGGAAACATCATCTCTAAATCTACTCAATCAAGACTCTTCAGGATCTTATATATTTCAATCAAGCCTCTTACTCTTCTAAGCTCCAGCGGATACAAGCCTAGCCTATCTAACCTTTCCTCATAAGACAACTCACCCATTCCAGGTATTAATCTCAATCAATTTAGTTAAACGTGATTAGCCCTTAATTAATCCTTGCTGGCTTTCCTTCATTAACCCACATTTGAGAAGTGGCTATTAATTTTGTCCTGAATTATCACTTCTAAAAGCTTCCTCATCACTGAGGTTAAACTCACTGGCCTGTAGTTACTGGGCTTATCTTTGCACCCATTTTTGAGCAAAGGCAATTCTCTAGTAATCCAGCACTAACCCTGAGCCTAAGGAGATTGGAAAACTATGGCCAGTGCCTCCGCAATCTCCTCCCTTACATCCCTCAGTATCTGTGGATGTGTCTCACCTTACCCTAGTGACTTCTCAAATGTTGATAAATACAGCCAGACTTTCTAATACCTCTTTATCAATTTTTAGTTCATCTAGTGTCATAACTACCTCCTCTTCCATTGTGACTTTGGCAGCATCTTCTTCCTTGGTTAAAGCAGATGCAAAGTGTACATTTAGTCTTTTTCATCCATAATTCACCCTACTTCTTCTTTTACCACTCTTTTTACTCTTTATATGCCTATAAATGACATTTGGAATCCCTGTTATGTTAGCTGCCAGTCCCTTCTCATACTCTCCCTTTGCTTCATAGATTCCTGTTAACCTGACATCTGTCATACGCACCTTTTGTTAGGGGACTGCTTTGAGCAGTAAGTTGATATTTTTGACGTATCCCAATATCAGCCAATGGCTCTCACCTGGACATAGACCAAATGGTTCATCTCTGGGTACAGCACTGCAAAGTATCTTATCTCATCCAAACAGTGAATTAAGCCACAGCCTGGTTTAATAAAAGAAGTGCTAAAGAATTGACCAAAAAGCGCAAAAGCTTTATTTGATGGATTTCGTAACTCCATGCTGCATTCTATCTGAAAACACTTGTCATTAACTCAGCAGGGGTTTAAATTTAAGATCCCATCCAAGCTGGAAAATTTGCAAACAGGCTGTAAGAGCAATTGGGGAAATAAGTTAAGGCTGTTTGCAACATTGAGACCAAATTCCCTGGCCATCTACTTCAAAAGGCTAAAATGATATGTTTTACCGAGGTGAAGTTAATCACAGCATTTGCTGAAAAGACACCAGGATTTCAAGGCCTGATAACAAAATTTCCTTTGAAGTTCAAGATCCCAATCAATTCACAATTAACTTTCCACTAGCAGCTAAGCAGGATGGGCAGAGAAGTGCCAGATGGAATTTAATACAGAGAAGCGTGAGGCGATGTATTTTGGCAGAAAGGATAGTGGGGG
Organism: Cetorhinus maximus; assembly: GCF_964194155.1. Taxonomy (NCBI): domain Eukaryota; kingdom Metazoa; phylum Chordata; class Chondrichthyes; order Lamniformes; family Cetorhinidae; genus Cetorhinus; species Cetorhinus maximus. The sequence continues at coordinate 234,217,367 of NC_135879.1, forward strand.
GCAATACAGACTTAATGGCACAGTTCTAAAAGAGTGCGCAGGAGCACAGAGACCTAGCAGATCATGCACATCGGTCTTTGAAGGTGGACAGGAGATATTGAGAAAGCGGTTAGCAAAGCATACGGGATCTTAGACTTCAAAAATAAGAAGCATGGAGTACAAAAGCCTTTCCTTGATCTCTCGAAGATCCTCCTCCTCCCCTGGTCCATCTTCCATCTGAAGAAGGCAGCTGCCCAATGAGCACTGCCACCTCACCAGCACCGCAGCAGCCCCTATATCATCAGTATGACACCAATCTATACACCCTTTTTGGGGAGCTGGTAGCTTACCCAGTGTCAGTCATCTATTTGACTATTCTGACCAATGGACACAGGACAGATACTCCAAAAGTCAGGGTGGTTACTAACTCCCCTGTTTGTCATCCTGCTGGAGATCAGTTTTTAGTTTACGTTATGCTGAGGGTCTATCTTGGTCTTTTCTGAACACATGGGAGATAAGGGGGTGCACATGATGTCATCTAACAACTCAGGAATGTCAACGTGGCAGCCTGAACAAAGGCTGTTCTGAGGTCAAAGTGCTTAGAAAGGGAGGCAATCAATGCTGCTTAGAAAATCCTATAAAATGCAGACGATACCCACCTAGATGGGAGTTCTTTTTTATTTATTCAGGGCCCCAATTTCTTACACAGAGAGCAGTGAACCTATGGAATTCTCTATCATAGAGCGCTGTGGAGTCCAAGTCACCGAATATATTTAAAAAAGAAATAGATAGATTTCTAGACTCTTAAGGCATCAAGGGTTATGAGGAGAGAACAGGAATATGGCGTTGAGATAGAAGATCAGCCAAGATTATATTGAATGGCAGAGCAGGATTGAAGGGCTGAATGACCTATTCATGCTCCTCTGTTCTATATTTCTGTGTTTCTTGTCCCATTACCATCCCTTTTTGTCTTTCACTATCACCCCTTTTGTCATTTAATCTCTTCCACCTTATCACAGACTTTTTCTTTTGTTCTTTCCTCCCCTCCCTGCATCAGTACTTGCCCTGATGGAAGGCCATCAACCTGAAACATTGGGCTAATTTTCAGGAATAAGGCAGGAAGGCCAAGCCAGGAAATTCCCCAAACTGACAGGGCCGTCTTCTTTAAAAGGGCCCCCCAACAACCCCCCCCCCACCCCCAACCCCCGGCCCCCAACCATATTTTCATTCCAGGGAAGCAGCAGCAGGAAGGAGGCCGAGTGCCAAGGCAGGCCCGTTACAAGGCCCACTTCAGTTCTCTGGGCCTTCGGCCTAGTTGTATTAAAGGTTGTTAGGCTCCTTAACCCCCACCCCTCACACCCTCTTACCCCCACATATCCCCATTCATTCTCATAGTCCAATCCGCCTTCCATGTCCCCTTATAACTCTCCACCCCACCCCACCCCACCCCCACCCCCCATGTACCTGCATAGCTATTCATCAAGTATCCACCATGGAGCAATGTGGAGATGAGCAAAAATTAATCTTCTAACAATAATAGTGGCCTTTCTCAAACATGCTTGATAATGAAAAATAAAATCATGAAACCCATTCAAAAAATAAAAATCCCCTCAAGTGGACAATCTTTTTGTACGATCTGTTGTAAAAGCCAATACATCAAAGACATGAAATTCTTTAACGATGGTGTTCTTCAATCAAAATGTCTACATGACCCCTTGATGAGATAAATGGTCCTTGGCCTTTTGAAACTCAGCCAAGCATTAATAATGAGCTCTACTATAACAAAGAACCTTAGGAACTGTAAACAATGGAGTCCACTGAATTTTCAAAACAGATGGCGAATGTTTTATTCTGAGCTAAATCAGGTGGCCTGTCATTCAATGTGCTCCGGCAGTGGGTGTCTTTTTTTTACCCTACGTGAAAGCTGCAGATTTTTTCAATTTTAAAGGGCTGGGGATTTAAATCGAATCAGATCATGACACTTGAACAGACCTTAAATCTGCACTTCACAAGTGTTTACGGCATCCTCAATAAATTTGTGACTCTCACACTGGGTTAAGGCTTTTGGAACAGTAAAAATGGAGCCTGTTAAAACTCAGTCCTAATTTCAAATGGCCCATCAGATTCGTGTTTTGTACCTGTGTGAATCATTTGCCCTATTATCCCTGCTGATAAAACTAGGATCTGCCAGGAATAGGGGCGGGTCTTCCACCTTCAGGTGCCAGCCACCATTTTAAAAATCACTGACAAGTCATCCCACCTGGGTGAAAATCTGTCATATTAACTCCATTTCTCTCTCCACTGCTGAGCCTTTCTAGAATTTTCTTTTTTTTGTTTCAGATTTTTAGCATCAGCGGTATATTGTTTTTTGTTAACCAAATTGAAACAAACCTATGACAATAGAACTGAAGAGTAACATAGAAACATAGAAAATAGGAGCAGGAGTAGGTCATTCGGCCCTTCGAGCCTGCTCTGCCATTCAACATGATCATGGCTGATCCTCTATCTCAATGCCGTACTCCCGCTCTCTCCCCATACCCCTTGAAGCCTTCTATTTCCTTCTTAAATATATTCAGTAGGTCGACAAATGGGGTGTTCTTTTTTTAGCACTTCTTTGCATCCGAATGGCCTTTCATCGACATTGGGAAAGAAAGCTAAACACACGGTCTGTTGTAAGACACAAATTGGAACAGTTCGTAAGGTTCTACTTGACCTTCAGATGGGAAATGAAATGGGAGATGGTTATCTCACATGCTAATCCTGAAGTTCAATGGAAGCTTTGTTATCTTGACCTTGAATTTCTTGTGTTAAAATTAAGGCTAATCACACCATTTTCAGCCCTACATCATTTTGTCTTGGAGCTGTTGAGCTCCTTACCTTCCTCACCTCCTCCCCCGCCCCCCCTCCCCACCCCATCCTAGTCTCCCCTTCCCCCTGCAACCTACAAGTCACTACTTGAGTTATTGTGTCTTCCTTCCTACTGTTTCCAATGTTCATCTACCATAAATTGCAGCATATAAGATGACCCCATTTTTCTGGCCCCAAAAATCATGTTCTTGCATATGCTCGAAGTATAAGTTTTTTTATTCATTCATGGGATTGGGGGCATCGCTGTCTAGGCCAGCATTTATTGCTCCTCCCTAATTGTCCTTGAGAACTGAATGGTTTGCTAGGCCATTTCAGAGGGAAGTTAAGGGTTGACCACATTGCTGTGGGTCTGGAGTCACATGTAGGATGGCAGATTTCCTTCCCTAAAGGGCATTAGTGAACCAGATGGGTTTTTACAACAATTATTTCACGGTCATCATTAGACTTTTAATTCCAGATTGAATTCAAGTTTCACCATCTGCTGTGGTGGGTTTTGAACCCAGGTCTGCAGAGCATTACTAGTCCAGTGACAATGCCACTATGCCACCCCTTTTCAGCCATAACATTAGTAGTTAGCTTCAACTTTTCACTCCACAATTGGATGTTTCACTTGTACCTTATAACTGGGCACAAGGGATCAAGCAGGTGACACAGGCTGTTTTGCAGAGATGTACAGGAGTTTAAGAAATGCCCACATTCTGCTGCAGATGCTGACGCCAATGAATTAGACGGGTTTTAAAACGCTTTTATTGTGCTTATAATGTTAAAAGTATCTTTGTACAGTTACTTAATTCAATAAACTATGTCACATTAACCTAATATGAATTACCAGTGTTATGTTTATTTCTCTCATTTCAAGTTGGCAACCATCCACGCCCACACCAGCGGTTCGATTTTATAATCGACGTATAAGTTGACCCCCCGTTTTTGGAGGGATTTTTCTAGGCTTCAAAGGTCGACTTACACGGCAACATCTATGGTAGGTTCTCATTTAAGGAGCACTTAAAGCTTAATGCACCTGCACAGACTGTGCTAATGTCTCACAGCAGAGTCTGACCTCCAATCACCTTGCCATTGGACTAAGGCCCTGCTCTGCCGGTAGACAGTGTGTGGTAACCACCTGATGTTAAAAAACGATCACACAGCAGCATCTTCCACTCTTCACAGTTTGGGACCTGGAACGTCAGGGCCCTCGTGGACAACCCCAGTTATGACAGAACTGAACACGGCAGCGCTATCATAGCTCGGGAAATCAGGCACCTTGACATCGACATTGCTGCTCTAAGTGAGACTGAAGCCAACTGAAGAGTAACAAGGCAGCGGGTACACCTTTCCTGGTGGGCCTTCTAGATGGCATCCAAAATGAGCTTGTCTGGCAGCTCAGTGAACCACCACCCCTCCCCCTCCCCCCTGCACTGACCTTGTGTCATCCCTAGCCCGAGTCACAACAAATGGCAAATTGACCACCAGAGTTGGGGAGGATGTGAATCTCTGGAAGGCGTGATAGACAAGGAAAGAGTATGGAAAGGAAACTCTAACAGAGTCCTCCTCCTGACAAAACGTCTCAAACACGTCTTTGTCACAATTAACACCTCGTGCTGTCAGTGAGACAAGCACAAGGCTTCATGGCAACACCCACAGTCCAAACACTGGCATCTGTTTGACCACGTCATTGTTCGAGCAGGGATCAAAGAGATGCCCACAACACCTGTGCCACGACAGGTACCAATGACTGCTGGACTGATCACCGCCTTATTCAATCTACCGTCACTTCAACTTGGCCCACAAACAAGGGAGGCAACTGAAGCAATGCCACAAGGAAATTAACGTTGAAGGCCTCAAAGATCCCACCAAAGGAGGCCGTTCTCAATCAGTGCTTCATGGCCGACCTTGTAACCTCCTGCATCCAGCAGCTACAATGTGCCCATAGTGCCTGGTCGACCCTGACATCCACCATAACAAGGCACCCGTGAAGAGGTCCCTGGTCTCTCTAGCAGGAAACAATGAAGTGTTACTGGACCTAATTGAGGGTAAGCACAAAGCTTCCGCAAGCTGGAAACTTCATCGTGCCTCAAGAGAAAAGCAGCAGCCTTGACAGAAGGCTGAAGGCAGCACCCATGACATAAAGAATGAACGATGGGTAGAAAAACAGCAGCTCAAGGACACCAGCGACATGCTCAGTTTCTTCAGCGCTGTCGATCTCAAATCCTGAATCTAGGGAGAGGGATGCTGTGATTGTGAGTATATTCAAGAAGGAAAACAAGTCTGATTGTGGTTACTACAGAGGGGTCTCCCTGCTGCCTGCCATAGGGAAGACCATTGCAAGGATCCTCCTCCCAGTGGCCGAGAAACTCCATCCAGAGTCACACTAGTGTTTTTGCCCATCGAGAGGTACCACAGATATGATCTTCACTTTGAGGCAAATTCAAAAGAAAAATGCAAGGAACAGCGCCTACCGCTGTACATGGCCTTTCTCGACCTCACAAAAGCCTTTGACCCTGTCAACTGCGAAGGCATATGGAGTATCCTCCTCAAATTTGGCTGCCCTCAGAAATTTGTCACCATCCTCCACCTACTCCACGATGACATGCGAGCTGTGATCTTCAATGGAGCCACCACAAACCCTATCTCAGTGGAAACTGGGGTCAAACAAGGTTGTGTCATTGCACCAACTCTCCTCCATTTTCCTCACTGCAATCGTGCACCTCAACTCCAACAAATTACCCACAGGCATGGAGATAATATATAGAACTGTTCAACCTCCGCTGCCTTCAATCCAAAACCAACATCAGTCGTTGAGCTTCAGTATGGAGATGATGTTTGTGTGTGCGCTCACTCAGAAGCTGAGCTCCAGGTCATTGTTGACTCCTTCTTTGAAGCATATGAGAAAACAAACCTTTCGTTAAACACCCTGCAAAAGAAGGTCCTCTTCCAACCAGCTCCCACAGCAAAACACCTCTCCCCATCGATTAAGATCAACGGAAAGATCCTGGAAAATGTCGACCACTTTCCATATCTTGGGTGCCTCCTCTTAACAAAAGTAGATATGAAAGACAAAACTCATCACCTCCAATGCGCCAGCTCAGCTTTTGGTCAACGGAAGAATAGAATATTTAAAGACCAGGATCTCAAACCTGAGACGAAGGTCAAGGTTTACCGGGCAGGAGCGATCCCCACGCTCTTATATGCTTTGGAGATTTGGACAACTTACAGTGGGTTCCTCAAAGCACTGGGGAAGTACCACCAGCGGTGTCTTCACCAGAGCCGCCTTATCTGATAGCAAGAAAGAGGGTCCAATAGCAGCCTCCTGTCCCAAGCCAACTTGCCCAGCCTCAAGGCGTTAATCGCTCAAAACCAGTTCGGCTGTGTGGGACATGTCGGTCGTATGCCTGACACCAGATTCCAGAAGCAACTGCTCTACTCAGAACAGAGCGGGAGACTCCCAGGAAGTCAGTACAAACACTTTAGGGATGTCATCAAGCCTTGCTGACTCATGATGGGAGTCCTTGGATTGTGACCAACCAAACTGGAAAAAGTTCATTCGGGAAGGTACTGAACACTTTGAGAGAGTTCGCCAGGAGCGCTCAGAGGCGATGTCGAGGCATCAGAGAAAGAGTGCAAAAATCTCACCCACCTGACCCACTCACATGTGCCAGACTGTGAAGCAGAAGCAAGTCATCCTCGATCCTGAGGGACTGCCTAAGACTAAAAGTAAATAGGATGCTGAGCTTTTTAAAATTACCTATCCAGCTCCTTGGCTTGGTAATTACTGCTTGAAGTATAGGAGGCAAAGACAGGTTATAGGTGGTTGGAGGAAATGATGGACACTAGCAAGTTTCAAGACTTTAACTGTTGTGACGAGCTTCAGTATTCCCTGCCTTTGCCCATTGATGAAGTTTTGGCCTCTTTGACAATGGAATAGAAAACCATGTTTAAACATAAAAACATAGACAATAGGAGCAGGAGTAGGCCATTCGGCCCTTTGAGCCTGCTCCGCCATTCAATATGGTCATGGCTGATCCTCTGTCTCAAAGCCATACTCCCCCTCTCTCCCCATACCCCTTGATGCCTTTAGAGTCTAGAAATCTATTTCCTCCTTAAATATATTCAGTTACCCGGCCTCCACAGCCTTCTGTGGTAGAGAATTCCATAGGTTCACCACCCTCTGAGTGAAGAAGTTTCTCCTTATCTCAGTCCTAAATGGCCTACCCCATATCTTGGAATTGTGATCCCTTGTTGTAGAACTCCCGGCCAGAGGAAACATCCTCCCTGCATCCAGTCCATCCATCCCTGTTAGAATTTTATACGTTTCAATTAGATTCCCTCTCGTTCTTCTAAACTCTAGTGAATATAGGCCTAGTTGCCCCAATCTCTCCTCATACGACAATCCTGCCATCCCAGGAATCAGTCTGGTTTAAATTTATCAAACTTTATACCCATGCAAGGGACTTACTCTTTTTAACCATGGATAGAGTTGCGACTGGGACACCAGTGGAACAGCACTGTCTTCCTTTTGGAGCTGGTGGAGTCACTTTATTGTGTCAGCATGTTGTGTTTAAATTTCAAACCTTTTTATCCAAGTTTTCTATAGTTTTCATTCTCTCCACTTTGTCTCCTTTGCCTTCAATCTCTTACTGCCTCAACTTCTTACTTCTTTAATATCTTTCATATTCTTTTTACTGAGGGGAGCAATTGTATCTACAACTGATCATTTGCTGCCTTTTTCATTTCCTTTAATTGTTTCTAATCATTACCATGCTTGTTCATCTCTTATTTTTCAGTTCTGAAGACGGGTACAAGCTTGGAAGGTCAGCTGCCTGTTCTGTCCACAGATGACGATCGACACTATGTGTTTCCAGGATTTTACTTTTGTTTCTGGGGTGTTTCAGGAGTCAGCCACATCCTGCCTCATAGTTGGATGGATGACTGCACCTGGTCCTTGACACTCACCCGGCTCTCACCTGTGGCTCCAGGTAGCTGCGTGTGCACCTCAGTAACTGTGCCAATTGTCGGGCTGAGCCAAGTGAGGGTAGCTTGCGAGCTGGTGTGAGGAAGAAGGTCCATCTTGGACAATCCTTCTTCAGTGTAAAGAAAGCTGACTTGATGATGTGGCAGAGGAAATGATGTTCCCTTACTGACGCTGAAAGCACCACAGCATGGCTATGTGGACAGCTGTAAAGTTCACCGACACACGCACAGAAGCTGCTGCAGATCATCCACTGCAGTCGACCTCCAGTTTCTTGTGTACACACCTTACCAACATCCTCACACATATCCCATTATATCCCAAAATGCCCTCCTTTAGTATTCACCCACGCACTACAGTATATTACAGACAAGACTAAAAGAAGAAGAAACAGGAATTCAACTTGTGTAACTGATGATCAAATCTCTGAAGTGGTCCTGTATTCACACCTTAAACATAGACACCGCCTGCGAAGTCGGCTGAGATTAAGGTTCAAGGATTCCTTGAAGGTGAACCTCAGGAAACACGGCATATCCACCACAGACTGAAGAAAATGCATAAGAAAGAACTACCTGGAAGTGATCTCAAGTAGTAGTATTGCTTCCTTTGAACAGCAAAGAGCACAGGCATCAAAGGGCAAAATGCAAGCTAGAAAGACCGGGCAGTCCCAACAAAATCAGACAACTCCTCCTTGTCCGCACTGTGGAGAACCATGTGAGTCTGCAGTCAGGCTCCACAGCTATGTTAGAATGGACAACAGATAACTCTAAGCGCTCAAAAGTTTCCATCTTCAATGTTAAAGGAAACCGACAATGACAACGACACTGACAGCTTTTGTTTCTACATGCGTGCCCAAGACCTCAGCATCCCGTGTACGTTTATGCAGGCACGAAACCTTGTTATCAGCATTCCATATCAGCCCACAGTTTCTGAACAGTAATATAATAGAAAACCTTCACCCTGTGCCACCCCTGTCAATGGAACTCATGCATAGAAGGTCATTGGCTGCTTATACAGAAGTTTAAATGCACAAGTAACTTCACCATCATCTTTGGCCATCCCTTGTCTTTGACAACAAAAACCTCTGCAAGTCAAACAAATTCTAGTGTACAGGTCATCACCACACTCCTGGATTGCAGTGAGACCTGGGCTGTGTATCAGCGACACATAAGAGTGCTAAAGATGAGGTGAGAGTGACTGCCCTTGACATCAAGGCAGCATTTGACCGAGTGTGGTATCAAGGAGCCCTAGCAAAACTGGAGTCAATGGGAATCAGAGGAAAACTCTCCACTGGTTGGAGTCATACCTAGCACAAAGGAAGATGGTTGTGGTTGTTAGAGGTTGGTCATCTCAGCTCCAGGACATCACTGCAAGAGTTCCTCAGGGTAGTGTCCTCAGCCCAACCATCTTCAGCTCTTCATCAATAACCTTCCTTTCATCATAAGGTCAGAAGTGGGGATGTTCGCTGATGATTGCACAATGTTCTGCACCATTCACAACTTCTCAAATACTGAAGCAGTCCATGTGCAAATGCAACAAGACCTGGACTGGGCTGACAAGTAGCAAGTAACATTCACGCCACAGAAGTGTCAGGCAATGATCATCTTCAACAAGAGAGAATCCAACCATTGAACATCAAGATGTTCAATGGCATTAACATCATTGAATCCCCCACTAACAACATCCTGGGGGTTACCATTGACCAGAAACTGAACTGGACTAGCCACATAAATACTGAGGCTACAAGAGCAGATCAGAGGCTAGGAATTGTGTGACAAGTAGCTCACCTTCTGACTTCCCAAAGCCTGTCTGTCATCTACAAGGCACAAGTCAGGAGTATGATGGAATACTCTCCACTTGCCTGGATGAGTGCAGCTCCCACAACACTCAAGAAGTTTGACGTCATCCAGGACAAAGCAGCCCAATCGATTGGCATCACATCCACAAACATTCACTCCCTCCACCACAGACACACAGTAACAGCAGTGTGTACCATCTACAAGGTGCACTGCAGGAATTCACCAAGGCTCCTTCGACAGCACCTTCCAAACCCACAACCACTACCATCTAGAAGGACAAGGGCAGCAGATAGATGGAAGCATCACCACCTGGAGGTTCCCATCCAAGTCACTCACTGTCCTGACTTGGAAATATATTGCCGTTCCTTCACTGTTGTTGGGATAAAATCCTGGAACTCCCTTCCTAACAGCACTATGGGTGTACCTACACCACATGGACTGCAGCGGTTCAAGAAGGCAGCTCACCACCACCTTCTCAGGGGCAACTATAGGTGCACAAGAAATGCTGGCCCAGCCAGGGAAGCCCACATCCCTGAATGAATAAAAAAGGCTGAAGAATGTGTGCCGAGTGGATGATCCATCTCTCCCTCCTCTGGAGGTCCCCAGCATCGCAGATGCCAGTCTTCAGCCAATTCGGTTCACTCCATGTGACGTCAAGAAATGGCTGAAGGCACTGGATACTGCAAAGGCTATAGGGCCTGACGATATTCTGGCAATAGCGCTGAAGACTTGTGTTCCAGAACTTGCCGTGCCCTTAGCCAAGCCGTTCCAGTACAGTTACAACACTGGCATCTACCCGGCTATGTGGAAAATTGCTCAGGTACGTCCTGTACACAAAAAGCAGGACAAATCCAACCTGGCCAATTACCGCACCATCAGTCTACTCTTGATTATCAGTAAAGTAATGGAAGAGGTCATCAACAGTGCTATCAAATGGCAACCTGCTCACTGACACCCAGCTTGGTTTCCGCCATGGTCACTCAGCTCCTGACCTCATTACAGCCTTGGTTCAAACATGAACAAAAGGGCAGAACTCCCGAGGTGAGGCGAGAGTGACTGCCCTTGATATCAAGGTCCCATTTGGCAGAGTGTGGCATCAAGGAGCCTTAGCAAAATTGGAGCCGATGGGAATCAGGGGGAAAACTCTCCACTGGTTAGGGTCATACCTAGCACAAAGGAAGATGGCTGTTGTTGTTGGAGGTCAATCATCTCAGTTCCAGGACATCACTGCAGGAGTACCTTAGGGTAGTGTCCTCGGCCCAACCAAGTGGCAATGTTCACTGATGATTGCACAATGTTCAGCACCATTCGCGACTCCTCAGAAACTGAAGCAGTCCATGTTCAAATGCAGCAAGATCTGGACAATATCCAGGCTTGGGCTGACAAGTGGCAAGTAACATCCGCACCACACAAGTGCCAGGCAATGACCATCTCCAACAAAAGACAATTTAACTATCACCCCTTGACATTCAATGGCATTACCATTGCTGAATCCCCCGCTATCAACATTCTGGGGGTTACCATTGGCCAGAACTGAACTGGACTAGCCATATAAATACTGTGGCTACAAGAGCAGATCAGAGGCTGGGAATCCTGTGGCGAGTAACTCACCTCCTGACTCCCCAAAGCCTGTCCACCATCAACAAGACACAAGTCATGAATGCGATGGAATACTTTCTACTTGCCTGGATGAGTGCAGCTCCCACAACACTCAAGAAGCTTGACACCGCCCAGAACAAAGCAGCCTGATTGATTGGCACCACATCCACAAACATTCACTCCTTCCAATACTGATGCACAGTGGCAGCAGTGTGTACCATCTACAAGATGCACTGCAGGAATTCACCAAGGCTCTTTAGACAGCACCTTCCAAACCCATGACCACTATCATCTAGAAGGACATTCTCATCCCATCGAACCAGGAGGAATTTTTGTTATTCATTCATAGGATGTGGACTAGGCCAGCATTTAATTCTCATCCCTAATTGCCTGTGGGAAGGTGGTGGTGAGCTGCCTTCTAGAACCACTGCAGTCCATGTGGTGTAGGTACACCTGTAGTGCTGTTAGGAAGGGAGCCCCAGGATTTTGACCCAGCGATAGCGAAGGAACAACAATAAGTTTCCAAGTCAGGATGGTGAGTAACTTGGAGGGGAACTTCCAGGTGGTGGTGTTCCCATGTATCTGCTGCCCTTGTCCTCCCAGATGATTAAAAAAATGCACAAGGCTTGAACACATTCCTTTTTTTTTTGGAAGAGAACGGGTCCCTGCGTATGAATGTATGTTACTTCCAGCAAGTGTAAATGAGCCATCTGGACTGATTATTTAAATTGTGTGTTGGTGTTGCTATTAGCGCACTCATGATTATTCAGCAAGTGCTGTCCAATCATGGAATCACATCTAACAGTAGAAATTTTGTTTTATTATATTCAGCATTCCCTTTATTCTTATTATTTATGTCAGGTCTCATAAACACTCAAGTTGCTGCGATAATATAATGCTTTATTTCAGGTCCTCTGGACCATTTCCCTCTGGGTTTAACTGCAGCGGAGACCTGGGGTGTAATCACGACAAGATTCTTCCTCCCATTAAGGAAGCCCCTAGAGTTCAATTAACAATGTACAAGTGCATTGTGTATCACTCACCACAGCGGTGACAACACTCCCACCCCTTGAGTCAGAAGGTGCAGTGTTCAAATCCAGCGAGTGGAAATTGGAGGCCCAGCTTTGAATTCTGAGTTGCGATCTGATGGGATAACTGTCCTGGTGGGTGTGAGTGGGTCTCCTCTGACCAGATAGGGGACGTAGAAGCTCATAAACAACGCCTGCCTTAAATACCCTATCAGTTGATAGAAAGCTGGTTACAACCATGGAAGGAGATTGCATTTTACAGCACGTGAGACTATTAATCAGCCTGTGAATCCATCCACCGCTTCACACTATCCTCCAAGGGAGAAGTGTGAAGCTATGAAAATAGAAACAACCACTGTGGGACTCTGGATTCTATCTCTTAGAAATTCCTAACAGCTACAGTTCCTTAAATATCCCTGGAGACAGTTAATCAGGACCAGCAGTTGAACAACTGTCAATAAACCACAGTCAAAAATAACTGAGTGTCATATTACACAGCAACTGAACCGGTCACAGTCTGTGGTTGTTTAATTTGACTCATCCCTCAGCCTCTGCAGGGACTAAGGATAACAGTCCTAACTTCTCCAATCTATCTTTATAACTGAGGTTCCGCATTCATGGAGCAATTCTCATGAATCTTTTCTGTACTCTCTCCAATGCCTTCACATTACTTCCTGAAATGTGGCATCCAGCGCTGGATAAGACAGAGCTCTGGGTCCCCAGACCCCTGGGTCTCTAGACTACTAGTCCAGCGACAATACCATTATGCCATCGCCTCCTTTTGATCAAAGATTTCGACTCCAGTGTTTGATTTGAATTCCCTGTGAATTGGCGAACATAAAACAAAGCTTGGTGGGTTGGAGAAGGTGGAGAGATGATGAAAGCTGGAATGATATAGCCCCTGTGGGGGGAGACGTAAATCAAAATAAACAAATTTACTGTTTGACCCCCAAGTGAAGAAATTACCAACAAGATCCCACTTTTTGTAGCTTTTACTTTTATGCAAATCAGAACAACACAAATTACATATGAATTAACAGGCAAATGATACTTCAAATTAAAAGGTAGATTTCACTTTAAATAGTCAATACAACAAAAATACCTCTTGTGCAAACACAAGCAGCAGTTCAAGTAGACGAGGTTGTAAAGAAGGCATATGGAATGAAAACAGAATTACCTGGAAAAACTCAGCAGGTCTGGCAGCATCGGCGGAGAAGAAAAGAGTCGACGTTTCGAGTCCTCACGACCCTTCAACAGAACTGAGTATAGTTAGGAGAGGGGTGAAATATAAGCTGGTTTAAGGTGGGGTGGGCGGGGGGAGAGAGAAGTTGAGGGGGGGGGCGTGGTTGTAGGGACAAGCAAGCAGTGATAGGAGCAGATAATCAATTTATCTGCTCCTATCACTGCTTGCTTGTCCCTACAACCACCACCACCCCCCCACCCCTCAACTTCTCTCTCCCCCCGCCCACCTTAAACCAGCTTATATTTCACCCCTGAAAGGTGCTGCCAATTCTCTTCAAGAAATGCCCTCTCTGAAGAAGTATGGTTCTGTTCTCCGACAGGATTTCCGCCTGTCTCTTCCCTGGACCAAGCAGCTTATATTTCACTTTTCTCCTAACTATACTCAGTTCTGCCGAAGGGTCATGAAGACCCGAAACGTTAACTGATTTCTTCTCCACCGATGCTGCCAGACCTGCTGAGTTTTTCCAGGTAATTCTGTTTTTGTTTTGGATTTCCAGCATCCGCAGTAGCTTTTAGCTGTTAGGTTTTGATGCCTGTAGGTTTCCTTTGAAATGTTTCTCTCTTCACACTTCCTCTCAGAGGGGGTTCTTGTTTGCTTTTCTCACCTTCACCCTGGAAGGTGGCCTTGCATTTTAAAGCCGTTGGCCATCTCATTTTTTAAAATATCAAATTTCCGGTCAGTGGAACGCTTTGAAAAGAATCATGTTTCAAAAATAAAGAAGCATTTTCGTGACTCTCTGCACAGTGAGATCCCGTACACTGAAATGTGATAATGACCAAATCATCTGTCTTTTAACGAAAAAAGCAAAAAACTGCGAACGCTGGAAATCCAAAACAAAAATAAAAACACCTGGAAAAACTCAGCAGGTCCGACAGCATCTGCGGAGAGGAACACAGTTAACGTTTCGAGTCCGTATGACTCTTCAACAGAACTCTGTTGAAAATGTTAAGTGTTTTTTAATGATGTTGGTTTGGACTAAATATTCTACAGAATGCCAGTGGGAATTGTCCTCCACTTCTTCAAAACAATGACATGGGCTCTTCATTGTTTTCCTGAGAGGACAGATGGGGCCTTAGTTTAATAGCGGAGAAGAAAAGAGTTGACGTTTCGAGTCCAATGACCCTTCAACAGAATGTTGAAGGGTCATTGGACTCGAAACGTCAACTCTTTTCTTCTCCACCGATGCTGCCAGACCTGCTGAGTTTTTCCAGGTAATTCTGTTTTTGTTTTGGATTTCCAGCATCCGCAGTAGTTTTTTGTTTTTATCCCTTAGTTTAATATTTCATTTCAAAGTGCACACCTCTGACTGTGCAACACCACCTCAATACCGCACTGAAATATCAGCCCAGATTATGCGTTTAAGCTTCTGGGATGAAACTTTTAGCTGAAACCTTTTGAATCAGAGGCAGGAGTGCTACCCACTGAGAACTTTAAAACCAGTCAGATAGCTGCATATCTAAAAATCAAAGGGATGGTTAAGCAATTGATATCTGACAGGATATAATAGAGAAAAATCTGGTCGTGTCTCTGGGGGAATGCAAATGGCCTCATGTATTATGACTTAGTTTCAAGTGTTGTTACATCAGGAAATGTGGCAAGCATTTTTGTGCACAGCAAGGTTCCACGAACAGAAATTTTTTATTCGTTGAGAAGGTGGTGGTGAGCCGTCTTCTTGAACTGCTGCAGTACATGTGGTTTGGGTACAGACACTGTGCTGTTAGGGGAGGAGTTCCAGGATTTTGATCCAGTGACAGCGAAGGAACGGCAATATATTTCCAAGTCGGGATGGTGCGTAGGTTGGAAGGGAACTTGCAGGTGGTGGTGTTCCTATGCGTCTGCTGCCCTTGTCCATCTAGATGGTAGTGGTCGTGAGTTTGGAAGGTGCTGTCTAAGGAGCCTTAATGAGTTCCTGCAGTGTATCTTGTAGATAGTACACACAGCTGCCACTGTTCGTCGATGGTAGAGGGAGTGAATGTTTAAGGTAGTGGATGGGCTATCAGTCAAGCAGGCTACTTTGTCCTGGATGGTGTCAAGCTTCTTGAGTGTTGTTGGAGCTGCACTCATCCAGGCAGGTGAAGAATATTCCATCACACTCCTGACTTGTGCCTTGTAGATGGTGGACAGGCTTTGGGGTGTTAGAAGGTGAGTTACTGTCCGCAGAATTCATAGCCTCTGAACTGCCCTTGTAGCCACAGTATTAATATGGCAAGTCCAGTTCATTTTCTGGTCAACAGTAACCCCCAGGACATTGATAGTGGGGTTTCAGCGATGATAATGTCATTGAAAGTAAAGGGGACATCATTGGATTCTCTCTTGGAGATGGTCACTGCCTGGTACTTCAGTGGCATGAATGTTACTTGCCACTTGTCAGCTCAAGCCTGGATATTATCCAGGTCTTGCTGCATTTGGACATAGACTGCTTCAGTATCTGAGGAGTTGCGAATGGTGTTGAACTTTGTGCAATCATCAGTGAACACACCCACTTCTGAGCTTATGATGGAGAGAAGGTCATTGATGAAGCAGCTGAAGATGGTTGGGCTGAGGACACTACCCTGAGGAACTCCTGCAGCGATGTCCAGTGACTGAAATGATTGACCTCCAACAACCAAAACTATCTTCCTTTGTGCTAGGTATGAATCCAACCAGTGGAGAGTTTTCCCCCTGATTCCCATTGACTCCAGTTTTGCTAGGGCTCCTTGATGCCACACTCGGTCAAATGCTGCCTTGATGTCAAGGGCAGTCACTCTCACATCACCTTGGGTGTTCAGCTCTTTTGTCCATGTTTGAACCAAGGCTGTAATGAGGTCAGGAGCTGAGTGGTCCTGGCGGAACCCAAACTGGGCATCAGTCAGCAGGTTATTGCTAAGCAAGTGCTGCTTGATAGCACTGTTGATGACCCCTTCCATTACTTTATTGATGGTCGAGAGTAGACCGATGGGGCAGTAATTGGCTGGGTTGGATTTGTCCTGCTTTTTGTGGACAGGACATTCCTGGGCAATTTTTCACATAGCTGGGTAGATGCCAGTGTTGTAGCTGTGTTGGAACAGCTTGCCTAGGGGTGTAGCAAGTTCTGGAGCACAAGTCTTCTGTACTATTGCTGGAATTTTCTCAGGGCCCATAGCCTCTGCAGTATCCAGTGCCTTCAGCCATTTTTTGATATCAGGTGGAGTGAATCGAATTGGCTGAAGACTGGCATCTGTGATGCTGGGGACCTCCGGAGGAGGCTGAGATGGATCATCCACTCAGCACTTCTGGCGGAAGATTGTAGCACATGCTTCTGCCTTATCTTTTGCACTGATGTGCTGGGCTCTCCCATCAATGAGGATGGGGATATTCCTGGAGCCTCCTCCTCCAGTGAGTTGTTTAATTTTCCACCACCATTCACGACTGGACCTGGCAGATCTTAGGTCTGACCTGTTGGTTGTGGGTGAATGAAGTGAATGCCCAATTAAGTTAGTTTCTGATGATTTTGGTGGAGAATAATGTTGACCAGGAGAATCCCCCTGCTTTTCTTCAACTGGGTGATGGACAGAGAGGGAGCTTCACTATCTTTGGATTGCTGAATTAAGATGGGGCTACTGTATTTCCTCAACTGAAATTATCCTGTAATCTTGTATTCTGTACATTTGTGCTCTCAAGGCTGATTAACTCTGATTATGGAGAAGCATGCATTTTTTCCGCCAGTGATTTTGCCCTATTTGCCTCACTCAAGTTCAGTAAGAACAATTAAACTGGAAGGTGTTTGGATAGCGCATTGAACAGGGTGAGAAAAAAAGTGGAGACAATTGCAAGTTGCACTATACATTACTGTAAGGGCACATTAACCTTGACAGTTTGGATAACAGATTAATTTGGCCCAGAATGCCTGGACAGGTTTGAGCACCTGAATGGCCCATTCTTGCTTCATATGTACCTACTAATGACCAAAACAAATATCCTAGTAATATATTTATGCAAATTTATTCACAGAGCCAGAATAAGGTTTTGTTATTTAAGGGAAAGAGGCTAGGGTTCAATTAACCACCCACTAACTGGTTTGGCCTATGTGTGACTCCAGTCTCATTTTATGAGATTAACTCTTAAATTCTTCGAGGTAAATACTTATTTGTGAATTTCCTTGCAAGTTCTCCAGATCTCCTGCCGCAAGCTTATCTTAAATTGTTTACACCATTTTTCTATGAGGTTTTGCTGTGGAAATTTAGGGCAACTCTCATTCATGCAATGACCACAACCTCACTCTTCACATAATCATAAATACACCTTTGAAAGCTTCCCAGAATATTCTAGCTATTAGCTGTTATTTCATATATATATATGAAATAATATATATATATATAAATCATTTCAAGTGTTCACATCCTCCTCCGATTTTGCGCTGGACTCTTTACCACGGTAAATAAGAATTGAAAGTGTTTTCATTGAAGAAAAGATTGAGAAGGGATTTGTTCCAAATCATTAAAATGGAGAATTAGTGAGGGACGATAATGCAGGTGTTAAACAGGTTGTTTTAACTTCGCATGTAATTGTAAAACTAATAGGTGCAACTGTAAAGTTAACAGGTTTAAAGCAAGGCTAGACACTGAATATTTTATATCTGGAATGAACTTGGAAAATAAAACTGCTCATTTATCTTTTTAAAGAAGAAAAATATTTGGTTCCAATAGAATTAATAGCTATGAGTGTAAGAGGGGATTGATGTTTGCTTACTTAAGCATCAGGGTGGCTCACTTGATAGCATCTTGCCTCAAATTCAGAAGATTGCGGAATGAGCGGGTTGTCTTATGAGGAAAGGTTAGACAGACTGGGCTTGTTTCCACTGGAGTTTAGGAGATTGGGGGTTGACTTGATTGGAGTATACAAGACCCTGAACGGTATTGACAAGGTGGATGGGGAAAGGATGTTTCCTCTTGTGGGTGAGTCCAGATCTAGGGGCCACTGTTTTAAAATTAGGGGTCACCCTTTTAGGGCAGGGATGAGGAGAAATTTTTTCTTCAGGAAGTTGTGCGACTTTGGAACTCTGCCTGCGAAAGCAGTGGAGGCGGGGTCATTGAATATTTTTAAGGTGGAGGTAGATCTTTGTCAAGCAAGGGAGTCAAAGGTTATAGGAGGTAGATGGGAATGTGGAATTCGAAACACAAGCAGATCAGCCACGGTCCTATTGAATGGCACAGCAGGATTGAGGGCTGAATGTACTACTTCTGCTCCTATTTCGTATGTTCGTATATTCGTATGTTCAAGCCACATGTCAGGTCAGCAGTGAGGGGATACTATGCTAAGAATATAATAAATAGGAGTGATCCATACAGCCCCTAGCTAGAACCGGCTGCAGCATTTGATGTGATTGCAGCTGACATTCTGCCTCAGTTCACTTTTCTGCCTGCTCCCCATATCCCTCGAATCCCTGAGAGACCAAAAATCTGTCTACCTGAGCCTTAGTATACTTAATGATGGGGCATACACAATCCTCTGAGTGAAAAAAAATTCTCCTTATCTCAGCCATTAATGATTAACCCTTTGTCCTGAGGCAATGTGTCTGTTTTCTAAATTCCCCGACAACATTCCTGTATCTAAATAGTCGTTTGGTAATACGGAACTTGAGTATTGCTGAAAAAAGAGACATGTCAAAGCTTTTCATCTTGCACTCATCAGGACACTTTGCCAGAACACCAATATAAGGGGAAAACAACAATTTGTACTCTACGTGAAGAGTGCGCTGATTGATTGACAAGTGGACTCTGATTGGTAGAGGTGCTGCATTCTCCATGGCAACACCTCTACCAATCAGAGCTACGACCGCCAACCTCCTGTTATTTAGTGAATTAAAGCAGGAGTATTTCTTTTCATTCAAATTGTCATTTTTTGACTTTTTTCTGGCATGTGGAGGATATTTTGAAATATGTCTTCCTAATTTACACATTTTTATTGGAGGCGGGAAGTATTTTCCTTATCTTGATAATTCCCTCATTATTAAAAATTTGCCCTCGCAGTACATTCTCAACACGTTGAAAGAAATAATTGTACTGCCGTCTCCTTTAATCATTCCCACTATACTCGAAAGGATTTAAAAACATATGTCTTCTATCATCTAACCCATCCATCTGGATTAATCTTTCTGACAAACTCACCTGAAACGTTAATTTTAATTCTCTCTACCTGCTGAGTGTTTTCAGCATTTCTTCTGCTCCTTTCAGGATTCCAGCATCTGCAATATTTTGCATTCATTCTGGATTTATCTCATCTCCCCCTTTTTTTCTTTTACAGTGCCTCATTTCCTGCACCACAGGCCCTCTCTTGGGTTTTTCGATGATTGTAGAAAAGATTTCCTGTATTCTCGTGGAAGAATTTTCCATGTACCTAAGATGCCCAGTCTTGAGTTGCTAGATCTGTTCGAAATCTACCTTTAGCTCGGTGGTAATGCCACACAACACGATGGAGAGCATCCTCAACCTGAAGCCGGTCTCCAAAAGGTCGGTGCAGTGGTCACTCCTACCGTCACTGTCATGGACGGATGCATCTGCGGCAGGCAGGTTGGTGAGGATGAGGTCAAGTATGTTTTTCCCTCTTGTTGGTTCCCTCACCATCTGCCGTAGACCCAGTCTAGCAGCTATGTCCTTTAGGACTCGGCCAGTAGTGGTGCTACTGAGCCACTCTTGGTGATGGACATTGAAGTCACCCACCCAGAGTGCATTTTGTGCCCTTGCCACCCTCAGTGCTTCCTCCAAGTGGTGTTCAACCTGGAGGAGCACTGATTCATCAGCTGAGGGAGGGTGGTACATGGTAATCAGCAGGAGGTTTCCTTGCCCATGTTTGACCTGATACCATGAGACTTCATGGGGTTTGGAGTCAATGTTGAGGACTCCCAGTGGTCCTGGGCAGCTGGGCAAGTCTCCCCCCACCTGTATACCACCGTGCCGCCACCCCTGCTGGGCCTGTCCTGTTGGTGAGATGATTCATACCCAGGGATGGTGATAGTGGTGTGTGACACATTATCTGTAAGGTATGATTCCGTGAGGATGACTATGTCAGGCGGTTGCTTGACTAGTCTGTGAGACAGCTCTCCCAATTTTGGCACTAGCCCCCAGATGTTAGCAAGGAGGACTTTGCAGGGTCGACAGGGCTGAGTTTGCCATTGTCGTTTCTGGTGCCTAGGTCGATGCCGGGTGGTCCATCCAGTTTCATTCCCTTTTTGTGACTTTGTAGCAATTTGCATTTAAGAGTCAACAACATTGCTGATGGGTCTGGAGTCACATGTAGGCCAGACCAGGTAAGGACGACAGATTTCCTCCCCTGTGGACATTAGTTTTACAACAATTGACAATGGTTTCATGGTCATCATTAGACTTGTTGAATTCAAATTCCAACATCTGCTGTGGTGGGATTTGAACCCAGGTCTCCAGAGTCTCAGCCCACCAGAGGATGCCTGCCAAAGTCATCACGGGCAGGGTGTCACAGTCAGAAGGCTGCTTCCACCTCTGCTGTGGATGTCCGGGGAGCACGAACACGTAGCGGCAGGGTTAGGAAAGTTAGGTAAAAGTAGTTGCACAGCCTGGGCATGGGTGTTGATCGCTTGTACATACTGTTCACAATTGTCAATAAACTCCTAAGAATGTCTCCCTGCTTGTGGCTCCTTGTTCTGATGAGCAGTGTTCTTGTCAATCAGATGTGAAACCTTTCTGCACAAGATAAAAGGCAGGTGTCTCAGTCCAGGGCCTCTTCCCTGTGCTCTGTGCAGCCTTCAGACCACAGTGATGGTCCGGCCTCACACTCCCTGGACACATTACTGATGTTTGCGCCTCGGCTGTGCTGGTCATTGCTGCCAAAATATAGTGGGCAGGTACCACAGATTTCTCTCATACTCTCTGTCTGCTCTCAGCACCTTTAAGGTGGGGCTGGCCCCCATCAGACCAGCATCTGCGACCAGTGATGCTGAAGGGCTGAGGTGCTGAAGGCGGACACAGCATCACATGCATCTAAAGTTTCATAGCTGTGTCTCTGAGATGGCCCTGATCGTGGAGCATGCGCGAGCTGCCCTCAGACAGACAGGAGTTAGACATTCTCAGAGGCTATGTGAAGATCTATGGAGTGTCCTCACTGCATGTTGTCATCATCCTCCTGCAATCGAGCGACTATTAGGGCCTCCGCTGCATTTCCATGACAGGAGCGTTCTCACAGAGGGTATGTGCTCTGCCATAAGCCAGACTGGAGTCAAACGTTCACAACTGTGATGTGAGGATCTGCGGGTACACCTCACCACATGTCATCATCATCCTCCACAAATCTAGCAGCTATGAGGGCCTTCTGAGTGTGCATGCCTTGCCTAGCCAGTGTAAGAGCCTCATCCCCGTCATTGTCACCACTGAGGACCCCCTCACCCTCATCCCCGTCAGCGTCCTCATCGGAGGAGACATGCAGCTCCTCCATCTCCTCCTCAGCCAGCCCCTCTCCCCGTTGCAGTGCCAGGTTGTAAAGGGCGCAGCAGATGACGATGATGTGTGACACCCTCTGCGGACTGTATTGCAGGGCTCCACCAGGCCGGTCCAGGCACCGGAACTGCATCTTCAGCATCCCGATCATCTGCTCCACCAAGTTACGAGCTGCAGCATGAGCCTTATTATAGTGTCACTCTGCTGCAGTCTGAGGCCGCCGCACGGGTGTCATCAGCCATGGTCTCTGTGTGTAGCCCTTGTCCCCAAGGAGCCAACCCTGCAGCCACTGTGGACCCTGGAAGACTGCAGGGATCTGCGAGCGACTCAGGATGTAGGGATGCACAATCCCTGCAAACCGTGCGCATACCTGCAGGATGTGTTTCTGGTGGTTGCATTCAGTGAGTGGAAGCCCTTGCGGTTGATGAAGTTCACTGAGTGTAGTGATGGAGACCTGAGCGCCACATGGGTGCAGTCAATCATACCCTGCTCCTGTGGGAATCCTGAGATCAGGGTGAATCCAATGGTCCTTGGATGCTGGCTGTCCCGGTCCCGGGCTAAATGCACAAAGTTGTGTGCCATGGAGAAGATGGCATCCGTGACCTCATGGATGCATTTGTGGGAGGCGGATTGTGAAATCCCACAGAGGTCACCTGTGGAGCCCTGAAAGGAGCCACTGGCATAGAAATTGAGCGCCGCAGCCACTTTCACAGCCGCTGGCAGTGGATGCCCTCCTTGGTGCCAAGTCCTGCAGTAAGTGGCAGATGTGATCCACCAGGTCCCTAGACAAGTGCAGTTGTCAGTGACACTGTTTCTCAGTCATCTGCAGGAATGGCAGGTGGTGTCTATAGACCCTGGGTGTTGCTAGGCACTGACCAACCACGGCTTACTGTCACTCCTGGGCAGTGTGTGCAGGAGCTCCTGCTGCCCCTTCATCATGAGGTTGCTACTCATGCCTTTGTGCAGCCGGGTGCCTCAGTCACTCTCTCCTCCGTCTTCCAAGGTTTCTGTAGACCAACAGGCATACAGCTAGGTCACCAGGATCCATGATCCTGACGTGGTCCTCCTGCAGCATGAAAGAGAGAGAGAGACATAGTCATGGCTGTACTTAGCACCTTTCCTGGCCGTGTGTGACTGGCCCTTCATGCTTCCCGGAGAGTGCTGGTCACCCTTTGGATGGCCAGAGGTGAGTGCGCTGCATGGCTGCCCTGTCAAACTGTAACATAGGAGACACTGGCCCAAACCAGGATGCTGAGATTGGAAGGGGCTGTGAGCACCTCCAGCAGTGACTGCTACATGGCCGGCGTTGGCGAGGAGATTGTACAACGTGTTCAGTCCAACTGCTCCACGGCCCAGTAAAGTGGTGGTGGACTCAAAGTCTGTGCCGGGGGGTGTGGGGGGATGGTAGTGGTGGTGGAGTAAGGTATGGAGCACTTGGTGGCCCTTTGGTGCCTCCACGTTGCTTGCATGGGTGGGCAGGCTAGGAGCCCGACCCCAATCATATCACTGTGGTTGCACCTGACCTGTCTCAGTTGCAGAGGCAGGGTCAGTTTATCCAGGTGTCCCTAATGCGTGGCCACTTCCCTCACTTACCCTGCCCCCCACCTCGATTGCCTGTGCACGGGATGCAGCGCCAGGGCAAAACATGACCCCCCAGCCTCTCAGCAGTCGCCTCTTGGGCCAGGCATCGGTTGCCCCTGCCCTCCGGCACACCCGAGGCCTGTAAACAACAGGCGAGCTGTGGAGAACGCTGCTGCTCCCTCACCTCAGTTCCCCCAAAGTGAAGGCCGCCAAGCGCACGTTGCCTGCGCGATGTTGTGAAGCACGTCGGCGTGCTTTCCCACCAATGCGGACGGACAACACGGTGGGGTTCCATGAGCCTGGCGGGATGGCCTTTTAATTATATGCTGATCGATTACAATTAGCTCCCCGCCGACCGATGGCGGGAAACGCAGCCCCACCGTCGGTGGGCTGAGTGGACGATCGCGACCTGCCTTCACGCTGTCGTGAAGCAGGTCGAGCCATAGTTTCCGCGCATGCCACCTATCACGGCCGCTGCCAGAAAATTCCACCCTTTATTTCTAATTTTTAAAACTGCTCATGTCCCTGAGGCAGCTCTGTGCCTCGGGGAGGTTTTCAAGCGTGCACTCGGGCGCATGCATGAAGTTCGCACTCGCCCTCGTCCCCCGCTCGCACAGGCAGCTCTGAACGCTGCCGCTCACGTTTCATGCTGGGCAGGCCTTCATTGGCCCGCTCGGTCCAGCTCGATTGGCTTCCCAACCGGCCCCGCCCACCCCCACCAAACCTGCCCGACAAGGGCAAGATTCTGCCCCTTCTTTCCCTTTATGCCTATTACGCCATTGGCTCCAGTGTGGACCACAACAACTGGATCTTCTCCAACTGTGAGGAGATTGCTTTAATCCCAGCACTGGGCAGACAACAAAACTTTCAGAACTCCTGGTTCTACTGCCCTACTGCCCTCAACCATACTATCCCCCTATCGCTCCTACATCCCTTTTCACTCGTCTTGTTTGAATAGCCTCTTGGATCATGATGCCATAGTCAGTTTGCTCAGCAGCTACCCTTCAGACTTTGCCCTCAATCGCACTGGCAGCAAGAACCCGTATACCCGTTGGTTGAGGGGAAAGGCCGAGCCTCCTCCAGCACTGAAACCCCCTGACCCACAGCTGTACCCGCCTGTCCCTTGACCACCGACCAGACCACTACCCACTTCCTAACCTAAGGATGTGACTGCCTCCTGGGTCCTCCTAGATCTGTGCTGGTTCCTCAAGGTGCAGACACTTACTGCTGATGTGGTTATCCGCGATTATGATGCTGTCCACACAATGCCACATGCCACTGTTGTGGAACAACGCTCATACTGCCAGCCGGCTCTATTGATTTATTTAATTAGTTAAAGTTTACACCATTAATTAACTTAGTCATATGTGTTTTTAGTTTTTGAATTGATTACTTGATCTAATTTAAGTTATAGGTATGCTAACTTCAGAGTTTACCTATAAACTTAACCCATTAACCTTCCTTGTGCTGTGATGCCACTTTGAGATTTTTGTCAGCCGTGCTGCGTACAGCTCTCTGCTGCTGTTCCACTGCGCTTTAGTTTAAACCCTCGACATCTTTCCTGTGGTACTACTCACTCTCCCAACTCTCTCAATGGTGGAAAAAGTACAAGTCAGCAATGAACAGGTCAAAAGCGAGCTGCTGCTCCTGAGTAGTCATAAGTTGTCAGGCCTAGATGGAAGTCATCCAAGAATGTTTAAGGAAATGGGAAGGTAGAAGCAGGGCATGTTTGAAACATTTTGCAGGTCATTAAGTACAGCGCTAGTATGAGAAGACTGGAAAATAACTAATGCTGTTGCAGCTTTTTACAAAGGTCAAACGCAGGGCCCTGAAAGTTGTGGAGTTGTTATGTTTACCTTAATAGTGTGAAAATTAACACCACCTATTATTAAAGGAGCCACAGGCAATATCTCCAAGTCAACACGTCTTTATGAAAGCCAGGTTGTGTCGAACAACTTTGAGGAATAGAGTAGGTCAATGTACGATGCTAATTCTGGTTATTTTGCATTTATTTCTCTTTGAGTCTTCTCATTAATGTGGCTAACATTGGCAAGCTGGCATTTATCGCGCACTAGTTGCTTGAGAAGATGGTAGTGGGCCTGTCTTTTCAACTTCTTTAACTCTTTCCAGTGATGTTATTCAGACAATGGTGTCAGGTTCCAAAATAAGGGATTTTGACCTGGCGACAATAAGCGGCGTTAATGAATGATGATATATGAGCAAGCGAGGATGGTTAGCAACTTGGAAGTGCTGGTCTTCCCATGATTCAGCTACTCTTGACCTTCTTGCCGATAGAGGGTCATGAGCTGGGAGGCACTGCAGAAATAAACAATCAGCCTTCTTAGCCCTCAATACATATTCTTTCTCTAAACCCTTCAGTCTTGTTACTTCCCTCCTCGAGGGTCTCAGTGAAAGCATTCTCACTTCTACACAAAGAGTAGAGGGGTAGGCCATTCAACCCCTCGAGCCTGATCCACCGTTCAGTTTGATCATTGCTGACCTGTACCTCAACTCCATTGACCCTCCATAGCTCTATATCAATTGATACCCTTAAATAGCAAGCTGAATCACGAGGAAAGGGTGACAAGGGGGGAGGGAGGGATGTTCTCCAGCCCCTTTGAGGCATTGTCGATGGTAATTGAGGATTGAGGAGGTATAGAAACAGGTGTTGGATGGGGTGTCAATCAAGAACCTGATTTGTACTGGATGGTGTCAAGGGGTGTGGGTGGGGGGTGGTGGGGTGTGGGTGGGAGGGTAAGGGTGGGGTGAGGGTAGGGGGTGGGGTGGGGTGGGGATGGGGGTTGGGGGGTGGGGGTGGGAGGTGGAATAGGGGTGGGGGGGGCACATTTCAAATCTTTTCTCACTCAGGTGGCTGATGAGCAAATTTCGGAAAGATAAGGGGTGGAATTTTCCCAGATTTGCACTAAGTCCTGGAGGGGGCAGGCAAATGCTGTTTCCCCCTCTGGCTGCGATGGTGGGTTTTCACGCTGTATCGTCCCGAACCCGCCTCATTACTTACTCCCGGGAAACACGCCGTTTCCATGGCGGGTGGGTTCTCATTTGCCTTCCGGCCACCACCTCGCTGCTGCATCATGCTGGGCGCCATCTTTACAGTCCAGCCACAAGCACAGCGCTCGTTGCTTCCAACTCTCCACTGCTGCACGGACGGCTTGACCCTGAAACTGAAGAAGATTTGCAGCCCCCCACCTCCGCCGGTTTAATGATGGGTCTCTCGAGCGAGTTTCGGATGCCGTGGAGGCCCGCTGGGATGTCCTCTACCCCCACTCTGGCCGCAGGAGCAAATCACCAACCTGGCTTGGCAGTGGTGGTCAGCGCCAACATCCTTCAGAACAGGACAGCCATCCAGTGTCGCAAGGGGATGAATGATCTCCTCTGTTCCACCAGGGTAACTCACTCTTCTCATCACCCTCAACTCACACACTCACAAACCCATCACACACCCACAGGGCCCTCACTCACTGCCAGCGCAAGGGGCATCACCATTCACTCTCTCTCACACTCACCGTCATTGTCCTCATCCTGTCCATGGGACCACTCACCACCCACACATACCGGCCATCATCTGGCCTGGCAGGCACCCTGCTTACACTCTCTCCATCTCTATTCATGCAGGACAAACTGGCATAAGACAAAAGAGAGGGGTCACGGACTGGTGGAGGAATGCCTGAAATCGAGGTCCTCACGGACTTTGAATACAGAGCCATCCAGCTGGCCGGCAACGACCTGGGCCATTCCCGTGCTGACGGTGAGGTTGGCGTTGCTCTACCGAGTGAGGATCCAGCAGTGCAACATCCATCAGACAACCATGCTGTGAGTATGTGTCCTGTTTCACAGGCCACTGCCACGCACTGATTATCTCCCCTTGCTTTCACAGGCACACCTGGGAAACAGCCAGCAGAATCCATGACCCAGCTCCTCCAGGCTTATCGGAGCGTCAAGCTTTCCGGAACACTCCGGGCCGACCTGCGGCAGGTCCTCCCACAAAACTCTGTGAGAATCCTCGCTGGACAGATCAGGAGAGAACAGGGCAGTGTAATAGTTTCGGGCAATGGTCCTGATGCCCTCCGGATCCAAGACAAGGGATCCATTGTCGGCCAGCAGCATAAGGAGCTGCTGACGGACCCCGTGCCTTTTTCCCAGTGAGTGGAAGAAGGGGGAGCCACGGTCCAGGTCCGTGAGGAACCGGATCCGTGACCTCACGTACGCACCGCGGGACCCAATGAGTTGCCGGTTCGGCAGCGCGCCCTGCTTCTCATTGTACACTGACCGCAGGGCCGGGTCCTCGTGGGGCTGACGGAGACGTGTCTCCAGGTCCCGCAGCGCGCCCTTCTTCACATCGTACACTGACCGCAGGGCCGGGTCTGCATCGTACACTGACCGCAGGGCCGGGTCCGCGTCGGGCTGACGGAGACTTGTCTCCAGGTCGAGCACCTCCTTCTCCAACTCCTCGACCCTGGATTTCCGTCTCTTTGTTGACCCCCTCGTGTATTCCTAACCAGAAAACGCGGGCGTGAGTCTTGCCCACGTCCCACCATAGCCTCAAGGAGGGGAAGCCTCCCCACTTCCTTCTCCAGCCGGCCCAGAAATGACGGGAACCAGTGGTCCAGGATCTGCTCGTCCTCCAGCAGCAGGTTGTTAAAGGGCCAGTACGCGGACCCCGTCCGAGTGCAGAACGGTGCGAGCTCCGCCCACAGATTGTGGTCCGTGTACAGCACCTGCCGCATGGAAGCCGCCGGAACGCAGGACACGAACACCTTGGAAATGTAAAGGGGGTCGAGTCTGGACACTCTGACTCCAGGTGACACGAAAGTGAAAACGCTGGAGTCAGGATGGAGATGTCGCCAGACGTCCACCAAGTCGAAGGACCTGACCAGGTCCTGTAACTTACTCACACCGAGTGTGTGGTGCTGGGCACCGTGACGGTCCCGGGCCTCGAGGGTACAGTTGAAATCCCCCCCGAGGACGATGCACTCGCCCGGGTTGATGGAGCCCAGATGAGTGGACGCTTCCTGAAAGAAGCTCGCTTGCTGCTGCGCGCCCAGGGGAGCGTACACATTCACACAGTGCAGCGCCGCGCCCCCCAGGCGCACAGTCAGGTGCAGCAACTGGCCTGGCACCGGCTCCTTGACCCCCAAGATCTCCGGCTGAAAACGTGGGGACAACAAGATAGCCACCCCCCACAGAATACTCATGTAGACCCCCCCTCGCCACTCCAGGAGCCACGTAGCTTTGTCTCCCGGAATGGTATGAGTTTCCTGCAGGGAGCACACTGCATACTTCCCATCCCGGAGGATCGGGAAGTTCTGGAACCTGCGCTGTGCGTTTCTGCTGCCCTGGATGGTGAGGCTGGCTATGGTAGTCTTCATTGTCAGAAGTATGTGCTACCATCAATCAGACTAAATAAAAGAAAGAGAGGACTTTAAGTCTTCCTCTCCTTCAGGAGCCCAGCGAGAAATGTATGGACCTTCCGGCAGGCGTTCCTGTCCAATTCGGGGGCCTTTAGGGCCTCGTGGGCAGACCAGAACACCAGCGGATACAAATGCCACCGGTCCAGGGCCGACAGGACCCTGTCTCGGCGATTGTGATTATTCATAAAAAAAATCCTGGGCCTCCTGCAAAGGGATGAGGGGAGAATCGGTGGGGGGCACCAGGGGATCCACCACCTCACCCGACAACGACTCTAAGTTGTCCCCAGTGCTCGCCACTGACACTCCGCCTCCATCTTCCAACCCTTGCCCCGTATTGAGTACGGGGGCTGGTTCGGAGCTGCCTGTCGGCTCCACCTCCACCTCGGTCCCACTCCCAGGATCGAGGGCAGAGGGGTCCTCTCTGGTGTCCTCTTGGGGATATGGCCAAAGGGAGGTGGTGGCTCAGAGCACCGCTAGTCCCCAGGCACCCTGTCGTCCGGCGAGTCCGGAAAAGGCTCCGGACCGAAGACAGTGACACCCAGCGCTGAAGGTTTGGAGGGAGCACGGAGACCTTCTTCACCCCCTCACCCCAATAACCCAGTTATAGGGCTAAGAAGGGATGGCTGCAGTCCCCTGGTGGGCCAGTTGGCAGCTCAGGGGTACGAGGTGGGTCGGGGTGGGGCACCACTACAAGAGTGATACCCTCACCGACCCCCGAGGGGCCCTGCTCAGGGGACTGCAGCAAGGGGACGGGGATTTGAGCTCCCCCCAGAGGGCAGAACGAGGGCTTATGGGGTGGAGATGGCACCACCTCTTCTCTGGGGGAGGGGACACATCCAACCTCACCAGTCAGAATGTCCTCCCCCTCCGAGGAGTGACATCTCTTTTGGGGTAGGCTTGGGAGCTGGGGAGACCTCCATCAGGGAGGCCCATTGAAACATAGAAACTAGGAGCAGGAGTAGGCCATTCGGCCCTTCGAGCCTGCTCCGCCATTCATTACGATCATGGCTGATCATCCAACTCAATAGCCTGCTCCCGCTTTCTCCCCATATCCTTTGACCCCTTACACCCCAAGAACTCTATCTAACTCCTTCTTGAAAACATACAATGTTTTGGTCTCAACTACTTTCTGTGGTAGCGAATTCCACAGGCTCACCACTCTCTGGGTGAAGAAATTTCTCCTCATCTCAGTCCTAAGTGGTCTACCCCGTATCCTCAGACTGTGTCCCCTGGTTCTGGACTCCCACACCATCGGGAACATCCTTCCTGCATCTACCCTGTCTAGTCCTGTTAGAATTTTATAGGTTTCTATGAGATCCCCCCTCATTCTTCTGAACTCCAGCGAATATAATCCTCACCAACTCAATCTCTCCTCATATGTCAGTCCCGCCATCCCAGGAATCAGTTGGGTAAACCTTCGCTGCACTCCCTCTATAGCAAGTACATCCTTCCTCAGATATGAAGTCCAAAACTGCACACACTATTCCAGGTGTGGTCTCACCGTGGCCCTGTACAATTGCAGCAAGACACCCCTGTTCCTGTACTCAAATCCTCTGGCTATGAAGGCCACCATACTATTTGCCTTCTTTACCGCCTGCTGCACCTGCATGCTTACCTTCAGCGACTGGTGTACAAGGACACCCAGGTCTCGTTGCACATTCCCCTCCCTCAATTTATAGCCATTCAGATTCTAATCTGCCTTCCTTTTTGCTTCGAAAATGGATAACCACTTATCCACAATGTACTGCATCTGCCATGCATTTGCCCACTCACTCAGCTTGTCCAAATCACACTGAAGCATCTCTGCATCCTCCTCACAGCTCAGCCTCCTACCCAGCTTTGTGTCATCTGCAAATTTGGAGATGTTACATTTAATTCCCTCATCTAAATCATTAATATATATTGTGAATAACTGGGGTCCCATAACTGATCCCTGCGGTACCCCACTAGTTACTGCCTGCCATTCGGAAAAAGACCCGTTTATTCCTATTCTTTGTTTCCTGTCTGCCAACCAGTTTTCTATCCATCTCAATACACTGCCCCCCAATCCCATGTGCTTTAATTTTAAACGCTAATCTCTTATGTGGGACTTTGTCGAAAGCCTTCTGAAAGTCCAAATAAACCACATCCACTGGCTCCCCCTCATCAACTCTACTAGTTACATTCTCGAAAAATTCCAGTAGATGTTGAATGGACGGACACACGCATGCACCCCTTCTCCCTGAGTCCCTTCAGTCGTCTTCTTCCTCCCCCAACAGAGCAATGTGGTCTTCACAGCCCCCACCAAACAAAAGTCCAGACACTCACTGCAGATGTAATGAGAAAGTCCTTGCCTTCATGCCTCCCTGTCTTGCAGCAACTCCTCCCTCTCTCTCGCTCTCTCCTCCAATTCTTCCGGCCTCAGGCCTTGTAGGATCAGCCTCAGGAACAACCACAAGGTAACCCCAGGTCAGCCTCAGGAACAGCTACAAGGTAATCCCAGATCAGCCTCAGGAACAGCTACAAGGTAATCCCGGATCAGCCTCAGGAACAGCCACAAGGTAATCATGGATCAGCCTCAGGAACAGCCACAAGGTAATCATGGATCAACCTCAGGAACAGCCACAAGGTAATCCCAGATCAGGCTCAGGAACAGCCACAAGGTAATCCCAGATCAGCCTCAGGAACAGCCACAAGGTAATCCCGGATCAGCCTCAGGAACAGCCACAAGGTAATCCCAGATCAGCCTCAGGAACAGCCACAAGGTAATCCCGGATCAGCCTCAGGAACAGCCACAAGGTAATCCCAGATCAACCTCAGGAACAGCTACAAGGTAATCCCGGATCAGCCTCAGGAATAGCCACAAGGTAATCCCAGATCAGCCTCAGGAACAGCCACAAGGTAATCCCAGATCAACCTCAGGAACAGCTACAAGGTAATCCCGGATCAGCCTCAGGAACAGCTACAAGGTAATCCCGGATCAGCCTCAGGAACAGCTACAAGGTAATCCCAGATCAGCCTCAGGAACAACCACAACGTAATCCAACAGCAGCAAAACAGCCAAAAGACAGCAGCCCGAACAAGAGCAAAGCAGCAGCAGCCAACACCAAACACTCAACTCTCCCAATTCTCAACTGCAGCAGCAGCAAACCAGCCACAGATGAGAGCAATTTGGGAGAATTATTTATTTTTGGGGAAGAATTAAAAATTTGAAAGAGAAAGATTGAATCTCAGACTGCCAGGGAATCGATCATTTCAATTATCATGTTTTTCCCATCTAAAGACATTTTACTTTGATTTATGAGTTTAAAGACATTTCTCCAACCTCTCCCAAATACTTTAGCCATAATTATAAACCAGTCCTCAAATGCAAATAAAACCATCAGCTGTTCAAGACTGAAAGCACTATAGTTCAACAGCCTCTGGGCAAGGGTGTTAATCACTTGTACATACTGTTCACTATTGTCAATAAACTCCCAAGAATGCTGAACTCTTCTTCCGCCGTCTTCGTCTCTGTGCTCACTTCTTTGGGCAGGAGTCCTCTCCCCGTTCAACGGATCCTTTTACCCACCTCCAATATTCTCCCTCCACCTGGACCCCTCCCTCTGGATTCTTACCTGCTCTTGATCTTTTCATTGAAAACTGTCGGCGTGACATTAGTCGTCTCAATTTCTCTGCTCCTCTCACCCATTCTAATCTGTCTCTCTCTGAATTTACTGCACTCCGTTCTCTCAGGTCCAACCCAAACATTGTCATCAAACCCGCTGACAAGGGTGGTGCTGTTGTTGTCTGGCGCACTGACCTCTACCTCGCGGATGCTGAGCGTCAACTAGCAGACATTTCCTCCTACCTCTCCCTGGACCATGACCCCACCACTGAACATCAAGCCATTGTTTCCAGGACTGTCACTGACCTCATCTCCTCTGGAGATCTTCCTCCCACAGCTTCCAACCTGATAGTCGCCCAACCTCGGATGGCCCGCTTCTACCTCCTACCCAAAATCCACAAACAGAACTGTCCCGGCAGACCGATCGTGTCCGCCTGTTCCTGCCCCACGGAACTCATTTCTCGTTATCTTGACTCCCTTCTCTCTCCCCTTGTCCAGTCCCTTCCCACCTACATCCGTGATTCCTCTGACACCTTACGTCACATCAACAATTTCCAGTTCCCTGGCCCCAACCGCTTCCTCTTCATCATGGACGTCCAATCCCTCTACACCTCCATCCCCCACCAGGATGGTCTGAGGGCCCTTAGCTTCTTCCTTGAACAGAGGCCCGAACAATCCCCATCCACCACTACTCTCCTCCGTCTGGCTGAACTTGTTCTCACACTGAACAATTTCTCCTTTAGCTCCTCTCACTTCCTCCAAATAAAAGGTGTGGCTATGGGTACCCGCATGGGCCCCAGCTATGCCTGTCTCTTTATGGGGTATGTGGAACATTCCTTGTTCCAGTCCTACTCCGGCCCCCTCCCACAACTCTTTCTCCGGTACATCGATGATTACTTCGGTGCGGCTTCATGCTCTCGTCGGGACCTGGAAAAATTTATTAATTTTGCTTTCAATCTTCACCCCTCCATCATTTTCACATGGTCCATCTCTGACACTTCCCTTCCCTTCCTTGACCTCTCTGTCTCAATTTCTGATGATAGACTGTCCACCAATATCCATTACAAGCCTACCGACTCCCACAGCTACCTTGACTACAGCTCCTCACACCCCGCTTCCTGTAAGGACTCCATCCCATTCTCTCAGTTCCTTCGCCTCCGTCGCATCTGTTCTGATGATGCTACCTTCAAAAACAGTTCCTCTGACATGACCTCCTTCTTCCTTAACCAAGGTTTTCCACCCACAGTGGTTGACAGGGCCCTCAACCGTGTCTGGCCCATCTCCAGTGCATCCGCCCTCACACCTTCCTCTCCCTCCCAGAAACATGATAGGGTCCCCCTTGTCCTCACTTATCACCCCACCAGCCTCCGCATTCAAAGGATCATCCTCCGCCATTTCCACCAACTCCAGCATAATGCCACCACCAAACACATCTTCCCTTCACCCCGCCGGCGGCATTCCGTAGGGATCGTTCCCTCCGGGACACCCTGGTCCACTCCTCCATCACCCCCTACTCCTCAACCCCCACCTATGGCACCTCCCCATGCCCACGCAGAAGATGCAACACCTGCCCCTTCACTTCCTCTCTCCTCACCGTCCAAGGGCCCAAACACTCCTTTCAAGTGAAGCAACATTTCACTTGCATTTCCCCTAACTTAGTCTACTGCATTCGTTGCTCCCAATGCGGTCGCCTCTACATTGGAGAGACCAAACGGAAACTGGGTGACCGCTTTGCAGAACACCTGCGGTCTGTCTGCAAGAAAGACCCAAACCTCCCTGTCGCTTGCCATTTTAACACTCCACCCTGCTCTCTTGCCCACATGTCTGTCCTTGGCTTGCTGCATTGTTCCAGTGAAGCCCAACGCAAACTGGAGGAACAGCACCTCATCTTCCGACTAGGCACTTTACAGCCTTCCGGGCTGAATATTGAATTCAACAACTTTAGATATTAAACTCCCTCCCCCATCCCCACCCCCTTTCCATTTCTTCCCCCTCCATTTTGTTTTTTCCAATAATTTATATAGATTTTTCTTTTCCCACCTATTTCAATTATTTTTAAATCTATAACTGTAATGCCCTGTCAGTCTTTCCACCCCACCCCCACTAGAGCTGTACCTTGAGTGTCCTGCCATCCATTCTTAATTAGCACATTTTCTTAGTTAATATCACCACCTTCAACACCTCTTTGTTCCTTTTATCTGTGACATCTTTTGATTATCTGCTCCTATCACTGCTTGCTTGTCCCTACAACCACCCCACCCCCCAACTTCTCTCCCCTCACCCCCCTCCCCCCCACCTTAAACCAGCTTATATTTCACCCCTCTCCTAACTTTACTCAGTTCTGCTGAAGGGTCATGAGGACTCGAAACGTCAACTCTTTTCTTCTCCGCCGATGCTGCCAGACCTGCTGAGTTTTTCCAGGTAATTCTGTTTTTGTCCCAAGAATGTCTCCCTGCCTATGGCTCCTTGTTCTGATGAGCAGCGTTCTTGTCACTCAGATGTGAAACCTTTCTGCACAAGATAAAGGCAGGTGTCTCAGTCCAGGGTCTCTTCCCTGTGCTCTGTGCGGCCTTCAGACCACAGTGATTTTCCAGCCTGACACATTACTGATGCCTGTACCACAGCCGTGCTGGTCATTGCTGCCAGAATGTAGTGGGCAGGCACCACAGATTTCTCTCATACTCTCTGTGTGCTCTCAGCACCTTTAAGGTGGGGCTGGCTCCCAACTCTCCAGCATGTGTGGCTAGTGATGCTGTGCACCAGCTCCTGAAGGGCAAAGCATCAGATGCTTCTAAAGTTTCATGGCTGCATCTCTATGATATGACCCTGATCATGGAGCACAAGCAAGATGCCTTCGGCCAGACAGGAGTCAGACATTCTCAGAGGCTATGTGAGGATCTATGAAGTGTCCTCACTGCATGTTGTCATCATTCTCCTGCAATCGAGCGACTATTAGGGCCTCCACTGCATCTCCATGACAGGAGCATTCTCACAGAGGGTATTGGCACTGGATTCAAACGTTCACAAATGCAATGTGAAGGGTCACCTCACTGCATGTCGTCATCATCCTCCCCAAAACTAGCAGTATGAGGGCCTCAAAGTGGATCTGCCTCATCTAATCAGTATGAGGGCCTCATCCCTTTCATCGTCGCTTCCGAGG
Source organism: Cetorhinus maximus (assembly GCF_964194155.1). NCBI lineage: Eukaryota > Metazoa > Chordata > Chondrichthyes > Lamniformes > Cetorhinidae > Cetorhinus > Cetorhinus maximus. Next base: position 234,253,028 of record NC_135879.1, read on the forward strand.
ACCTCCTCACCCTCATCCCCGTCGGTGTCCTCCTCATCGGACAAGATGTGCAGCTCCCCCATCTCCTCCTCAGCCAGCTCGTTTCCCCGCAACAGGTTGTAAACGGTGCAGCAGATGACAACAATGTTCTCTCTGTGGACTGTATTGCAGGGCTCACCAGACCAGTCTAGGCACCAGAGCCTCATCTTCAGCATTCCGATGATCTGCTTCATGAAGTTGTGAGCTGCAGTATGAGCCTCATTATAGCGTCGCTTTACTGCAGTCTGAGGCCACTGCATGGGTGTCATCAGCCACGGCCTCTGTGGGTAGTCCATGCCCCGAGGAGCCATCCCTGCAGCTTCTATGGACCCTGGAAGACCCCAGGGATCTGTGACCGACTGAGGATATAGGCATTGTGCGTACTCCCGGGAAACCGTATGCATCTGCAGATGCGTTTCTGGTGGTTACAAACCAACTGCACATTGAGCAAATGGAAGCCCTTGCAGTTGATGTAGTCCACTATGTGTTACAATGGAGATCTGAGCACCACATGAGTGCAGTCAATCGCACTCTGCACCTGTGGGAAACCAGAGGTTGGGTAGCATTGTTAGTAAGGGAGGAAATCAATGCAATAGGGAGGAAGGATATTGGCTTGGAAAATCATGATGTGGAATCTGACTGGGAAGAGATAAGAAACACCAAGGGGCAGAGAACGCTGATGGGGGTTGTCTATAGGCCCCCAAACACTAAAGGAGATGTAAGGGAAGACATTGAGCAGGAAATTAGAAACACATGCAGTAAGGGTACAACTGTAATCATGAGTGACTTTAATCTATGGGCAAACCAAAACTAGCAATAATACCGTGGAGGAGGATTTCATGGAGTGTGCACGTGATGGTTTTTTAGACCAATTAGAAGCAGCTAGAGAGGAGGCTATCCTAGACTGGGCATTGTGCAATGAGAAAGAATTAATTAACAATCTTGTGGAAGAGTGACCATAAAATGATAGAATTGTTCATTAGGATGGAGAGTGAAGAAGTTGAATCCGAAACTAGGGTCCTGAATCTAGATAAAGGGAACAATGAGGGTATGAGGCGTGAGTTGGCAATGATGGATTGGGGAACCTTACCAAAAGAGTTGACAGTAGATAGGCAATGGCTAATATTTAAGGAACGTATGCATGAGTTACAACAATTATTCATTCCTGTCTGTCACAAAAATGAAACAGGAAAGGTCACTCAACCATGGGAGGGGTATAGACAGAGTAAATGCGAGTAGGCTCTTTCCACTTAGATTAGGAGAAATAAACACGAGAGGACATGGCTTTACGGTGAAAGGGGAAAGGTTTAGGGGGAACATTACGGGGAACTTCTTCACTCAAAGAGTGGTGAGAGTGTGGAACGAGCTACCATCTGACGTGGTAAATGCGGGCTCACTCTTAAGTTTTAAGAATAAATTAGACAGATACATGGATGGGAGAGGTCTGGAGGGTTATGGACTAGGTGCAGGTCAATGGGACTAGCGGAATAATATTTCGGCACAGACTAGAAGGGCCGAATGGCCTGTTTTCTGTGCTGTAGTGTTCTATGGTTCTATGGTTCTATGGATTACTAAAGAAATTAGAGATAGTATTAGATCCAAAGCAGAGACATATAAAGTTGCCAGAAAAAGCAACAAGCCTGAGGATTGGGAGCAGTTTAGAATTCAGCAAAAATGGATAAAAAGTTTAATCAAGAAGGGGAAAATGGAGTATGAGAATAAACTTGCAAGGAACATAAAAACTGATTTTAAAAGTTTCTATAAATATGTGAAGAGGAAAATATTAGCAAAGACGAAAGTAGGTCCCTTACAGTCAGAAACGGGGGAAATTATAATGGGGAATAAAGAAATGGCAGAAGAATTGAACACATATCTTAGTTCAGTCTTCACAAAAGAGGACACAAATAATTTCCCAGAAATGTTAGGTCTAGTGGGAGGGAGGAATTGAAGAAAATCAGTATTAGTAAAAAATGGTGCAAGAGAAATTAATGGGGTTAAAGGCTGAAAAATCCCCAGGGCCTGATAATCTACATCCCAGGTTACTAAAGGAAGTGGCCCTGAAAATATTGGATGCATTGGTGGTCATCTTCCAAGATTCTATAGGCTCTGGAGCAGTTCCTACAGATTGGAGGGTGGCAAATGGAACTCCGCTATATTCAAGAAAGAAATTGATAATTTTTTGGATATTAGAGGCATCAAGGGGTATGGAGAGAAAGAGGCAATAAGGTGTTGAGATAGAGGATCAGCCTTGATCATATTGAATGGTGGAGCAGGCTCGAAGGGCCAAATGTCCTACTCATGCTCCTAGTTTCTATGAATTCAGTTGCTCTAGCATCCTGGCTGTCCTAGTCCCGGGTGAAACGCATGGAGTCGTGTGCCCTCATGAAGACGGTATCTGTGACCTCATGGATGCATTTGTGGGTGGAGGCTTGCGAGATCCCACAGAGGTCACCTATGGAGCCCTGAAAGGAGCCACTGGTGGTGAAATTGAGCACCGTGGTCACTTTCACGACCACTGGCAGTGGGTGGACTCCATGTCCTTGTGGCACCAAATCCTGCAGCAGGTGGCAAATGTGAGCGACCAGTTCCCTAAACACCAAAACTCTCACCCACATCCACAGCCTCACCCCCACTCACCCCTACTCATCTTCACTCACCCACCTACCCTCACTAACTAAATTGGCAGGGGAGGGGGGTGCAATGAGAGGGGAAGAGGATGCACTTTGAGGGCCGTGGGAAAGCAGTGGGAGCCGGAGGAATGTGGTGCAAGCCAGGGAAGTGGGGAGAGAGCCGGGGGAAGTGTGGAGAGAGCCGAAGGGGGATGTGTGGAGAGAGCAGGTTGTTGGGAAGCTGGGAGAGAGTGTGGGGGGGGGGGGGGTCGGGGGAGGGGTAGCGGGTTGAAAGCTGAGGGGAGGTGGCCAGGGGCCTTGGGGAAGCTTGGCCCTGCAAGCCCCACAGTCTCTCTCTCTCTCTCTATCTCCACATATCCACAGCTGCCATTGTTTGCTGCTCCTCCAATCATAGCCTATCAGCATAGTGGGCCTATCAGCAGCAAACATGGCTGTGATTGGAGAGGCAGCCACTTGCAGAAATCTTCAACTTCACTGACCATTTTGATCAGTGGCTTCAGGGGCCACGTAGAGGGTCTTCATGAGTCGCTGGTTGGACAAACCTGCTTTAAAGGATAGCAGCATGGCATCATCAGAAGGGAAGTGTGTCACGTGATCCAGTCTTCGTTTCACTTTTGCTTTTGAGCTCTGCTGCTGATGTCTTCAAGCTTTCTATCCATGTGTATATGTTCTCATGTACCTAGTCTAAATAAACAAACCTGCAATCCCTAATGAGTGATTGGTGCTTATATCATTATAAATCAGGGCATGATGCTCGTCAGTGGTCAAACATGGCGGCAACAAGATTAAGTACGAGTGCGACATAGTGAACAGCCTTAGATTGTGCTACATAATGTGAGAAGATTCTCAATGTTTTGGTCAGACCGCTAGGAAGCTGCAGTGTCAGGGGGTGTTGAGAACACAGTGTGGTGACTGCAGAGAAAAGCTTTGAAGACACAGTGCCCAGCTCGTGCTCAAATAAAGAGCTGGTAAGCAGACAGGGGTGCTGCTGAGGCTTTATAAGGCTCTGGTCAGACCACATTTAGAATATTGTGAGCAATTTTGGGCCCCGTATCTCAGGAAGGATGTTCTGGCCCTGGAGAGGGTCCAGAGGAGGTTCACGAGAACGATCCCAGGAATGAAAGGCTTAACATATGAGGAACGTTTGAGGACTCTGGGTCTATACTCGATGGAGTTTAGAAGGATGAGGGGGGATCTGATTGAAACTTACAGAATACTGAAAGGCCTGGATGGAGTGGACGTGGGGAAGATGTTTCCATTAGTAGGAGAGACTAGGACCCGAGGGCACAGCCTCAGATTAAAGGGAAGACCTTTTAGAACAGAGATGAGGAGAAACTTCTTTAGTCAGAGAGTGGTGAATCTATGGAATTCATTGCCACAGAAGGCTGTGGAGGCCAGGTCATTGAGTGTATTTAAGACCTAGATAGATAGGTTCCTGATTGGTAAGGGGATCAAAGGTTACGGGGAGAAGGCGGGAGAATGGGGTTGAGAAACTTATCAGCCATGACTGAATGGCGGAGCAGACTCGATGGGCCGAATGGCCTAATTTCTGCTCCTATGTCTTATGGTCTTATGGATCCCTCGTGGTGTGATTGCAGCGCAGAGCCCGTCAGTTCAGTGAGTGGGACAGCTCATCAAGAGGATCAGCATTAGGTTAGCCCGGTCGGGAAAGGTGAGTGACCAGGGTGTGGGCCGGATGAATAGCGAGTGAGGGGAAGTCAATCAAAAAAACCCCACAAAAATAACAAAAAAATCGGGCCAGAGAGGGTTGCGATTATAATGGGCGACGCTGTGGAAAAGCACGTGAAAGCGGCTACAGCAACACTCAACCCAGGTGCTATAGGAGAAGCAAGATCAAAGGGACAGTGTCAAAATGTCCACATAATTCTTTAGTTTGAATTGGGATGCAGTTGACCTACTATCTGGATTTAAAATGTTTAAACAATATACAGAGCTATGCTTTATTGACTCAGTGTGATAAGCAAGCCATAAAAATTCACCTAGCAACTGGGAATGGAGGTCTACACAGGCTGAATTCGTCAGGATTAACAGGAGAGCTAAAGGATCCCCAAAAGATATGGGCGATGATAGAAGACAGTTTCAGTATCAGGTTAGGCTTCTGTATTCATCGACAAGAGTTCGTGTCATTCTGACAATTGCCTACAGGATCCATAGGCCACCTAGTCGGCAGATGCAGAGAAAAGGGCCCATACTGTGATTTTTCAGATGCAGAGCAAGCAGGCAGAATTGTTGCGTTAGTGATTTTATCCCCTCCCATGGAAGCATTCCAGCAGGACAAGCCCAAAACTTATAACATTGAAGATCTACTCCAAAGATGAATGTGAGTACAAAGCGATCCTCGCAGTTCAACAACGCTTACAGGTCCTGAGTACCACCCCAATTGTTGGTGTACTCACTGCAATACCCAAGCCTAGCAAGAGATTTGGAAAGTGTGGCCTTCGTCATGCACCAAGGAAATGCCCAGCTTTCTATCAATTCTGCAAGGCATGTTGCAGAAAGGGCCATTGGCAGCTGCAGTGCACCAGAGCAAAGGCTGATGCAGCCACAAAGAGCCATGCACTGATCCAAACAGACTGTACACAAGTGGTACAGTCAGGCAAGAAGCATGACCATCCGGTATCCCATCAGAAATATCTACATGAGGTGATTGACAAACTAGAAAATGGCGATGATGTGCAGGACATGACTTAAGAGCGGTGAACACATGTTTCACACCGTCAATCCTGTGGAGAACTTTAGTGCTGTCACACCGTCCGAAGTGTTTGCCAAGATTCAAATTATCAGCCCTGAGAAAGTTGGTAACTGCTCGTCACTGGCCAAGATTGACACGGGGCAGGTGCCAACATACCACCTCTGCGGAGTCTAAAAGACATGTATCCACAGACATGGGAAGCATTGGCAACACCTATCATTCCATGTGCAATTTCCATAGATCCAAGGTTGACATGCACAATAAAAATATGGGTACAGAATTGTCAAATTTACAGTTGGAACAGCAAGTTTGTACCCAGGATCCCACAGAAGGTACGTGGCAACCAGCTGAGGTGACAAGGATTTGTTCAGAACCAAGGCCCTATGAAGGCACAATGGTGAGGTGTAACCGAGGACAACTCAGATCCATTCAGCTCCTCAACCACCCTGCAGTCCTATTGCATTGAGGATACAATCCCAAAGGCAACCAGGAACAGAATCCAAGAATGACAATCCAATAGATCACTGTGAGCAATTAAAGAAACCTTCAGACAAGGTTACTATTACAAGATCTGCGCATTTCAGCAGTTTACCTTCAGAGACTCATCGATCCACCAGTCCTATACACTTTGTGTAATGGTAACTAAACGTGAACATGTATGGTAAACAGTTATACTTCTTTGGAAGAGGGGAAAGTATCTTTTAAAGGAAAGGAGGATGTTGTAAAATGCCTTTAAGGGCATCACTAGGCGGGAAGTGTGTCATGCAATCCTGTCTTGGTTTCACTTTTGCTTTTGCGTGGAGCATATACACACACACACAGCTCTGCTCCTGATGTCTTCAAGCTTTCTATCCATTTATATTCTGATGTGCCTCATCTAAATAAATTAATCCAGAATGTGTTTACACAATCTCTTATGAGTGATTGGCGCTTATATCATTGTAACAACATGACAGCTCCAAAATTTCAGTTTTAAACTCCTGACTGTATGCCACAGTGTCACCATATCTGGTAGGCCCATCCTGCTGGTGGGAGAGAATATACCCAGAGATGGTTTTTAAAAATCTTTCCATGGGATATGGATGTCACTGGCTGGGCCAACATTTATTGTGCATCCCTAATTGCCCTTGAGAAGGTAGTGGTGAGCTGCCTTCTTGAACCGCTGTAGTCCATGTGGTGTAGGTACACCCACAGTGCTGTTAGGGAACAAGTTGGACGATTTTGACCCAGTGACAGTGAAGGAACAGCAATATGTTTCCAACTCAGGGTGGTGAGTGGTTTGGAGGGAAACTTGCAGGTGGTAGTGTTTCCATGCATCTGCTGCCCTTGTGCTTCTAGGTGGCAGAGGTCAGGGATTTGGAAGGTGCTGTTATAGGAGCCTTGGCGAGTTGCTGCAGTGCATCTTGTAGATGGTACACACTGCTGCCGCTGGCAGTGGTGGAGGGAGTGGATATTGAAGGTGGTGGATGGGGTGCCAATCAAGTGAGCTGCTTTGTCCTGGATTGTGTCAAGCTTCTTGAGTGTTGTTGGAGCTGCACTCATCCAGGCAAGTGGAGAGTATTCCATCACACTCCTGACTTGAACCTTGTAGATGCTGGACAGGCTTTGGAATGTCATGAGGTGAGTTACTGTCCGCAAATGGACACAGACTGCTTCAATATCTGAGGTTGGTGAATAGTGCTGAACATTGTGCAATCATCAGCGAACATCCCCATTTCTGACCTTATGATGGAGCAAAGATCATTGACGAAGCAGTTGAAGATGGTTAGGCCTACCCTAAGGAACTCCTGCAGTGATGTCCTGGGACTGAAATGATTGACCTCCGACAACCACAACCATCTTCCTTTGTGCTAGGTAACACTTCAACCAACAGAGAGTTTTCCCCCGATTCCCATTGACTCCAGTTTTGCTAGGGCTCCTTGATGCCACACTTGGTCAAATGCTGCCTTGGTGTCAAGGGCAATGATGGAATGTTGGTTGATAAGTATGATTCTGTGAGTGTGACTATGCCATACTTGTCTAGTTTATCATACTGCAGTTATACAGGGCCTTGGTGAGACCACACCTGGAGTATTGCGTGCAGTTTTGGTCTCCTTACCTAAGAAAGAATGTACTTGCCATAGAGGGAGGGCAGTGACGGTTCACTAGGCTGCACTGGGGATGGCAGGACTGTCGTATGTGAAGAAATTGGTTCGACTGGGCCTGTATTACTAGAGTTTAGAAGAATGAGAGGGGATCTGATTGAAAAATATAAAATTCTAACAGGGCTGGACAGGCTTGATGCATGGAGGATGTTCCCCTGGTTGGGGAGTCTAGAACCAGGGGCCACCATCTCAGGATACGGGGCAGGCCATTTAGGACGGAGGTGAGGAAAAATTTCTTCACTCAGAGGGCGGTCAACCTGTGGAATTCTCTATCACAGAAGGCCGTGGAGGTCGGGTCACTGAGTATATTCAAGAAATAAATTGCTATTTTCTTTGGATATTAGGGGCATCAAGGAACTGGAAATTGTTGATATGATGTAGGGCATCAGGGGATTCGCGGATGTAGGTGGGAAGAGACTGGACAAGGAGAGAGAGAATGGAGTCAAGATAGGAAGAAATGAGTTCCGTGAGGCTGACATGATTGGTCTACCAGGACAGTCATGTTTGTGGATTTTGGGGAGGAGGTAGAAGCGGGCCGTCCGAGGTTGGGAGACTATGAGGTTGGAAACTGTGGAGGGAAAATCTCCAGAGGAGATGAGGTCAGTGACAGTCCTGGAAACAATGGCTCGATGTTCGGTGGTGGGGTCATGGTTCAGGGGGAGGTAGGAGGAAGTGTCTGAGGGCTGGCAGTCAGCCTCTGCGAGGTAGAGGTCAGTACGCCAAACAACAACAGCACCGCCCTTGTCGGCAGGTTTGATAACAAAGTCAGGATTAGACCTGAGAGAACGGAATGCAGCAAGTTCAGAAGGAGACAGGTTAGAGTGGGTGGGAGCAGCAGAGAAATTGAGACGGCCGATGTCACGCCGACAGTTGTCAGTGAAAAGGTCAAGGTCAGTTAAGAGGTCAGAGGGAGGGGTCCAGGTGGAGGGAGAATATTGGAGGTGGGTGAAAGGATCCGTTGAACGGGGAGAGGACTCCTGCCCAAAGAAGTGAGCACGGAGACGAAGACGGCGGAAGAAGAGTTCAGCATTGTGCCGAGCCCAAAATTCATTGAGGTGAGGGCGTAAGGGTATGAAACTGAGTCCTTTGCTGAGCACTGAATGTTCAGCATCAGAGAGGGGAAACTCAGGGGGTCTGGTGAATACACGGCCGGGGCTGGGATTGTAAGACGGGATGGGGATAGATGGACGGGAAGGGGTGGAGGGTCCTGGATGGGCGTTGGTATCAATGAGTTGTTGGATCTTGCGTTCCTTAGCACCTGAAAAAAAGATACAAAGTTTCTTGCTAAGGTATCGGGTGAGATGAAGAATAAAATGAAACTAGGGGCAAGGACAGCTTTGAGTTAGGGTGAGTCGGTGTTGCTGGAGGGAGAGGTCGAGTGTGTTCATATGGCGGTGCATGGAACTGAATGTGGATCTCAGGATATGACGAGAATACCTGTAATCCTGGGTGGATTTGAAACATGAGGGATGGAACTTCAGTTGGAATCCATGTAGGGTAAGTCAGAGACAGAGACAGTCACTGAGGAAGGGAATATGGCTGTGAAAGCGAGTTTTGGTAAACACCTTGTCAAACACCAGGAGGAAAATGGAAAGCAATGAAGGTGAACAGGGCAAAAGAAACAAGCGGAAATGCTGTCTGAGAGAAGAGCAGTACTTCTTCAAGGTAGGCATTCCTGGAAGAGAAATGGTAGTGAATTAAACACTCAGATAAAGGCAAAATACTGTGGATGCTGGAAACCTGAAACAAAAACAAAAAATGCTGGAAAAACTCAGCAGGTCTGACAGCATCTGTGGACAGAAAGACAGATTTAACATTTCAAGCCCGTATGATTCTTCTTCAGAGCTATAGGGAAGTAGAAATGTGGTGAAATATATACCGTTTAGGTGGGGTGGAACAGGTGAAGCTGGATAGAAGGCCAACGATAGGTGGAGGCAAAGGAGAGATTGCGAAAGATGTCATAAACAAAAGGTCAAAGGGTTGTTAATAGTGGTGGTACTGGCTAAAGGAAGTGCTAATGGTGACATTAAGAAAGCAGAATGTGATAATGGATGGACTAGGGTAAGCAATCTGGGAAGTGACAGATGGCCCTAGTGGGGGTGGGGTGGGGGAAGGGGACGGTGGGGGGAAAAAAGATCGAAAAGGCTAAAAGCTGGGGATAAAACAATGAATAAAAATGGAAATAAATTTTAAAAATAATAGTAATGAAAATAAAATAAATAATGAAAAATTAAATAAAATAAATAATGAAAAATGAAATAAAAAATAAATAAAGGCACTTTACAGCCTTCTGGACTTAACATTGAGTTCAACAACTTCAATCGATGAACTCTCTCCTCCATCCCCACCCCCTTTTTGATCTCCCCTTTTTTCTTATTCATTTTTATTTCTTAATATTTACTTACTTATTTATCTTATTGAGACGTACAGGATTCTGAAGGGGCTTGACCGGGTATATGTTGAAAAGGTGTTTTCCTTCGTGGGGGAATCTCGATCTAGGGGGCATAGTTACAGAATAAGGGGACACTCATTTATAACTGAGATGTGAAGGAATTTCTTCTCTCAGAGGGTAGTGACCTTCTGGAACTCTCTACCCCAGAGGGTCGTGGAGGCTAGATCACTGAAAGTATTCAAAGAGGAGGCAGCTAGATTTTTGAAATATCGGGGAGTTGAGGGCTATGAGGAGCTGGCACGAAAGAGGAGTTGAAGCCTGGGGCAGATCAGCCATGATCTTATTAAATAGCAGGGCAGGCTTGAAGGGCCGAATGGCCTACTCCTGCTCCTATTTCTTACGTTCTTATGTTCGTATGGATATCAGTGAACCAGGTTTTTTTTAATGACAACTCGGTAATTTTCTGGACACCACTACTGATACTAACTTTTTATTCCAAGCTTGGGTCATTAACTGAACTCAGCGTCGCAATTGCTTCATGCACTCACATCTGCAGCCTAACTCCATATACCTCATTTCCTTTAATAACTTTGATTAACAAAAATCCATCAATCTCAGATTTGAAATGAACAGTTGATTTAGTAGTAATTGTTGATTGCTGAAGAGAGTTCCAAGCTGCTACTACCCTTTTTTGTGTAGAAGTGTTTCATTACTTCACTTTTAGAAGGTTGGGCTCACCATCCCCAGCTACGAATTCCAATACTCTTCAATCTTCTCTTCTTCCTTCCTGAATGAAAGTTTTTGCTGTCATTCAACAGGAATAAAAGATCACTAGCTCATTTTTCAGCATTTTTTTTCCACATTATAGATATTTGTTGCATTACCTCACTCTTATTCCTTGAGCTTGTACTCCCATGGGGGAATCAAGCCTTGGCATTCAATTTTACGGCTTTAGACTTCCTTGTGTCACACGGCTCAATGGGTTTGATGTTGGTGGTTGCAGTGGGTAGTGTGGTAATGAGGGTTGCACAGTTTTTAATTCATTCATGGGATGTGTGTGTCCTTTGTAAGGCCAACATTTATTTCCCATCCCTAATTGCCCTTGAGAAGGTGGTGGTGAGCCGCCTTCTTGAACCACTGCAGTCCATCTGGTGTAAGTACACCCACAGTGCTGTTAGTGAGGAATTCCAGGATTTTTGTCCAGTGACACTGTAGGAATGGCAATATATTTCCCAGTCAGTATGGTGTATGCCTTGGTTGAGGGGGCGGGGGTGGATCTTGCAGCTGGTGGTGTTCCCAACCATTTGCTGCCCTTGCCTTCTAGATGGTGGAGATCATGGGTTTGGAAGGTTTGTTGAAGGAGCCTTAGTGAGTTGCTGCAATGAGTCTTGTAGATGGTACACACTGCAACCACTCTGTGCCTGTGGTGGAGGGAGTGAATGTTCAAGGTGGTGGATCAAATGAGCTGCTTGTTTTTAGAGGTTGATGAGCTTCTTGAGTGCTGTTGGAGCTGTGCTCACCTAGGTAAATGAGTTATCAGCGGTCATCAACCTTGTGTGCCACCAACTTCTCTCTGATACCCTGGTTATGTGTACATAGATTCTGCAGAAGGACCCTGGGTGTGGGCAAGTACATAGTGGCAGATGGAATACTCTAGCTCCACAAACTTCTCGTCTGTCAAATTCTGGCTGGGCCTTTCCTGCCAGGTGAATTTGTGCAGTGTGTAGCTCGTCACTTTACTGGGGCTGTACAGCAGGAGCCCTCATCTGAACTGTTCTCGCACTGAAGCGAGCTCTGAAAATGCCTCAGCTCCTTCCCACTACTTGCCAGGTCATCATGCATGTACCTTACCTTCCTGTGGATAAGACATTAATCCTGCCCTCTTACATTAAAAATCCCATGGCTCAGTTTCAAAGAAGAGCAGAAATATTATGGCCAGTACCCTGGTCAATATTTATCCCTCAGACAGCATTTAAAGCAGATTATCCAATCATTATCACCTCACTGTTTGTGGGAGTTTGCTGTGCGCAAATTGGCTGCCATGTTTCCTACATTACAACAGGGGCGACACTAACTTGGTTCATTTGGGACAGCCTGGGGTTGTGAAAGACCCTATCGAAATGCAAGTATTTCTTTTCTTCTTGTGCTGGTAAGTGATGTATAATGGTTTCATTGATCATTCCCTTGTCCCTCTCTGCTGCTAGTTGAATGGAAAAGGGTGAAGAAGCAGTGACAGCTTGTCCAATGCTCCAAGTTGGGCTTTGCAGACAATTTGCACATTTGCGCCAGTGGAGCCCCTCCCTGTTGATAAGTGCCTTCAGCGCCACACGGATCCCACAAACAACCCCCTGCACCCTGGCAATGCCTGTGGGATTGGCGACCCCGTCACTTCTACTCCACAGGGGACTTGTCGCATCTGGTGAAGTCAGTCACCCTGTGGGCGAGGCCATCTCTCATCTCCTGAATGTCATCCCTGTTATATGTGGACTGTTAGAAGGATCCAGATTTGAATAGAATAAATAATGATACTGGCAAAATTCTTGAATTCATTTTACTGAACTATGTTTCGAATTCAAAGGGATATGAACAGCACACCGATAGCTGATGAACAGGTGAATAACATTGTGCAGGACCTATCAATGAAAAACAAAACTTACAAACTGATTTCTTTTAATTCAATTGTGTCCTTATTTTATAAATACTCCACCGAAACTGAATCCTCCTAATCCAGTTCGTGTTATACCTCTTGATCAACAGGACAACTACTGGCCTCTCTCATCCAGCTCCCTGTCTTACTTTAAACTATAAGGCCAAAGGTTTACACATATAGTTGTCCGGATGGTACACACAAAGTTGTATCATCCACTCAGCTTTTCCCTTCAATCTTGTTAGGTTAACCCACAGAAAAACTGGTCTCATTCACCCAGACATTCTGACCTTAACTCAACCACAGAAAACTGACACATCCCCACCTAGCTCCCCGCTTTACCCCAACCAGGAGACTAAAGGGTTCCACGTTCCCTGAACAATACTCACAAGCTTTTCTCTTACCCAGCCCAGCTGGTCTCCCCTAGTCTCTGTCCACATCTGGAGTGATGGTCAGATTGCCAGGGGAAAAGATGTAACTTCTGACATGTTGGCCAATGTCTGGCTATGCAACCAAGAACAAAGGAAGGTACACCTTCCTTATACCTCCCTTTACATGTGTTCAGAACATGTGGTGATCAGTGATTGGTTACACCTTGCATGGTCAGCTCTGTGAATGGTCAAGTGTGATGTCACCCCTCATGGGCAGAGTCCCTGTGAACTGTTTAAAAATGCCCCTTTTGACTGTTACAAAACTCTCAAAGAGGCCTAGCATTCCACATGTTTGATAAGCGCCACCCAGGTACCTTCCTTCATACTGTTTCAAGGTTCCTCACTTCCCCGACCACTATAATGACCCTGGAACCAGAAGAAGTACAAGATTCCCTTAATAGGTGTTTGTATCATTGGAATGTTTGCAACAATAACAGACCCCATACCCACTATGTGTAATTGCAGGCTTTTGGTCATTTTATTGCCTATATCCTGTCTTAGGAATACAGCACGCAGGACATTTCTGTTAAGTGCTTGCTTGCACAGGTGAATTGACCATTATTATTTTCCAATCATTGTGTTCCCAATGCTCTTTCGATGTAATATATCACGCTTTTATGTACATTCTCACAGCGTTACAGGCATAACTGTAAATTGATAATTACATAACCAGTTCAGTTATTTTAGTCCATATTTACAACCCTCCTGCTGCCGATATCTGCAGTGAGTTTCTGGAAGGGATTGGATCTGTAGCAATCAAGGGCAGTGAGTGGCCTCCTTCCCCTTTGTTGCATCTGATACGCTAGTGCAGGAAGCAGCTTCATGTCTTCCTTCAGCATTACACAGAGGTGGTCAGTAGCTTCCTTGCTGAGGAACACCCCGGCACACGCGCAGCTGCTACTGTGACTTCTGTTTCCTCAGCTCTCTCTTTCAGGAAGAGGAAGCGGTGGCGAGTTTGGTGGAGTCGCTGGACTAACCGTGTCTCCTGTCCCTTGCTCCTCCTCCCTCCCCATGAAAATGCAGAATGGAGGGGATGCCCAGCAGAAAGGCCACTGCGATCTTTTCGCCTTGCAAACACATTGAGAGGGGTCAGGGTTCCGGAAGTATTCCTTTCAGGCCCTCAGTGGAGCTCCGGGTGGCAAAAAAACAGAAGATCCCAGTGGCGGAGAAGCAAGGAAAATCTGAGAGATCGGAACCAGATTGGGAGACATAAAACTTCATAACTCGCGCTATTACCTTTTAATCCAAGTGCCTCGGCCTCTAGGTTTTACAATTAATGCTGAAGGGCTTTGGCGGGCCAATGTAAAAGTCACAGGAAATTATCGTGCAACAAAAATAGGAGCTCACTTATGCCATAATTTCCTCCAAATCATGCGCTGGAAAATGAAGCCAGCTTTGAGGGTGGATTGTCGCGAAGATGCAAGTTTCCAGGAAATTCCGGGGTGCTAGGGGAAGCGGAGGTAGATTTCTGTTACTGCAGTGGTGAGTCATTTAAGGGCAGCGTATTTATGACTCATGTGCGAGATGGTTCCCCCACATCAAAAGAGGAGATGACACTCACTACAGGTGACAATCGGTCGAGTTTTGCGGCCATCTTCAGCTGAGATCCCGCCGAACCCGTGAATGCGTTGCCCTCCCACACTCGGGACTTGCTGAGGTGCAGCTCGTTCATAGACTCGCCAATGAGGAAAACTCGATGAGCTCCAGGAATACGGACTCGGAACCTGACCCACTTGTCGGAAGGGAGCACACCAGACTTGGGTTCAAAGAGGACACACCCCTTCTTCCACATGTTGTACGTCCGAGGGAACGGAGGCCACTGTGATTCAGCATAGCACTGGATAACATAATCGCAAACGTGTCCAAAATCCTCTTCATCTTCCGGCCTGACAAATATCCCTAGCTTGTATACTCCGGAAGCAGGAAGGCTAACGCCAATGCTCACTTTGTTTTTTGTATGAGTACATAAGGTATGCCTTTGCAAAGCTCAGTCTTCAGTGCTTGCCTCATCCCTGGTTAACATTGCAGTAACTTCCACATCCTTGGCAGTCTGGAAAGTGATATTGCACTTGCCATGTGGTGTGTTTATAACAGGTTCGGGGTGACTGGCTTTGCTAAAACCAATTTCTTTTGTTCTTATCCCAGGGCCACAGTGATCACTCAAGTTTTCTGGAAATAGTTCATTTTGATTGACAGGGTTTGTACAATAGATAAGACAGTTGCAAATGTTCTGATAAGAACTTTCTCGATTATATGGCTTAACAAACACAGAGAGCCTGTAGTAGCCTTTAGCCAGTAATGCAACTTTGCAAGCCAACTTTCCTTCCCCTATTTGAGACACAATGCACCTCTTGGTCACGTCACTATCTAAGTCTCCGTGAATCAATTTGTATGTCGCTGATAATGGTCTTGAAGTTTGAAAATGCAACAGTGCACAGCCATCTGGTGCCCTAATAAAACCTTCTGAGCAGCTGCAGCTGCTGATGCCAACGCACTTGGCACTCCAGTGCAGTCCCCAGAAAGTGAACGGATTGGCTGGGAGTCTTTCATGAACCTTTGGCTCAGGGCAGTCGACCTGATAAGAACAGACCCAGGTGTAGCTCTCCTTGGAGTCCAGTGGCTTCCCAAAAATCTTAAGGTCGTACTTGCCCCGCGACGGTGGTATGACTCTGAGCTCCATCCTGTTTGGCATCACCCTCATTATTCCACAAGAGGTGTCGATGTTCCCCAGGTGGCTCTTACCGAGCTCAGTTATACTGTAGCTGAATTCCACTGTGTGAGCACTTCCCAAGCACACTGCAGCTTCACCATTTACTGCACGAAAGGGGAAAAATGGGATAGAGAGGGGAAGAGATTAGACGCAAATCTCAACATGATGCACTTCACTCCTATCTGCTTCTGGAAAGTGGAATTGCTACAATGTAGAGCTTGTTATTAATGTGTAGTAATGGAGGAACAGTCCCAGTCCATCCATCACCCTCGTGCTCGCTGACCTATATTGGCTCCTGGTCCAGCAACTCCTCCATTTTAAAATCTTACCCTTGTACTGAAACTCCTCCATGGCCTCTCCTCTCCCTATCCTTGTAGCCTCCTTCAGCCCCATAATGCTCCGAGGCTGAACTGGGAGCCAATGTAAGTGGGGAGCACAGGAGTGATGAATGAATGGAATTGCTGCTCTGCTACCAGATGTTAATACAATGATGTGCCGTAGAGGGAGTGGTTGAGACGAGCATTACTGCATCTAGGAAAAATGTGCAAATATTTGAAACAGAAGAGGATACAGGGAGACAAGGAAAGAACAGGAGGGTGAAATAATCCTAGTTTGTTCTAACAAAGAACCAAATGAGACATGATGGACAAATAATCAGTTTCTGAGCATTGAGGCCAAGAGTTTTTGCTTTGGGTGCAATTGGTGTTCTGAGTGCAAATTCCACTCAAAATTCAGTTGGTTTTGCAAAGTGATTTTTTTGCGCAAGTTTCCATTTAAAAACTTAGTTACATATCGTCAAAGATAAAAACCCCCTGTGAACCAGTGCAATCAGCAGAGTTTTGTAAGGTAGTTATTGTTTGAAAAAACTTATATTAATCAATATTTCTTGTCCTATTTAAAAGTGACAACCTGGTGAAGTCTGATTAATACTTCAGCCGAATGAGCGTTTATCACAAGAAGGAGTCTATCATGGTCTCTTACGGTCTGCTGCCACCATATATATTGAGGGGTCTCGATGCAGACCTCAAGGGATCTGTCTCTATGCTATCTCTGCTAAGCAAGATGTTGAGACTGGCGAGGGTTCTGGTTGAACACAATTTCATGAAGTTTATTACTAGCAACAACTCTATACAGCTCTGCACAGGCCTTGATTTAGCCTGACAGCCTGACAGTTACTTACATAGGTTGATTACTTAACTATATGCCTGACTCATAAGGTTCACATGAAGTCTTACTGATACAGAGTCACAGACAGTAGTGAGCATCTGCAGTAGAGATCACAGGCAATAGTTAACATCTAACATGGAGGCTAGACCTTTTATCCTCCAGCCGTACACATGCTCATGTCACTATACATCTTCTTAAAGGTACATGTTATAGTCTGCATTGGCATGCATGCAATATCACAACCCAGTCCACTAGCTCACCATCTGTGAGTAACCCAATTTTAGATAACTGAAAAATGACTTAAAAAAGAAATACAGTGTAGTGGTCAGCTTCTTAGTAAATCAAAATTTTTTTTTAAAGCTTTCAAAAGGTGCCTACTAATGTTCTTCAGCCCAAAGACCTACAAATGGCTGCAATTAGTGGAACTCACCATGGTGATTTATTCGATCTGGGGGTTTGGCCAGTTTTGTGGGCAGGGTCGTCTTCAAGTGCAATTCCTTTTAAACAAGCAGGAAAGATCATGGATACTCAGTTTGTGATGGGCGTAATCCCCTTGATATTTTGCATTGGTTAGGCTGCTATTGGGTGAATTAGGCTATATATTTCAACAACCCTCTGCATAAAGTAATTTCTCCTAACCTCTCTTCTCATGATAAACTTGAAAGGATGACCCCTTCACTGCTGATTCCTCCAGCCAGAGAAAATTATCCTCCCCTGATTCCCATTGACTCCAGTTTTGCTAGGGCTCCTTGATGCCATGCTCTGTCAAATGTGGCCTCGATGTCAAGGGCAGACACTCTCACCTCACCTTGGGATTTCAAGGCTGTAATGAGGTCAGGAGCTGAGTGGCTCTGGCAGAACCCAAACTGGGCATCAGTGAAAAGGTTATTGCTAAGCAAGTGCTGCTTGATAGCACTGTTGATGACCCCTTCCATTACTTTACTGATAATCGAGAGTAGACTGATGGGGCGGTAATTGGCCGGATTGGATTTGTCCTGCTTTATGTGTACAGGACATACCTGTGCAATTTGCCACAAAGCCGGGTAGGTGCCAGCGTTGTAGCTGTACTGGAACAGCTTGGCTAGGGGCACAACAAGTCCTGGAGCACAAGTCTTCTGTACTATAGCCGGAATATTGCCAGGGCCCATAGCCTTTGCAGTATCCAGTGCCTTCAGCCGTTTCTTGATATCACGTGTAGGGAATTGAATTGGCTGAAGACTGGCATCTGTGACGCTGGGACCTCTGGAGGAGGCCGAGATGGATCATCCACTTGGCACTTTTGACTGAAGATTGTAGCAAATGCTACGGCTCTATCTTTTACACTGATGTGCTGGGCTCCTCCATCATTGAGGATAGGGATATTTGTGGAGCCTCCTCCTCCATGCATTGTTTAATTGTCCACCACCATTCACAACTGGATGTGGCAGGATCTGATCTGTTGGGCTTGGGCTCGCTTAGCTCTGTCTATCACTTGGTGCTTATGCTGTTTGGCATGCAAGTAGCCCTGTGTTATAGCTTCACCAGGTTGACACTTCATTTTTAGATATGCTTGGTGCTGCTCCTGGCATGCCCTCCTCCACTCTTCATTGAGCCAGGGTTGACCCTGAGTGAGACACAGCCAGAGTGAGTGTGGGTATTAGCAATTTGGAGCATAGTGGGAATTCAGTACAGAGGAACACTTTGCATTTTATCTTTGCTATCCAACTTCTTAAATCTTCAGAGAGTGGTCTTGCCCTGCTGCAGCAGTAGAGGCTACAAAGGAAAGGAATCACTGGTAAGTAATGGGTAAGGTCAGGTAAGTATTTACTACTTTTATTGCTTATAGTTTAAGGTCTTTATGTGGCTTATAGTTTGTATATTCTGAGGATCAGGAAAGAAGAGCCCTAGAGTAGTTAATTTTAAAGGTTTAATTTAAAGGGATAAGTCATGGCAGGAGAGCTCAAAACCATGGTGTACTCCATGTGGGAAGCCGGGGACATTTCCAGTGTCCGGGATCAGCATGTGTGCAGGAAGTGTGTCTAGCTGCAGCTCCTGGAAGCTCGGGTTTCAGAGCTGGAACGGCAGCTGGGGACACTGTGGAGCATCCATGAGTCTGAGAGCATCATGGATAGCACATTTAGAGAGGTGGTCACACCGCAGATGAAGGGATTTGAGGAAGGAAGGGAATGGGTGACCACCAGGCAGTCCAAGAGAAACAGGCAGATAGTTCAGGAGTCCTCTGGGATCCCGCTTGCAAATCAGTATTCCGTTTTGGAGGCTGCTGAGGGAGCTGATTCCTCCAGGGAATGTAGATAGAGCCAAGCTTCTGGCACCACAAGAGGCCTATCTGTACAGGAGGGGAGGAAGAGAGGAACAGCAATAGTAATAGGGGATTCTATAGCCAGGAGAACAGATAGGCACTACTGTGGCCGTCAATGTGACTCCAGGAAGGTATGTTGCCTCCCTGGTGCCAGGGTCCGGGATGTCATTGAACGGCTGCAGGGCATCCTGAAGGGGGAGGGTGATAAGGCAGAGGTCATGGTACATGTTAGTACCAATAACATAGGTAGAAAGAGGGATGAGGTCTTGCATCAAGAATTCAGGGAGATAGGCCGTAGACTAAAAAGCAGGACCTCTCGGGTTGTAATCTCTGGATTACCCCCAGTGCCACGTGCTAGCGAGTTCAGAAATAGAATAGCACAGATGAATACATGGCTTAAGAGTTGGTGCAGGAGGGAGGGTTTTAGATTCTTGGATCACTGGGACCGTTTCTGGGGAAGGTGGGACCTGTACAAGCGGGATGGTCTACATCTGAATCAGAGCGGGACTAACATCCTTGCAGGTGGGTTTGCTAGTGCTGTTGGGAGGAGTTTAAACTAATGCAGCAGGGGGAGGGGACACAGAATGTTAGCAGCATAGGGATACATCATAATACAGTAAAACAATCAAGTCAGAGGGAGTACAGCTGCAATAAGCTTCAAGGGAGTAAGGCAAGGCCGGATGGCCTCTACTTTAATGCCAGGAGTATTACAGGTAAAACAGATGAGTTAAGGATGAGGATTGACATGTGGAATTGTGACATAGTAGTCATCACAGAGACATGGTTGAGGGAGGGGCAGGATTGGCAGCTCAACATTCCGGGATATAGAATCTTCAGGGGAGACAGGGGAGGGGGTAAAAGAGGAGGAGGCATTGCAATATTAGTTAAGGAATCAGTTACTGCAGTAAGGAGAGATGATATCTTGAAGGGGGAATCGAATGAAGCTTTGTGGGTAGAGCTCAGGAATAAAAAAGGGGCAGCCACACTGTTAGGTATTTATTATAGATCCCCAGGTAGTCAGCGGGAAATTGAGGAGCAAATATGTGCACAATTTGCAGAGGCGTGTAAAAACAATAACAATAGGGTAATTATATCAGGTGATTTCAACTTTCCCAACATTATTTGGGATGGACATAGTGTTAAGGGCTTGGATGGAGTAGATTTCTTGAAATGTGTACAGGAGAACTTTTTAGGTCAATATATAGAGGGTGGTGCAGTGCTGGACCTAATTCTGGGGAATGAAGCCGGACAGATGACTGAGGTGGTGCGGGTTGGAGCTTAAGAAAGCAATTAGGAGAGCAAAGAGGGGATTTGAGAAAGCTCTGGCTGGTAAAAGTAGGGAGAGTATATCAATGGAAAGAGGATAATCAGGGAAAGAGTAGGGCCCATTAGGGACCAAGGGGGAAATCTATAGGTGGAGCCAGAGGACATCGCTAGAGTGTTGAATGAATACTTCACATCCGTCTTCACCCAAGAGAACGAGGATGAAGGTATGGAACTCAGAGAGAGAGACTGCGAGGTTCTTGAGCAAATTGAAATAGGGAGTGACAAGGTATTGGAGATGTTGGCAGGCTTAAAAGTGGACAAATCTCCAGGTCCGGATAATTTGTGTCCCAGGCTGCTGAGGGAGGCAAGGGAGGAGATCGCAGGGGCTCTGACCCAAATTTCTAATTCCTCTCTGGCCACGGGGGAGGTGCCAGAGGACTGGAGAACAGCTAACGTGGTTCCGCTATTTAAGAAGGGTTGTAGAGATAAGCCAAGGAACTATAGGCTAGTGAGTCTCACGTCAGTGGTAGGGAAACTATTGGAGAAAATTCTGAAGGAGAGAATCTATCTCCACTTGGAGAGGCAAGGCTTAATCAGGGATAGTCAGCATGGCTTTCTCAGAGGGAGGTCATGCCTAACAAATTTGATTGAATTTTTTGGGGAGGTGACCAGGTGTGTAGATGAGGGTAGTGTAGTTGATGTAGTTCATATGGATTTCAGCAAAGCCTTTGACAAGATCCCACATGGGAGACTTATAAAGAAGGCAAATGCACATGGGATACAGGGTAATTTGATAAGGTGGATTCAAAATTGGCTTAGTTGTAGGAGACAGAGGGTGATGACAGAAGGATGCTTTAGTGACTGGAAGCCAGAGTCCAGTGGCATACCACGGGATCTGTGCTGGGTCCCCTATTATTCGTCATTTATATAAATGACATAGTTGACTATGTGGGGGGTAGAATTAATAAGTTTGCGGATGACACAAAGATTGGCCGGGTGGTTAACAGTGAAGTTGAGTGTCTTGGGCTACAGGAAGATATAGACGGGATGGTCAAATGGGCAGATAAGTGGCAGATGTAATTTAACCCTGAAAAGTGTGAGGTGATACACTTTGGAAGGAGTAATTTGACAAGGAGGTTTTCAATGAACGGGATGGCACTAGGAAGTTCTGAGGAACAAAGGGACCTTGGCGTGTGTGTCCATAGATCTCTGAAGGCGGAGGGGCATGTTAGTGGGGTGGTGAAAAAGGCATATGGGACACTTGCCTTTATCAATCCAGGCACAGATTACAAAAGTAGGGAGGTCATGTTGGAGTTGTATGGAACCTTGGTGAGGCCACAGCTGGAATACCGTGTGCAGTTCTGGTTGCCACATTATCGGAAGGATGTGATTGCACTGGAGGGGGTGCAGAGGAGATTCACCAGGATGTTGTCTGGGGTGAAACATTTAAGTTATGAAGAGAAGCTGGATAGACTTGGGTTGTTTTCATTGGAGCAGAGAAGACTGAGGGGCGACCTGATCGAGGTGTACAAGATTATGAGGGGCATGGACAGGATAGATAGGGAGCAGCTGTTCCCCTTAGTTGAAGGGTCAGTCATGAGGGGACACAAGTTCAAGGTGAGGGGCAGGAGGCTTAGGGGGGATGTGAGGAAAAACTTTTTTACCCAGAGGGTGGTGATGGTCTGGAATGCGCTGCCTGGGAGGGTGGTGGAGGCAGGTTGCTTCATATCCTTTAAAAAGTACCTGGATGAGCACTTGGCACGTCATAACATTCAAGGCTATGGGCCAAGTGCTGGTAAATGGGATTACGTAGGTAGGTCAGGTGTTTCTCACATGTCGGTGCAGACTCGATGGGCCGAAGGGCCTCTTCTGCACTGTGATTCTGTGATTCTGTGATTCTGTGAGATGCTGCAGGGGTCATGAAATGGATGAACTGTTATGGAGCGGGAGGGTGGGAAGAGCTGTGGTGGAATGTGGGTGAAGAGGCAGAGTGTGCAGTTTTGAGCGGGAATGGGGATCTGTGCAGGTGTAAACGGACATGGGTGGTGGGGGGAGAGGAGAAAGGGGTTCAGAGGGAGAGGTCCGTGGTTCAACTGATGTGTCCTGGGGGGCAAACTGATGGAATTGTTGATAGGAAGGGATGGTAAGAGTTAAATGGGGCAGTGGGAGCCGCTCGGGTGGGAGGGTGAGGGTTCGGCAATGATGAGGGAAGAGGTATTGAGGGTTGTCAGAGGGGATATGGAAAAAAATGCAGATTCTGGGGGTAGGCAGCATGAGGGGGTGTGGGCATATCCATTGTAATGGAGGTGGGCTCCTCAGGAAGGTAGGGGGCATGAAGATTCACCAGCACGGGTAAGAGGGTGATGGGGGCAAGTTCAAGGGTAACTGTGGAAACATCAAATATTACACCTCGGGGGGTGGTGGGTCACGGGAGGAGGGTTAAAGGTGTCGGACTACATGTCGAAGGTAACAACAACCATGGCTGCTCACAACAATGCACAGACTTGTGGTGGGGATCTCGAGATGCTGTATGGGAGTTGAGTCATCGGGGGTGGGCGGAGATGCAGGTTAGCTCAACTGGAGAACTGAAGGGGAGCCCCAGCATATAGTACTTACAGTGCTAGGGCCTTGGGACAGATGAGAGTGTGAAGGGCAAAGGCTCAGGGTGCGCAGGAGACTTCTCCCTCATGGCTCACAAGGGCCCCCCTGGCAAAGACCTTTGCCTCCCTGCACATGCCTGGTTCTGGGGGACACAGACCCAGCCCCTGGGTGTCCTTATGACAATGGTTCAGGGTGGGCGGTGGGTGCACGAATTGCAAATAAACCACATCAGACCTCATTAAAGTGCAAGTGTAGTCTATTTACAAAAGTGTCATGACATTAACAATCTTAGTGCACTTGTGCAACCACATGTGAATTCAAAATTTCTTAATCTTGCATTCCCTACTACTTCATCTAGATGCTCTCCTGACATCTGCAGCAGGGGTGGAGGCAGCCTGCTGGCTAGTTTGCCCTGTTGCCTGGGGCGTGGGCGGCCGTCCTCTGGAGAGCCGAGGCCTGGAGGGCCCTGGTTTACTTTGGCTCTCCTGCTGTGGGGCAGCCTCTCTGTCTGCAGTCACAGAGGGCGAAATTGAAGGGGTCACAAGCAAAGGGGATTTGAAAGGACCGGACACCATCAGAGAGACCTGAGTGGAGGTTCTAGGAGTGTCGAACAGCTACTCCTCTTGAACCGCTGCAGTCCATGTGGTATAGGCACACCCACAGTGCTGTTAGGAAGGGAGTTACAGGATTTTGACCCAGTGACAGTGAAGGAATGGCACGCCATAACATTCAAGGTTATGGGCCAAGTGCTGGTAAATGGGATTAGGTAGGTAGGTCAAGTATTTCTCACGTGTCGGTGCAGACTCGATGAGTTGAAGGGCCTCTTCTGCACTCTGATTCCGTGATTCTGTGATCTCCTGGCTTGATGGTAATGGTAGAGGGGGGGATTTGCCGGGCTATGAGGTTACAGATTGTGTTCAAGTACAATTCTCCTGTTGCCGCTGGCCCACAGCGCCTCATGGATGCCCAGTCTTAAGTTGCTAGATCTATTTGAAATCTATCCCACTTAGCACGGTGGTAGTGCCACACAACATGATAGAAGGTACCCTCAATGTGAAAGCAGGACTTCGTCTCCACAATGACTGTGTGGTGGTCACTCCTGCTGATACTGTCATTGACAGATGCATCTGCAGCAGGCGGGTTTGTGAGGATGAGGTCAAGTATGTTTTTCCCTATTGTTGGTTCCCTCACTACCTGCCGCAGATCCAGTGTAGCAGCTATGTCCTTCAGGACTCGGCCAGCTCGGTCAGTAGTGGTGCTACCGAGCCACTCTTGGTGATGGACATTGAAATCCCTGACCCAGGGTACTTTCTGCACCCTTGCCACCCTCAGTGCTTCCTCCAAGTGATGTTCAACATGGAGGAGCACTGATTCATCAGGTCAGGGAGGGTGGTACGTGGTAATCAGCAGGAGATTTCCTTGCCCACGTATGACCTGATGCCATGAGACTTCATGGAGTCGGGAGTCGATGTTGGGGACTCCCAGGGCAAGTCCCTTCTGCCTGTATACCACTGTGCCGCACTTGGCAGGCTGGGTCTGTCCTGCCGGTGGGACAGGACATACCCAGGGATGGTGATGGTGGTGTCTGGGACATTATCTGTAAAGTATGATTCCGTGAGGATGACTATGTCAGGCTGTTGCTTGACTAGTCTGTGAGACAGCTCTCCCAATTTTGGCACTAGCCCCCAGATGTTAGTAAGGAGGACTTTGCAGGGTTGGCAGGGCTGAGATTGCTGTTGTCGATTCCGGTGCCTAGGTCAATGCCAGTTGGTCTGTCCGGTTTCATTCCTTTTTTGTGACTTTGTAATAGTTTTTTACAACTGAGCGGCTTGCTAGGCCATTTAAGGCGGCATTTTAAGAGTCAATCATATTGCTGTGGGTCTGGGGTCACATGTAGGTCAGACCAGGTAAGGACAACAGATTTCCTTCCCTAAAGCACATTAGTGAACCAGGTGGGTTTTTACTACAATCGACAATGGTTTCATGGTCATCATCAGACTTTTAATTCCAGATTTTTATTGAACCTGAATTCCACCATCTGCCATGGTGGGATTTGAGCCCATGTCCCTAGAGCATTTCCCTGGGTCTCTGGATTGCTAGTCCAATGCTCAGCACCATCCATTCATGATTCCTCAGATACTGAAGCAGTCCATGTCCAAATGCAGCAAGATCTGGACAATATTCAGGCTTGGGCTGACAAGTGGTAAGTAACATTCACGCTACACAAGTGTCAGACAATGACCATCTCCAACCATTGCCCCTTGACTTTAATGGTAATACCATTGCTGAATCCCCCACTATCCTGGGGGTTACTATTGATGAGAAACTGAACTAGATGAGCCATATAAATACTGTGGCTACAAGAGCAGGTCAGAGGCTAGGGATCCTGCGACAAGTAACTCACCTCCTGACTCCCCAAAACCTGTCCACCATCCACAAGGCACAAGTCAGGAGCGTGATGGAATACTCCCCACTTGCCTGGATGAGTGCAGCTCCCACAACACTCAAGAAGCTTGACACCATTCAGGACAAAGCAGCCCCTTTAATTGGCACCACATCCACAAACATTCACTCCCTCCACCACCGACACACAGTAGCAGCAGTGTGTACTAGCTACAGAATGCACTGCAGGAATTCACTGAGGCTCCTTAGACAGCACCTTCCAAACCCACGACCACCACCATCTAGAAGGATAAGGGCAACAGACAGATGGGAACATCACCAGCTAGAAGTTCCCCTCCAAGCCACTCACCATCCTGACTTGGAAATATATCACCCTTCCTTCACTGCTGCTGGGTCAAAATCCTGGAACTCCCTCCCTAACAGCACTGTGGATATCCCTATATCACCTGGACTGCAGCGGTTCAAGAAGGCAGCTCACCACCACCTTTGGATGGACAATAAATGCTGGTCTAGCCAGTGACATCCAGATGCCATGAATTAATTTTCAAAAAACCTTATGAGGAAAGGTTGTATCCATTGGAATTTAGAAGACTGAGAGGTGATCTTATTGATACATATAAGATCCTGAGGGGACTTGACAGCATAGATGTTGAAATGATGGTTCCTCTTGTGAGGGAGAATAGAACTAAAGGACACAGTTTAAACATTTAAAACAGAGAGGAGAATTTTTCTCTCTCAGAGGGTTGTACATCTGTGGAACTCTCTTCCCTAGAGAGTGGTGGAGGCAGGGTCACTGAATATTTTTAAGGCTGAATTAGATAATGGAGTCCAAGTGTATAGGGATAGGAAGGAAAGTGGAGTTGGGGCCACAGTCAGATCAGCCATGATCTTATTGAATGGCGGAGCAGGTTGAATGGGCTGAATGGCCTACTCCACCTCATTAACCCTTTCAACCCACACACTCATCATACATCCACAGGGATCTCACATCTCAAGGGGCAATATCACTAACTCTCACAGACACCCTCACATCTCCATCAGGCTCATATCCTCTCCAGCCTATGTCCTCATCCCATCCATGGCTCACCACACAAACATTGCACGCAGTGTCATGCATCCTGCTCACACTCTCTCCATCCGTTTTCATGCAGGAGAAGCTGGCTCACAGCTGGAGGGAGAAATCACAGACAAGGGGAGGATTGGCCCACATTAGGCCTCTCACTCGCTTTGAGGAGCGTGCCATCGTGCTGACTGGTGAGGATGTGGACCGTGCCTGCAGTGACGGTGAGGTCAGCGGCAAACACCCTCGTGAGGATCCTGCACCACATCGTCCCTCTCTCAACACAACTGTGAGTGCTCCCTCTCCTGTTTTTGACTTTGCTGCCATGCACTACTTATCTCTACTTTGGTTCACAGGAAGCTCTGCCAAGCGACCGACACCCTCAGCCAGCCAGTCCCTCAGCTCCATCCGCATCCTCACCTCCAGAAAAAGGGACACCTCATCCATTTAACAGCTGTAAATAAGCAGCCCAGAAGGCCTGTCACAGCGCTTACCCACACCCTCCACCAGCGCAGAAACACACCTCAGTGGGACCTAGATCTAGAGCAGGCTCGAGTTCACAATCTGGTGGTCACCACATGGACACATGTCCGCAGCAGGAGGAGGCAGGTTCAGCCGAGCTCCCCGGCACTCGGAGGACTGCTGGGGAAGAGGCATCTGTGAGGTCCGAGGCAGATGACAAACCTCTGGATTAAGCCTTCCAACTCATCCGGAGCAGCAGGTGGGGGAACATCACACAGAGCTATTGGAAGCCCTCAACAGAGGGGCAGGTGAGTTGGAGGAGTGCGTCCGCCTGCTCTTTGATAAAGTGGTGCCCACATGTGTGTGTATGGAGGTCTCCATGGGAAGGATGGTGGATGTCATGGAGACCCTGGTCCAGCAGAACGTGGAGATGTGCACAGACCTGCACTCCATCGTGGTAGCCATGGGTGACTTCCTGCAGTGGCAACGCAAGAAGGAAACAGGGCACCTCAAAGTCCCTTCAGGTGCCTCTTCCCCTCATGTAGTCAGGCCGGGGCCCTCGGGCACCCGAAGCGAGGAGGAGCAGCAGCTGGACACCCCTGGGCCTTCCATTCAAGAATCTCAGAGGCTGTCCTCTCCCTCTGAGCCCTTTTCGCCTGTGACGCCCTCAACCTCATCCTCTATCACTGCAGGGGGAGCAGCTGGACCACAGGAGGAGAGCCAAATAAAGCAGGGGCCCCAAGGCCTCGACTTCCCAGATGATGCACACCGAAGTCATCAGTGGCAGCAGGGCCAACCATTGTACAGGCTGTGTCCACCCCTGCTGCGGATGTCAGGGCAGCACCTAGAAGAAGTGGTAGGCCTAGAAAAGTTATGAAATCCCAATCACAAGTGGTTGCATAGGTGAACACATTTTGTCACTTTATAATCTGAAAATATATTCACTTTCACTGAATAATGTTGTCTTACAACTTCATTGAAAGGCTTTGCAAGTCCTCCCACTGCATCCCCTCCAACGAGCAGTTCAGCTGCACGCAGCCTGACCATGGGTGATTCTGGAGGGAGAAATGTATGTGTGGCAGGGTCTTTCAGAGCCTCGTGCAAGCACTCTCCCACGAATGCGGAGCCTTCATCATCACACTTATCTCATTGTCCCGAGCATCTTCAATGCAACCTGCTAGAGTTCTCTTTCAGTTGTCCATCTGAGCTGACCTGCTTCTCCACCCACCCACTGATAGCACTCCCATTCAGCACCTTGCCTGTCAAACGCTAGGCTCCGCTCACTTTCAATTTCGACAGTCATGGTTGTGATCATGTATATTAGCTCCCCCGTAATTCCCCCTCCTCCAGTCACCCATGTCTTTTCCCCCATCACTGTTGACCCCCACCCCAGCATCAGCTTCCACCTCCCCACCATCACCTACCAACCCAAACCCTCCACCCACATTGAACTCCCCAACCACCACCTTCCCACCCCAAGTGTCCGTGTCTGCTTCCAAGTCCTCACCAACCACCCTCACTTTCCCTTCTTCGGCTGCCATCGCACTCACTCTCGCATCCTACCAGCTCCAACTGGCCTTTCTCAGACTCACCATCCCTACCTACCACGCTCACCCTCAGTTCATTCCCTAGGAGGCTGTCATTGACTCTAAAGACCCCTCTCTTGCACCTTCACCTGGACATCTCCCCCCCCCACCTTTACTCCCTCCTTCATCCTTACTCCCTCCTCCCCTGAACACCCTCCCTTTCTGCACTCCCTCCTCCCCGAACATTTTCTCCCTCTGCACTCTCTCCCTTACACCTACCTCCCCAGCTGCAGCATTCTCACCATTACATCCTCCTCCCCCTATACTCCCTCCTTTCACCCATCCAACCTCAGCCCCCCTGACACCTTCGGCCCCTCCTCCCAACCTCACACCCCACCTCCAAAACCTTCATTTTTAAAAATTCATTCATGGGATGTGGGCTTCACTGACTGGGCCAGCATTTATTGCCCATCCCTATTTATTTGCCCTTAAGGAGGTGGCGGTGAGCTGCTTTCTTGAACCGCAACAGTGCATGTGGTGTAGGTACACCCTAACAGTGCTGTTAGGAAGGGAGTTCCAGGATTTTGACCCAGTGACAGTAAAGGAATGGTGATATATTTCTGAATCAGGATGGTGGATGGCTTAGAGGGGGAATTCCAGGTGGTGGTGTTCCCATGTATCTGCTACCCTTGTCCTTCCAGATGGTAGTGTTTGTGGGTTTGGAAGGTGCTGTCTAAGGAGCCTTGGTGAATTCCTGCAGTGCATCTTGTAGATGGTATACACTGCTGCTACTGTGCGTCGTTGGTGCAGGGAGTGAATACTTGTGGATGTGGTGCCAATCAAGCGGCTGCTTTGTCTTGGACGTTGTCAAGCTTCTTGAGTGTTGTTAGAGCTGCACTCAACCAGGCAAGTGGAGAGTATTCCATCAACTCCCAATTTGTGCCTTGTAGATGGTGGACAGGCTTTGGGGAGTCAGGAGGTGAGTTACTCATCGCAGAATTGCTCTGACCTGCTCTTGTAGCCATATTTATATGGCTAGACCAGTTTAGTTTTTCATCAATGGTAACCCCCAGGATATTGATGATGGGGAATTAAGTGATGGTAATGCCATTGAATGTCATGGGGTGACAGTTAGATTCACTCTTGTTGAGATGGTCATTGCCTGGCACTTGTCAGCCCAAGCCTGGATATTGTCCAGGTCTTGCTGCATTTGGACATGGACTGCTTCGGTATCTGAGGAGTCACGAATGGTGCTGAAAGTTGTGCAATCATCAGCGAACATCCCCACTTCTTATCTCACAATGGAAGAAAGGCCATTGATGAAACAGCTGAAGATGGTTGGGCAGAGGGCACTACCCTGAAGAACTGCTGCAGTGATATGCTGGAGCTGAGGTGACTGACCTGCACCAACCACAACCTTTCTGCTTTCTGCTAGGTATGACTACAACCAACAGAGAGTTTTCCCTCTGATTCCCATTGACTTCAGTTTTGCTAAGGCTCCTTGATGTCACACTCAGTCAAATGCGGCCTTGACGTCAAGTGCAGTCACTCTCACCTTGAGGGTTCAGCTCTTTTGTCCATGTTGGACCAGGGCTGTAATGAGGCCAGGAGCTGAGTGGCCCTGGTGGAACCCAAACTAGGTCTCAGTGAGCAGATTATTGATAAGCAAGTGCTGCTTGATGATGACACCTTCCATTACTTTACTGATGATTGAGAGTTGGCTAATGGGGCCGGGTTGGATGTGTCCTGCTTTGTGTATACAGGACATACCTGGGCAATTTTCCACATTGCTGGGTAGACGCCAATGTTGTAGCTCTGCTGGAACAGCTTGGCTAAGGGCGGGGCAAGTTCTGGAGCACAAGTCTTCAGTACTATTGACGGAATATTGTCAGGGCCTGTAGCCTTTGCAGTATCCAGTGCCTTCAGCTGTTTCTTGATATCATGTGGAATTAATCAAATTGGCTGAAGGCTGGCATCTGTGATGCTGGGGACCTCTGGAGGAGGCCGAGTTGGATCATCCACTCGGCACTTCTGGCTGAAGATTATAACAAATGCTTCAGCCTTATCTTTTTCACTAATGTGCTGGGCTCCCCCATCACTGGGAATGGGGATACTTGTGGAGCCTCCTCCTCCAGTGAGTTGTTTAATTGTCCACCACCATTCATGTCTGGATGTGGCAGGACTGCAGAGCTTAGATCTGATCAGTTTTTGTGGAATTGCTTAGCCCTGTTTATCACTTGCTGCTTATGCTGTTTGGCACACAAGTAGTCCTGTGTTATAGCTTCACCCGGTTGACACCTCATTTTAGGTATGCCTGGTGCTGTTCCTGACATGCCCTCTCGCACTCTTCATTGAACCAGGGTTGATCCCCTGGCTTGATGGTAATGGTAGAGTGGGGGATATACCAGGCCATGAGGTTACAGATTGTGTTTGAGTACAATTCTGATGCTGCTGATGACCCACAGCGCCTCATGGATGCCCAGTCTTGAGTTGGTAGATCTGTTTGAAATCTAACCCATTTAGCACGGTGGTAGTGCCACACAACACGATGGAGGGTATCCTCAATGTGAAGGCGGGACTTCATCTCCACAATGACTGTGTGGTGGTCACTCCTACCGATACTGTCATGGACAGATGCATCTGTGGCAGGCAGGTTGGTGAGGATGAGGTCAAATATGTTGTTCCTGTTGTTGGTTCCCTCACCACCTGCCGCAGAGCCAGTCTAGCAGCTATGACATTTTGGACTCGGCCAGCTCGGTCAGCAGTGGTGCTACCGAACCAGTCTTGGTGATGGACATTGAAGTCCCCCACCCAGAGTACATTTCGGAAAATTAAAACCAGTGCATCTACTATCTCAGCAGCCATTTCTTTTGAGACCCTAAATGAGGTGGTCGCATAGTGGTATTTTCACTAGTATCCTGGAGAACCAGTCTAATGCCTTGACTATCTGGGTTTGCATCCCACCATGGCAGATGGTGAAATTTGAATTCAATAAAAATCTTGAATTAAAAATCTGATGACGACAATGAAACTATTGTCAATTGTTGTAAAAACCCATCTGGTTCACTAATATCCTTTAGCGAAGGAAATCTGCCATCCTTACTTGTCTGGTCTACATGTGACTCCAGACCAGACAAGGACAGCAATGTGGTTGACCCTTAAATGCCCTCTGAACAGGGGCAATTAGGGATGGGCAATAAATTCTGGCCTAACCAGTGACGCCCACATCCTATGAACAATTTTAAAAAAATGAAGCCCATCAGGACCTGAGGACTTGTTAACTTCTAGTTCTAATAATTTTCTCAGGTCCCTTTCCTTTGTGATTGTAATTTTTTTAAGTTCCTCCCTCCCTTTTACCTCTTAATGCACAATTATTTCTGGGGAGTTACGTGTATCCTCTAGAGTGAAGACAGATGCAAAATATTGGTTTAATTCATCCACCTTTTCCTTATTTTCCATTATTAATTCCCCAGGCTCACTCTGTGGAGGACCAGTGTTCACTTAACTTACTCTTTTCCTATTTAAATACCTGTAGAAACTCTTACTATCTATATTTCTAGCTAGCTTTTTCTCCTGCTCTCATTTCTTCCCCAATTTTTCTAACCGTTCTTTGCTGTTTTTTATATTCTGTCCAATGTTCTAACCTGCCATGAATCTTTTCGGAATTATACATTTTTTCTTTCAATGTGACACTATCTTTAAATTCTTTAGTTTGCCAGGGATGGTATGTCCTTCCCCTAGAGTCTTTCTCACTGTAACGTATCTTTGCTGAGTGTTGCGGAATATCTCCTTAAATGTCTGCCACTGCATCTCTACTGACTTATCCCTTAACCTAATTCTCCAGTTCACTTTAGCCAGCTCTTTCTTCATACCCTCATAATTGCCATTATTTAAGTTCAAAACAATAGATCCACCCTTCTCTCCCTCAAATTGAGTGTAAAATTCAATAATGTTATGATCACTGCTACCTAGGGGCGCCTTTATTATGAGGCCATTAATTAATCCTGTCTCATTGCACATGACCAGATCTGGAGTAGCCTGCGCTCTGGCTGGCTCTAGCATGTGCTGCTATAAGGAACTGTTCCCAAAACACACTATGAACTCATTTTCCTGGCTACCTTTGGCAACCTGATTTGCCCAACCTATATGTAGATTAAAATCACCCATGCTTATTGCCATACCTTTCTCACAAGCCCCCATTATTTCTCCCTGTACGCTCCATCCTACAGTTTGGTTACCATTAGGGGACCTAAAAACTACTCCCAGAAGTGACTTCCTTCCTTTACTACTTCTTATCTCTATCCAGACTGATTTTACATCTTGGTCTCAGGATGGGTGATTTCCTTCCTTAAAGGCAATTGATAAGTTTCTCCACAAGAAAATGTATATGTACAGAATTGGAGGTAACCTCATGATACGGGTTGGTAATTGGTTGAGAAGTGGAAGACAATATGGGATGGTGCTGGATGGCTACTTTGTTGGCCAGCACAGACAGGGTGTACCGAATGACATCCTTCTGTGCTCCCAGTTTCTAAGATTCTCTGGTGCTATTTGTGCTGATAAAGGCTTCTTTCTTTGTGGGACTGGGATTTCCCAGTTATATGGATTGGGCCTCAACCTTTCACTGAACATGCTAACAATTTGGATGAAGGAATAGAGAGAGTTGCACATTCAGATCTGAGGATGATACTGCACTAGGGGGCACAGTGAATTGTGCAGATTGGAGAGGAAAATTAGAAAAGGACACGGACAGAATAAGTGAGTGGCAGATGGAGTTCAATGTAACAAAATATTCGCGCAAATCACGGAAAGCTAGTGATCGAAAGGTTAATTGCATATTGGCTTTTAACTCAGGGAGGTTGGAATACAAAAGTGAAGAAGTGATGCTTCAGTTGTATAGAGCCATAATCAAACACCAACCAGAGCACTGTGTTCATTTTTGGGCACCACATCTGAAGAAGGATACATAGGCCCTGAAAGAGATATAACATAGATTCATCAGAATTATACTCGGGTTTATAGGATTAAATTAGGAGGACAGTTTGCATAAACCTGGCTTGTATTACTTTGGGTTTGGAGGGTTGAGCAGTGATCTAATTGAATGTGTGGTCCATCTTGAGGCTATTTTTGACATCTTTCTGGTAGCTATTTGCAGATGGGAAGCATAGTGCGTTACTTCAAAGGTTGAGGGGTGATATAATTGATGTGTTTAAGATAATAAAAGGATTGAATACAGTGGAAACAGAGGAGTTTTTTTTTCCAGTGATGGGCAAATCCACAGCAAGGTGAAGCACACATTAAAATTAAAGCTAGATGATTCAGGAGTGAAATCCAGAAGTAGCATTTTTCACAAAGTGGGAATTAATAATTCTCTCCCTCCAAAAGACTGTGTATCGCGGGTTAATCAGCTTTTTCAAGCATTTGCAGCCACCTTGAACCAAAAGTGCCGGGTGGATGATCCATCTTAGCCTACTCCTGAGGTCCCCAGCATCACAGATACCAGTGTTCAGCTAATTCAATTCACCCCACTTGATATCAAGAAACAACTGAAGGCACTGGATACTGGAAAGGCAATGGGCCCTGATAACATTCCGGCAATAGTACTGAAGACATGTGCTCCAGAACTAGCTGCGCCATGAGACAAGCTGTAGGGTTCAGCTACAATGCTGGCATCTACCCATCAATGTGAAAAATTTCCCAAAGCATGTCCTGTCCATGAAATAAGGAGGATAAATCCAACCTAGCCAATTACCATTGCATCAGTCTACTCTTGATCATCAGCAAAGTGTTAGAATGTGTTGTCGATGGTGCTTTTAAGAGGCATTTACACAGCAATAACCTGCTCACTGATGCTCAGTTTGGGTTCCACCAGGGCCACTCAGCTCCTGACCTCATTATAGCCTTAGCCCAAACATGGACAAAAGAACTGAACTCAAGAGGTGAGGTAAAAGTGGCTGCACTTGACATCAACAGAGTGTGGCATCAAGGAGCCCTAGCAAAACTGGAGGCAATAGCAATCAGCGGGAAAACTCTCTGCTGGTTGGAGACATACCTAGCACAAGGGAAGATGGTTGTTGTTATTGGAGGTCAATCATTTCAGTCATGGGGCATCATTCCAGGAGTTCCTCAAGGTAGTGTCTGAGGCCCAACCATCTTCAGATGCTTCCTCAATGAACTTCCTTCCATCATAAGGTCAGAAGTGGGATGTTTGCTGATGATTGCACAATGTACAGCACCATTCGTGACTCCTCAGATACTGAAGCAGTCTGTGCTACCCAGCAATGTGGCGAGTACCTCACCTCCTGACTCCCCAGAGCCTGACTACCATTTTCAAGGCACAAGTCAGGAGTGTGATGGAATACTCCCCACTTGCCTGGATGAGTGCAGCCCCAACAACACTCAAGAAGCTTGACATCATCCATGACAAAGCAGCCCGCTTGATTGGCACCCCATCCACCACCTTAAACATTCACTCCCTCCACCACCGACGGTCAGTGGCAGCAGTGTGTACCATCTACAACATTACAAGGCCTGTGAGCCAGAGGCAGATCCCTGACTCCACGTTGGTAAGCTAATGGGGCCTGTAATCTTGTTGAGTGTCGCGAGATTCGTTTTAACGTTGCTTCCCATGTGACTGGCGACACTTTGGAGCAGCCCCTCTGTGGTAATCTGATGTGTAATATACCTTTAAGAAGAATGTTATTAAGGAAGATTACATCATCTTAGTGTCCAATAGCATAGAAGCATGGGCTACCTCTGTAGTTAGTAGTTGGAGTAGTGTAGAGATAAAGTTTGAAGTGAAAGCACATGTTTAATTGCTGCTGAATACCTTTGTAAATAAACTAAGAGTTTTCACCTAAGAAGTGTCTGCTACTCAACTCTCTTAATAGTTCCAACTCGGCCACCACTTACAACAAGCGTGCAAACAGGATCCAACAAACTGCTGACTAGGATCCAACAAATTGGCGATGAGGATTCAACATCCTCACCACTCCCTGACCTCCAAGTTGCGGCCTGCCCCCCCTCCCCAACCTCTGAGTTGCAGTTTCTTCCCCGTTCCCAACCCACCCTCTCGCCAAACCTACTGCTCCCTGACTCACCACTTCCCTGTCCTGGACCTGCGTTCCCATTCAAGATCCAGATCCAATCCGAAGCCAGGGCGCCGATGTTTGTGGAAGTACGAGTCCCGGTGGTGCAGAGGTACCGAGCTGGGGCTGCTACAATCCATGTCTTTTTTAAAATGACTGTTGAAGCTGCTCCTGCCTTGCTCACAGAGAGGCTTCAGGGGAGGGAAGCAGCAAGTGGGAGCTTTTAAAACAAAGAACATGGATTGTGGAAAATAGCTGTTTTTAAAAAGATTTGTTCATGGGAAGTTCACTGGCTAGATCAGCATTTATTGCCCATCCACCCCTAATTGACCTTGTTCAGAGGGCAGTTAGGCGTCAGCCACATTGGAGTCACATGTAGACCAGGCCAGGTAATAGACCTTAATTGGCCAGCCAGCATGGGCCCTAAAGGACATTCATGAACCAGAAGGGTTTTTACAACAATCATTTAACGGACATCATCAGGCTTTTCATTCCAGATTTTTATTGAATTCAAATTTCACCATTTGCTGTGGTGGGGTTCAAACCCTGATCCCCAGAGAATTACGCTGGGTCATGGGTACACTAGTCCAGTGACAACACCACCATGCCACTGCCTCCCCTCTGTATCATGCTGGATTATGCTGGTTGCATTATGCTGGATTATTAATTAATTCGTATGTGTGCCAAGGCACAGTAACACATTTATGTTGTGTTTAACTAAATAGAGAAAATAAACTCTCAACTCTTACTGTTTGTAAGTGCCCAGCATGGTCAGAAAATGGTAACTTCAGGGGACATTATCTGATTACAACTTAGACAGCTGAGAGTCACCTAATTTGACTATTTTTACCTGTTTGGAGTAGGAACTTCTTTGGGGAGACGAGTGAAAGTCCAAGTCTATAGAAAGCAGATGTTTTAAAAACCTGTTGTTCAAAGTCTTCCAATGAGATCACAGAGTCCATTAGCTGCCATTTTGGATCATCTGGCCAATGCGACTCTATAAATTCTTCCGGGTCCGCTAGGAAATAGTGATCATCATATCTGAGCAAAAGAAAAAACCGCACACACATGAGATTACTAATATTTCAGTTTCATTGCCGCCAAAGAGCTTTCTCATTTTCTCATCTCTCAGGGCATGTTCATCATAGTGCATCATGGGAAAAAGGTTTAGCTTCCATTCACCCATCACTATGGATTCCCATGGTTACCTCTGTTAATATAACATGCCAATAGGAACTTAAGAGCAGGAGGAGGCCATTCAGCCCCTCAAAGCATTCAATCGGATCATGGCTAATACAGAAATAAAATACTTTGAGAATGCTGGAAATTTGAAATAAAAACAAAAAATGCTGGAAATACTCAGCAGGTCAGGCAGCATCTGTGGAGAGAAACAGAGTTAATGTTTCAGTTCGATGACTTTTCAGTTCATTTTAACCCAGATACTGAAGTAGTCTGTGCCCATACAGCTGGATAATATTCAGGCTTGGACTGATAAACAGTTGTGCCACTAAAGTGCCAGGCAATGATCATCTCCAACAAGAGTGAATCTAACCATTTCCCCTTGGCATTTATTGACATTACCATTGCTGAATCCCCCACTATCAATATTACCATTGACCAGAAACTTAACTTGGAAGAAAAGAATAAAAAAAAAGGAAAATTCAAAATGGATAATGCAGCAGCCAACAGAAGGAAAACTGGTTACAACAACTGTGAGTAGAAGATTGACAAGACAAAGCATGTCCCATCATTCAGTAATGAACTGCAAATTGCTTCTTGGAATTTGCTAGGGTTATATTGGGGTTTAGAAGGTTAAATTGTGAAAACAATTTGCTGTTTTAATTGGTTCACCGGATGTAGGCGTCGCTGGCTAGGCCAGCATTTATTGCCCATCCGGTGTACGGCTTGAAGGGGAACTTGCAGGTGATGGTTGTTGCATGCGTCTATAGTCCCTTGTCCTTCTAGGTGGTAGAGGTCACAGGTTTGGATGGTGCTGCTGAAGGGGCCTTGGTGAGTTGCTGTAGAGCATCTTGTAGATGATACACACTGCTGCCACTCTGAGTCGGTGGTGGAGCGAGTGAATCTTTAAGGTTGCGTCAACTTGGCTTAAGTTCCTTTTAGACTTTGTGGTTCAGGGGAATCCAATTAAGTTATTTAAAGTGATAAAGGGATTCAGTAGAAGAGATAGACAACTTATTTCCTCAGACGAAGAAAATCCAAAACAAAGTGGCACAATCTTAAAATTAGAGTGAAACCATTTAGCAGTGAA
Organism: Cetorhinus maximus; assembly: GCF_964194155.1. NCBI lineage: Eukaryota > Metazoa > Chordata > Chondrichthyes > Lamniformes > Cetorhinidae > Cetorhinus > Cetorhinus maximus. The sequence continues at coordinate 234,290,854 of NC_135879.1, forward strand.
GTCAGGAAGCAATTTTTTGCATTGGGCGGGGGGGGGGAGCGTGGATACCAAACTTGCAGGTGGTGGTGGGAGCCCTCCAAGTCACTCACCATCCTGACGTGGAAATATATCCCCCGTTCCTCCACTGTCTCTGGGTCAAAATCCTGGAACTCCCTCCCCAACAGCACTGTGGGTGTACCTACACCACATGGACTGCAGCCATTCAAGAAGACAGCCCACCACCACCTGCTCATGGGCCATTAGGGATGAGCAATAAATTTTGGCCCAGCCAGCGACGCCCACATCCAATGAATGAATTTAAAAAATGGCTGTGGATATTGGGTCAATTGGAGATTTAAAGACAAAGATCAATAGATTTTTGTTGGATAAGAGGTATCAAGGAATATAGTTCAAAGATGAGTAAGTGGAGTTGAGGTACAGATCACTCAAAAACTAATTGAATGGCAAAACAGGCTCAAGGGGTTGAATGACTTATTCCTGTGCAAAAAAATTGCTCTCTTTATGGAATTTCAGGATAAAGAGTCAGGAGGGACAGGTATTTTACTTTTCTTCACCCTTTCCTTCATTCCCCCTCACCCTCTTCTCCCCTTTCTGCCTCTATTCTCCAATACCAAAGTATCCATTTGGTGAAGAAGCCAAATGATTTCATCCCCAGTGATGAGAGAGAGAAAGGGCGAGTGTGTGTGTGTGAGAGAGAGAGAGAGAGAGGGAGGGTGTGTGTCTGTGTGTGTGAGAGAGAGAGAAAGAGAGACTGTAAGGGAAAGTGAATGTGTGTGCGCTGTGTGAGAGAGAGAGAAGGGGAGAGCATGAATGTGGCCAACTAGCTTGTTTAGCCACAGCCAACTGCTCAGACCAATCTTAATGAGCTTGCACCAAAGTGCAATTCAGTGCTTTGTTATCTGACTTGTGACAGTTACTACCTCTGAATAAAGACTCCACGCTCCATGTCTAATACGCCTACGGCCCAGCATGCATCCAGTAGGTACTACTGCTTGTCCACCTGCACAGCATTCCACATATGGCTTGACTTCTTGTGCTGGTAACTTTGTCCAAGATTATATCCAATTCCCTTTCTGTGTCCTGAAACCTCAGCACATGTTATCCCAGCCTGTCTGCAAAAAGTATAGAAAAATACCTGTAAGGCTGTGTGGTGTTGTTGCTTGAGAGAAGTGACAACTGTTCCCACATGAGCAACGGCTTTTTCAGAACAACTTCTAAGAAAATGAGGTTGTGAACTGCAAACATCTCTTCTTTCTTTCTTTCTTTCTTTCTTTCTTTCTTTCTTTCTTTCTTTCTTTCTTTCTTTCTATCTTTCTTTCTTTCTTTCCTTCACGCTTTCTTTCTTTCTTTCTTTCTTTCTTTCTTTCCTTCTCGTTTTCTTTCTTTCGTTCTTTCTCTCTTTCTTTCTTTCCTTCTCACTTTCTTTCTCTCTTTCTTGCTTTCTTTCCCGCTTTCTTTCTTTCTTTCTTTTTTTCTTTCCTGCTTTCTTTCACTCTTTCTTTCCCGCTTTCTTTCTTTCCTTCTTTCTTTCTATCTTTCCCTCTTTCTCTCTTTCTTCCTTTCCCTCTTTCTGGAAACATTTATTTTTACTATTACATTTTATGGCCGATGGGCTGAATGGCCTCTTTCGGCACCGTGACTTTTCTATGGTTCTTCGGTTCTATTTCTCTCAAGGTTTCTAATGCATCAAATGGATTTCAATAGTAGAGAACCTTACAGCCCTGTAGGAGGCCATTCATCCCATCTTCCTGTGCTGGTTCTTTGAAAGAGTGATCTACTTAGTCCCACACCCCTGCTCTTCCACCATAGCCGTTGAGATTTACCCTTTTCAAGTATATGTCCAATTCTCTTTTTGAAAGTTGCTGCCACCCTTATCCCTAGAGGCTTCGATCTCACTTCTGATCAGCTCTTTTTTTTGGAAAGGGTTACTCAACACATCATTAAATGTTCTTGCTCCACGTAAGTGTTACTTGACAGGAAAGTATAATTTTTTCCAAGCTTGCTGGAGGCTTATTAATTTGGAACCTGTGAAATCCTTTGCCCACAACATCAGTAATTTCCTTTAGACAAGAGGCATTAACACCTCTCCATGCTATTTCCATGCCTCAAGGAAGTATAGCTTCAAAAGGTAACACAACTCATTTCATCTTTCTCTCAAGTCTACACTGGAAAAATAAGAGGCTCCTCCAGATTGGATTAATAATTGAGGTCAAGGTCTAGCACCTTTGAGAATGACACCAGCACATACCATTTATTTTTACCAAACAGCTAATGCCTATTAGATAAAAACAAGAAACTATTGCGGATGCTGGAAATCCAAAACAAAAACAGAATCACCTGGAAAAACTCAGCAGGTCTGGCAGCATTGGCGGAGAAGAAAAGAATTGACGTTTCGAGCCCTCATGATCCTTCAACAGAACAGAGCAATATCAGGAGAAGGGTGAAGTATAAGCTGGTTTAAGGTTGGGGGGGGCGAGAAGTTGTGGGGTGGGGGGTAGTTGTAGGGACAAGCAAGCAGTGATAGGAGCAGATAATCAAAAGATGTCACAGACAAAGGAACAAAGAGGTGTTAAAGGTGGTGATATTATCTAAGAGAATGTGCTAATTAAGAATGGATGGCAGGACACTCAAGGTACAGCTCTAGTGGGGGTGGGGTGGAAAGACTGACAGGGCATTACAGGTATAGATTTAAAAATAATGGAAATAGGTGGGAAAAGAAAAATCTATATAAATTATTGGAAAAAACAAAAGGGAGGGGGAAGAAACGGAAAGGGGGTGGGGATGGAGGAGGGAGTTCAAGATCTAAAGTTGTTGAATTCAATATTCAGTCCGGAAGGCTGTAAAGTGCCTAGTCGGAAGATAAAGTGCTGTTCCTCCAGTTTGCGTTGGGCTTCACTGGAACAATGCAGCAAGCCAAGGACAGTCATGTGGGCAAGAGAACAGGGTGGAGTGTTAAAATGGGAAGCGACAGGGAGGTTTGGGTCTTTCTTGCGGACAGACCGCAGGTGTTCTGCAAAGCGGTCACCCAGTTTACGTTTGGTCTCTCCAATGTAGAGGAGACCGCATTGGGAGCAACGAATGCAGTAGACTAAGTTAGGGGAAATGCAAGTGAAATGCTGCTTCACTTGAAAGGAGTGTTTGGGCCCTTGGACGGTGAGGAGAGAGGAAGTGAAAGGGCAGGTGTTGCATCTTCTGTGTGGGCATGGGGAGGTGCCATAGCTGGGGGTTGAGGAGTAGGGGGTGATGGAGGAGTGGACCAGAGTGTTCCGGAGGGAACGATCCCTACGGAATGCCTCCGGGGGGGTGAAGGGAAGATGTGTTAGGTGGTGGCATCATGCTGGAGTTGGCGGAAATGGCGGAGGATGATCCTTTGAATGTGGAGGCTGGTGGGGTGATAAGTGAGGACAAGGGGGACCCTATCATGTTTCTGGGAGGGAGGAGAAGGCGTGAGGGCGGATGCGTGGGAGATGGGCCGGACACAGTTGAGGGCCCTGTCAATGACCGTGGGTGGAAAACCTTGGTTAAGGAAGAAGGAGGACATGTCAGAGGAACTGTTTTTGAAGGTAGCATCATCAGAACAGATGCGACGGAGGCGCTTTACAGCCTTCCAGACTGAATATTGAATTCAACAACTTTAGATCTTGAACTCCCTCCTCCATCCCCACCCCCTTTTCTGTTTCTTCCCCCTCCCTTTTGTTTTTTTCCAATAATTTATATAGATTTTTCCTTTCCCACCTATTTCCATTTTTTAAAAATCTATACCTGTAATGCCCTGTCAGTCTTTCCACCCCACCCCCACTAGAGCTGTACCTTGAGTGTCCTGCCATCCATTCTTAATTAGCACATTCTCTTAGATAATATCACCACCTTTAACACCTCTTTGTTCCTTTGTCTGTAACATCTTTTGATTATCTGCTCCTATCACTGCTTGCTTGTCCCTACAACCACCCCCGCCCCCAACTTGTCTCCCCCCACTCCCCACCTTAAACCAGCTTACATTTCACCCTTCTCCTGATATTGCTCAATGCCTATTAGATGTTCCCTCGAATAGAGTCAACTGTACTCTACCACTTAATTAATGGAAACCATGGTGCAAAGTCCTGCCCACATGTACTTAAATATCCATTTTCAGTGACTTACCTACACATTTCTTGGCAAAGGCTGGAGTAGCCAGAGCAGACGCCTTTCCCTGACTGCAGCACCTGTTGAGGAGTGTGCATCTTCTTTGAGAAACCCAAATATCCACTGACATCATATTCTGGGGGAAAAAGGAATATACAGAATTGGTAAAAAAAAAAATCACCACTGGTAACCTTATTCCACTAAAGGGGGAAATTTCTGCAGGGGCTTATGGGGGGGAGGGGGGTGTGGGTGGGGTGGGGTGGCATTTTCCAGATCGCTCACCATAACTTCAGCAGAGGAATCTCATGAGAAAGGAGCATTCATGGCATCTCCCAGCGTCTCTGTCTAAAATTACAGCAGTAAGTGGGAGAGCTTGCATATGACTTCACTCCCTAGATGCCTAACACTGGGCCATTTGTGGCCCACAAATCCTGGCAGTCCTGCCCATGAAACACAGACCATCTCATTTTCTATGTTCACTTACTTCTTCTACTTGCTGGTTCACTGGTGGACAAGTCTGGAACTCTGAGATTTGTTAGCACTCCCCGTCGTATAAAGGGTTAACAGAATGGATATTCTACTCTATAAGGATGATGTAGCATTGACATCAGGCAGTCATGCGCTAGGTACTCTAGGCAGCAGACAGGCAGCTCTGAGGGGTGATGTGCCTTCCCTGCAACCCACTATGTACATACTGCAAAAAGTGTTTTTTTTTTCATTCATTCATGGGATGTGGGTGTCGCTGGCTGGGCCAGCATTTATTACCCATCCCTAATTGCCCTTGAGAACTGAGTGGATTGCTAGGCCATTTCAGAGGGCATTTAAGAGTCAACCACATTGCTGTGGGTCTAGAGTCACATGTAGGCCAGACCAGGTAAGGACGGCAGATTTCTTTCCCTAAAGGATATTAGCGAACCAGGTGGTTTTTCTGATAATCGACAATGGTTTCATGGTCATCATTAGACTTTCAATTCCAGATTTTTCATCGAATTCAAATTTTACCATCTGCCGTGGTGGGATTCAAAGCTGGGTCCCCGGAGAATTACCCTGGGTATCTGGAGTACAATTCCAGTGATAATATCACTACGCCACCGCCTCCCCCTAGTTTTTAAGTAAATACCTTGATACACCTACAGCTCTTCTTTGTTAGGATCCATTCTAGCACATTTACAAGACTCCCCACCCCTACTCCCCCAACCCCGTAACTTGAAATAACAGAACGTTATGATTTAAGCTTTAGGCATGGTCTCCACCCTAAAACATAGGAACACTAGGTACATGAGTAGCCCATTCAGCCACTCGAGCCTGCTCTGCCATTCAATTAGGCCATGGATTATCTGCACGTCAACTCCATTTTCCCACCTTTTTTCTGTATTCTTTAATACCCTTACCTGACAGAAGTGTATATATCACAGCCTTGAAAGGTTCAGTTGTCCTCGATAGCACACAACATCATAAAAAAACTTGGCCTAACGTAAAATGAGTGACACACTGGTTTACTTGTATGACAAATTAACTCAGAATTTGGCCACAAGCAGAGAGCATTATTAAATATAAAATGTAGTGAGTGATAGACAAACCTATATTGTTGCACAGCCAGATCCAAATGGCTCGAATTTTCTCCAACTCAGTTTGAGCTATGTCCAGGATCTGGTGGACAATCTTCTGCACTGACAATTCACTGTCTGATTTAATCTGATGGAAGAAGTTTAAAGGTTGATATGAATGACTGTGAGCTATTAATTAAGACCAGGCCATCAAGACTGGCTGAAGAAACAGCTAGATGTTGTAATGGGAATGTGGTAGGTTTGGTATTTGGAAAAGTGGAAGTCAAATTGGACAAAGTGCCATCTTCATCTGATTCTATTGATGCAATTTGTACTCTTTCCCACCTTGGTACAGTGGTATTCATTGTAAAATCTAAATCTATCATCATAACCATCTATATTCCCTTCTCCCTCATGCACTAGGCTAGCTTCCCCTTAAATGCATCTATATGATTTGCTTCAACCATGCCCTGTGGTAGCAAGTTCCACATTCTCACCACACTTTGAGTAAAGAAGTTTCAGCTAAATTCCCTTTTGGAAACTTGTGTGTGTAATGGGACCAACGTGCAAAAGGAAGGACAATTATATTTTCATCATGATGTTTGAAATCCACCTTGCATCCTGTCCACTTCTAAGGCGAGAAAACCTATTGAGACCATAATGTTTAGGCTAAAACTGATAATTCTAATATATATAAAAGCTTGATTAACAACAAGAACAGAACAAGTAATCAACAATGCACAGCTTAACTTATACAATGCTTTACTAGTTTTTAAAAATTTGATCTTGGGATGTTAGCATCACTGGCAAGGTGAGCGTTTATAGCCCATTCCTATAATTGGTCTTGAGCAGGTGGCTCACCACTGCAATCCATGTGCTGTAGGTACACCCACGTGAAAGGAATGATGATTTAATTCCAAGTCATGATGGTGAGTGGCTTGGAGCGGACCTTGCAGGTTGTGGTGTTCCCATGCATCTGCCCTTGTTCTTCTAGGTGGTGGAGGTCAAGGGTTTGGAAGGTGCTGTCAAAGGAGCCTTGGTACATTGTTACAGTGTACCTTGTAGATGGTACACACTGCTGCCACTGTGCGACGATGATGGGGGGACTGAATGTTTAAGGTGGTGGATGTGATGCCAATCAAGCAGGCTGCTTTGTCCTGGATGGTGTCAAGCTTCTTGAGTGTTGTTGGAGCTGCACTCATCCAGGCAAGTGGAGAGTATACCATCACACTCCTGGCTTGTGCCTTGTAGATGATGGACAGGCTTTGGGGAGTCAGGAGGTGAGTTACTTGCCACAGGATTCCTAGCTTCTGACCTGCTCTTGTAGCCACAGTATTTATATGGCTGGTCCAGTTCTGTTTCTGGTCAATGGTAACCCCCAGGATGTTGATAGTGAGGGATTTAGTGATAGTAATGCCGTGGAAGGGCAAGGGGAGGCGGTTAGATTCTCTTTTGTCGAAGATGGCCATTGCCAGGCACTTGTGTGGCATGAATGTAACTTGCCATTTATGAATGCAAACCAGAATTTTGTCCAGGTCTTGTTGTGTGTGGGCAAGGTCTGCTTCAGGTTTGAAAAGAATAGAATATCAGAAACTCCAAGTGTCATTGTCAGAATGTTTTAAATTAACTTTTGATAAATGTAAGGTGGGAACGACTTCAATCGAGGTTGAGGTCTGGAAACACTAAAATGGGGAGCTTCTGAAAATAAAGTTGTCAATTTGGAGATCAGAAGATCAATACTGGAGGAGGAAGACCATTCAATATACCCTGGCTCATCCATCGAGACGCTACTGCCTCATTTTTCCTTAAGTCCTGCCTACCTTACCCTGTTGGAATATGCATTCAACTTGTGGGTCAATTTTTATGTGAAGAACTTCTTGATATTAGTTCAAAATTTGTGACTTGTTATTTTGAACCCCTGCCTTACTGTTGTGGAGTATTTGATTTTGTTTTAGAGCAATTTATCATGGTTACTGCACAGAAACAATCTATTTAGTCCAACAAACCCACACTAGCATTCACCGCCTCCTATAGCCCTATTACAGTTAGCCATCTTGTTCCCATAATCCACATTTCCTTTGACCACCTATCCAATCTAATACTAAATATTGTCATAGCTTGTGCCTCAATCATTAACTCTGAAAACTAACATTTCTCTTGAGTACTTTTAAAAATCTCCTTCATCTCATCTTGTATTTTGATGGCCCCTCATTCTCCGCCCCACAACTATAGTCTGACCAGGGCGCTATATAGCTTACCCAGAAATTCTTCCATTATCCCCTTGCACTATCTCCACAACTATCTCCACAAATCGCTTTTCTTTGTTGTCTTTCTTTCTTCAGAATCATCCTTCATTCATGGTTTCAAGTACCTCTCTTGCCCATTCCCTTCAAAACTTTTGCTTGGGGCCATCCTCTTACCTTTACAAAGTACTCCAAAATGCTCTTTATCATGAAAGAGTTGCCTACATGTAAGTAAGCCCCATAAGCCCCAAGAACTCTCCCTCCTTCAACTCTGGTCTCTTGTCCATCTCCAGTTTCCTACAGTCCATTGGCCATACCAGTCAAAGGGATCAAGGGGCAAGGGAGAGGGCATGAAATTGGAACTGAGGTAAATTTGTCACGATCTTATTAAGTGGTGGAACACACTTGAAGGGCCATGTGACCCACTCCTGTTCCAATTATGTTTTTTCTTAAGTGCCTTGAGCTGCCTAGGTCTTAAGTTTTGTAATTCCTCCCCTAAATCCCTCTACCTCTCTCTCCTCCTTTAAGGTACTTCTTAAAAGCTTACCTCTTTGACCTGGGTTTTGTTCACACGTCTCAATATATCTTCATGTGGCTCAGTGTCAACTTTTCCATGCAAACCATTCCATGAAGCACCTTGGGACATTTTGTTACATGCAAGCTATAGTTCCTCTCCTGACTAGAAACAGCGATGCAGAATATTATATTCCTTTCATTATTGTTTGGACTGATATCAACAGCAGACTTTGGTTTTATTTTTAATATTTGTTGGTGATTGTCAACTGCTGTGTTCCACAAAGTGAACAATGTCAGAGGTTGTGGGAATTAAATGATTTTTTTTCTGCCAACATCACTGCACAAATGTGACATTTCCATCTCTCATGCCTCTTTTCCTTGTGGGGACAGTTGAGTGAGATTACCTATTAATCGGGGCAGTTTGTAGACAATTTTGCAAAATGGGTTCAAGACAATCCAAATCCATTTTACACGCAGAGGGCAATTTCAGCCAGAGCTGGATTGGAACCCTGGTCTCAGAGGTGAAAGCATAGCATTATAACCTGTGGCATTCGGGTGTTTGGGACAGTAAGGGTTAATGTGGGACTGGGGAAACAGTACTGCCCACGTTATGATGATGAAGAGAGTCACATGGGAGTGCTGGAGTGTAGTGGTGAATCTGGGAGAAGCTAGCATGGAGATAGCATCTAGTCAGGATTGTATCCTGTATATATGTATCTGGTTATGTGTTATTAATAAACAGTTATTGTTCAAACATACGAGACTCTAGACCTCTTCATGAGACAACATACGACCTTACAACATAACTGTTCCATCCCCATTTCACAATATTTCACATGTAAGAACTGGCCCGAATGGTTTTGCTTCAGATTTCTAAGTAATTATGAAAAATGGGTATTATTACTTGTGTAGTACAAAAATCAAACATTCCTCTTAGAGTTGACCTACCTTCTGACTCACATGGAGGACGTGCCTATCTATTTGAAAGAAAATCCTTGGATCTGAAAAGAGGTCTCTTTTACGTGTTCTCTGCATGGTAACAGTCCTTGTATAGGTCCGCTGTTCTTCATTGACCTCATCCTCATCAATGTTGGAACCACTAACTGTGGGCGAAAATCCTTCTGTATCACATGATCTTGATCAAATGACTTCTTGGTCAATTTAATGGATTGCACACTGCCAGAAAAGTTGCTGTTTTGGGATACATTAAGATTGGAGATGTTTTGCGTTCTCTCAGATTGTTTAAGCTCCCAGAACGCAAACATTTCACTGGCAGAATACAATCGTTTGGAACAAGAACTCCCCTGCGTGGTTTTATCTTCTCTGCAGTTTCGAATAATACTGCCATTGTCCCTCGAGCTTCTCTTCTGCGTGATAATCTGGAAGTTGCTGTCTTTGATCTCTATTCTTTCTGAAGAATTGTCAGATGACCCTTCATAGAAGTGCTTGGGATTTGTGCTGCTGCTGTGGTTAGTTTTGTGGTTATGGTTAGAGGTCTTGAAGGATTTCTGATCACTCTGGCACAGGCTGTCCTCATTTTTTCTGGAGGTTCCTTGTCCTCCAATGGCTTCTGTGTAATGGTGATTGCTGTTGGCGTTGTCAGAAAGCTCCCCACCCATTACCAGGCTATCAGTGTTTCCACAAATCATGTCATGGTATGACCCCCTTTGTTCCCAACAAAACCTGCGGAAAGAAATAGGAAAACTTCTGCAAGGTGGTAAAAGATGGCAGAAATTTATATTCTTATTAAGACACGAATTGTGAGGTATTCAACTTTGAGTCATCTCAAAGGTCTTCACACAAGTTGAATTATTCTGAAGCATAATGACTGTTGTTAAACAGGAAAATGCAGTAACTTGGTAATGTTCTAAAAACCAGCATTGAACTTAATGAATAATTAGCCTGTTGTTGAAGTTAGTAGGGGCTGAAGGATGAGGAAAGCAAGAACTTCTTACTCTTCTTTGAATGGTGCTATATGAATCCTTAATATTCAATAGAACCACTGGCAGATGGGACTTGCGCTGAAGGATGGCACCTCCAACAATGCAGCATTCCCTCAATATCACATTGGAGAGCCAGCCTATGTTACTGAAGCATTCTGGGAATGTGTAAAGCAATACCAACTACAACAACATATTTACATAGCGCCTTTACTGTAATAAATCATCACAAGGCGCTCCACAGGAGTATTATAAAAGTAAGCATGACACTGAGCCACATAAAACGGGCCTAACATTCCCTTACTGTCAGAGAAAACCAGTTGGCCTTCACTCTAGCTTAGAATTGCCCGTTCTCCAGCTCCAAGATAACACTGACCAAGTGCTAGGAATATCCTGACAGAGGGAAAGGGGAAATGATTAACAAAGATAGATTAGTGAATTTGAATATGTAAAATGGAGTGCATTAGTTAGAAAACTAGTAATATTAAACTTAGAATTGTTAAAGAGCAAAGAGAAAATAAGAGGAAACAGTCAACAGAAAAAACTGAGCAAACAGGTTTACTGATAAAACTTACCTTGCGTGTTCATTTTCATAGATTAATATCAGTGTTACAGCAATGCAGCTAATTCTAATGTTTATGCAGATTTATTACTGTATTGTTAGTGGAGTAGAATTTCGATGACTTCCCCCTCGCCCACTGTAATTTCAAGAGGAATAGAATTTGAAAGGAGAGAATTCGTGGTACATGGATTGTTGATCTGACCAAAACTAGATTATAGCACACAGTTCTAGTCTCTGTTTTGTAAAAAAATTACATAAACAGTGGAGAAAGTGCAAAAATGTATTTACAAAGATGATACCGATCTGAGAGCATACAACAGAAAAGATTGAACAGGCTGGGTCTCCTTCGCTTGAAGAATGAAGGATGAGAGGTGACATGAAAGAGGTCTTTAAAATTCTGAAGGGTTTGGATAGGGTAGATATAGAGAAGATATCTCTGTTTGTGCGCAGTCTAAAACTAGGGGTCATAAATATAACGGGTCGTAGCTTCCGAGCTCCAGTGTGTCATATTGGGAGGATATTACCCAAAGATGGTCTGGGGAAAACCCTTCAGATGTTCCCAGGTAAAGATTTGCATGGCAATTGCCCAGAAGTACAAACTTCCCCTGGGCAATTGCCCTGCATGGGGAACCATCCAAAAATATGGTTTAAATTGCAAACCTTGGAAGGTTCTTACTGTCTTACATCAATAGTTACCCAGAAAAAGTAAGAAGAATTAAGACTTCTGCTAACTTCTGGGTAGCAGTTGTACAGGCCCATGGGACTCTCCCAACCCAATGACCACACCACCGCCCCCCCGGCCCCTCCCCCCCCCACCCCCAAGGGGTCTCCCTCCAACTCCCAACTACTCACAGAATTACACAGTGCAGAAGAGGCCCTTCGGCCCATCGAGTCTGCACTGACACTTGAGAAAGACCTGACCTACCTACCTAATCCCATTTACCAGCACTTGGCCCATAGCCTTGAATGTTATGACGTGTCAAGTGCTCATCCAGGTACTTTTTAAAGGATGTGAGGCAACCCGCCTCCACCACCCTCCCAGGCAGTGCATTCCAGACCGTCACCACCCTCTGGGTAAAAAGGGTTGTCCTTACATCCCCGCTAAATCTCCTGCCCGTCACCTTGAACTTATGTCCCCTTGTGACTGACCCTTCAACTAAGGGGAACAGCTGCTCCCTATCCACCATGTCCATGCCCCTTATAATCTTGTACACCTCGATCAGGTCACCCCTCAGCCTTCTCTGCTCCAATGAAAACAACCCAAGTCTATCCAACCTCTCTTCCTAACTTAAATGTTTCATCCTAGGCAACATCCTGGTAAATCTCCTCTGCACCCCTCCAGTGCAATCACATCCTTCCTATAATGTGACGACCAGAACTGCACACAGGACTCCAGCTGTGTCCTCACCAAGGTTCTATACAACTCCAACACGACTTCCCTAATTTTGTAATCTATGCCTCGATTGATAAAGGCAAATGTCCCATTTGCCTTTTTCACCACCCCACTAACATGCCCCTCTGCCTTCAGAGATCTATGGACACAAACGCCAAGGTCCCTTTGTTCCTCAGAACTTCCTAGTATCGTGCTGTTCATTGAAAACTTCCTTGTCAAATTACTCCTTCCAAAATGTATCACCTCACACTTTTCAGGGTTAAATCCCACCTGCCACTTATCTGCCCATTTGACCATCTGGTCTATATCTTCCTGCAGCCCAAGACACTCAACCTCACTGTTAACCACCCAGCCAATCTTTGTGTCATCCGCAAACTTACTAATCCTACCCCCCACATAGTCATCTATGTCATTTATATAAATGACAAATAATAGGGGACCGAGCACAGATCCCTGTGGTACGCCACTGGACACTGGCTTCCAGTCACTGAAGCATCCTTCTGTCATCACCCTCTGTCTCCTATAACTAAGCCAGTTTTGAATCTACCTTATCAAATTACCCTGTATCCCATGTGCATTTGTCTTCTTTATAAGTCTCCCATGTGGGACCTTGTCAAAGGCTTTGCTGAAATCCATATAAACTACATCAACTGCACTACCCTCATCTACACACCTCCTCAAAAAATTCAATCAAATTTGTTAGGCATGACCTCCCTCTGACAAAGCCATGCTGACTATCCCTGGTCAAACCTTTCCTCTCCAAGTGGAGATAGATTCTCTCCTTCAGAATTTTCTCCAATAGTTTTCCTACCACTGACATGAGACTCACTGGTCAGTAGTTCCCTGGCTTATCTCTACAACCCTTCTTTAATAGCGGAACCACATTAGCTGTTCTCCAGTCCTCTGGCACCTCCCCCGTGGCCAGAGAGGAATTAGAAATTTGGGTCAGAGCCCCTGCGATCTCCTCCCTTGCCTCCCTCAGCAGCCTGGGACACAAATCACCCGGACCTGGAGATTTGTCCACTTTTAAGCCTGCAAACACCTCCAATACCTTGTCACTCCCTATATCAATTTGCTCAAGAACCTCGCAGTCTCTCTCCCCGAGTTCGATACCTTCATCCTCATTCTCTTGGGTGAAGATGGATGTGAAGTATTTGTTCAACACTCTACTGATGTCCTCTGGCTCCACCCATAGATTGCCCCTTTGGTCCCTAATGGGCCCTACTCTTTCCCTGGTTATCCTCTTCCCATTGATATACTTGTAGAATATCTTGGGATTTTCTCTACTTTTACCAGCCAGAGCTTTCTCATATCCCCTCATTGCTCTCCTAATTGCTTTCTTTAAGCTCCACCCTGCACTTTCTGTACTCCACTAATGCCTCCGTTGATTTGCTTCCCTTCTACCTGCTAAAAGCCTCTCTTTTGCTTCTCATCGTATCCTGAATATCTCTGGTCATCCATGGTTCTCTGGGCTTGTTACTCCTTCCTATTACCCCAGAGGGAACATGTTGAGACTGTACCCTCCCCATTTCCTTTTTGAATGCGCCCCACTGCTCCTCTGTAGATTTCCCCACAAGTAACTGTTCCTAGTCTACCTTGGTCAGATCCACTCTCCCCCAATCCAAAATATTATTTTGCAACTCGTCTATTTCTTTGTCCATAACAAGCTTAAATTGTACCATGTTGTGGTCGCCAGGATTAAGGAAAATCCCAAGGCCTTTTATACGTATGTAAAAAGCAAGAGGATAGCCAGGAAAAGGGTAGGCCCACTCAGGGACAGAGGTGGCAATCTGTGTGTGGAGCCAGAAGAAATGGGAGAGATACTAAATGAGTACTTCTCATCAGTATTCATCAAAGAGAAGGACTTAGCGATCGATTTGTCTAGGGAAGAGTGTGTAGATAGCCTGGATCATGTTGAGATCAAAAAAGAGGAGGTGTTAGGTGTCTTGAAGAATATTAAGGTGGATAAGTCCCCAAGGCCAGATGGGATCTACCCCAGAGTACTGAGGGAGGCAAGGGAGGAGATTGCTGGGGCCTTGACAGAAATCTTTGTATCCTCACTGGCTACGGGTGAGGTCCCAGAGGACTGGAGAATGGCCAATGTTGTTCCATTGTTTAAGAAGGGTACCAGGGATAATCCAGGAAATTACAGGCTGGTGAGCCTTACGTCAGTGGTAGGGAAATTATTGGAGAAGATTCTTCGTGACAGGATTTACTACCATTTGGAAGCAAATGGGTGTATTAGTGAGAGGCAGCATGGTTTTGTGAAGGGGAGGTCGTGTCTCACTAATTTGATTGAGTTTTTCGAGGAAGTGACAAAGATGATCGACGATGGAAGGGCAATGGATGTTATATACATGGATTTCAGTAAGGCCTTTGTCAAGGTCCCTCATGGCAGACTGGTACAGAAGGTAAAGTCGCACAGGATCAGAGGAGAACTGGCAAGATGGATACAGAATTGGCTTGGTCATTAAAGACAGAGGGTAGCAGTGGAAGGTTGCTTTTCTGAATGGAGAGCTGTGACTAGTGGTGTTCCGCAGGGATCAGTGCTGGGACCTTTGCTGTTTGTAGTATACGTAAATGATTTGGAGGAAAATGTAACTGGGCTAATTAGTAAGTTTGCAGACGACACTAAGGTTGGAGGAGTTGCAGATGGTGAAGAGGATTGTCAAAGGATACAACGGGATATAGATCGGTTGGACACTTGGGCGGAGAAATGGCAGATGGAGTTTAATCCGGACAAATGCGAGGTAATGCATTTTGTAAGGTCTAATACAGGCAGGAATTATACAGTAAATGGCAGAACTCTTAAGTGTATCGACGGGCAGAGGGATCTGGGTGTGGTCACTGAAAGTGGCAACGCAGGTGGATAAGGTAGTCAGGAAGGCATATGGCATGCTTGCCTTCATCGGCAGGGGTATTGAGTATAAAAGCTGGGAAGTCATGCTGCAGCTGTATAGAGCCTTGGTTAGGCCACACTTGGAATATTGCGTGCAATTCTGGTCACCACATTACCAGAAGGATATGGAGGCCTTGGAGAGGGTGCAGAGGAGGTGTACCAGGATGCTGCCTGGTCTGGGGGTTATTAGCTATGAGGAGAGGTTGGAGAAACTCGGATTGTTCTCACTAGAGCGACGGAGATTGAGGGGCGACTTGATAGAAATTTACAAAATTATGAGTGGCATGGACAGAGTAGATAGTCAGAAGCTTTTTCCCAGGGTGGAAGAGTCAATTACTAGGGGACATAGATTTAAGGTGAGAGGAGAAAACTTTAGAGGAGATGTGCGGGGCAAGTTTTTTACGCAGAGGGTAGTGAGTGACTGGAATTCGCTGCCAGAGGAGGTGGTGGAAGCAGGTACGATAGTGATGTTTAAGAGGCAGCTTGACAAATACATGAATAGGATGGGAATAGAGGGATACGGACCCCGGAAGTGCAAAATGTTTTAGTTTGACGGGCAATATGATCGGCGCAGGCTTGGAGGGCCAAAGGGCCTGTTCCTGTGCTGTACTTTTCTTTGTTCTTTGTTCTATCACTAAAATACTCCCCCACTGGGACTCCCCCCACCCCCGAGGGACTAGACCCCCCACAGGAACTCTCCAAACCTTGGGATTCCCCCTCCCCCGAGGACTCTTCCCCCCCGCCTGCCAAGCCCGATATTCACCACCCTATCCCGCAACCCACGTCTGACTTGACCCGACCTGACAAACCCCCCCACCGGCAATGCCTGACACCCACCCCCCCAAGGTCCGACCCCCTCACACCCCAAGGTCTGGGGCCCTATCCCCTCTGACCCTCCCCAACTCCCCCACCAACTCAGAGATAAAAGCAAAGAACTGCGGATGCTGGAAATCCAAAACAAAAACAGAAACAGAAATACCTGGAAAAACTCAGCAGGTCTGGCAGCATCGGCGGAGAAGAGCACAGTTGACGTTTCGAGTCCTCATGACCCTTCAACAGAAGTTCTGTTTCTGTTTTTGTCCCCCACCAACTCTTCTGACCCCCTGACCCCACCCGACCACCCCACCTGACACCCCCCAAAATCCACCACCCTGATCTCCCCACCCCCAACCCCCCATCTGACCCTCTCAGTTGACTCCTCGACCTCCCTAACCCACCTCCACACCCTTTATCCCCCCGACCCCTTACCCTTCGACTGATCTGCCCTTTGACGCTCGGCCTTGAGGGTGCACTGCACTCCTTGCCCGACCTGGGTCGGAATGTCGGACCAGAATGGCTGGGAAAAAGATTAAGGTAAAGAACTAGGAGGGAAGTAGCAATCGGATGGTGATTGCCACCCGAGGAAGTTCAGGCCTAAGATCTAAGACTCAGACAAGATAAGTCACTAATAAATGCAATATGGGATTCTTTACTCAGATAACGGCAAGAAGGGGAACTGGCTATCGTGTGGATAAGTTGAGATGAGCAGCATAGAAGCATTTAAGGGGAAGCTAGATAAACACATGAAGCAGGAATAGAAGGGTACGCTGGTGAGATATCGGAAAGTAAGAGGACGGTTATGTCGAGCATAAACTCCTGATTGAACAGGTGGGATGAATGACCTGTTTCTGTGCCGTACATTCTATGCAAACCTCAATAAAAGCCCTGTATGAGTGGTACAATTGGCCATTTTTTTGCCACTTGTGCTGGAGTTCCTAGTGATCTTTTGCCAAAGTTACAGTGGAAATCGGGAAAGCCCTGGTGAAATTTCAGGTCTCCTTTTCAGCATCACAAGAGTTCCTTCGAACTTGGCAGAGTTTGAGCATTTAGTTGTATTATTTATAACTTGGCTGATTTACTTACAGGACCAACTGTCAAGCTGGCAGTGTCCGTAATGACATGCAGGCCACTCTTTGGAATCCCATCGCAGCGCTTTGAAAAAAAATATATAGTTGCTCGTGTAAAGTCTCTCAGTAAGCTGCTGTGTGTTCTTCTAGCCAGCATTACTCATGTCATACGTGTCTTCATGGGTAGAACTTTCACTTCTGGGTCAGAAGCATGTGAGTTCAAGTCCCATACCAGGCATTTGAGCACAAATCCTGGTTGACACTGCAGTGCAGTACTGAGGGAGCGCAGCACTGTCAGAAGTACTCCTTTCAGATCAGACATCAAACCTAAGCTCCATTTGTTCTCTCTCAGGTGGACATAAGAAACCCCATGCTGTTAATTCAAGAAGAGCAGGGGATTTCTCACCAATGTCCTCACCAATTTCTATCCCTCAATCAACATCACTAAAAACAAACTAACTAGTCATGAGAAAGTTGCTGATTCCTCAGATCTTCCTTGTGCAAATTGGCTGCAGCATTTCCTACGACAGCAACTGGAAGAAAAACTTAATTGGCTGTGAAGTGCTTTGAGATGTCCTGAGGTCATGAATACCACTATCGAAATATCCATTTTATCTTTACAGTAATTTACGTCTTCCATTCATTTGTTACCTGTTTATTCGGCAACTTTCGCGCTGCAGATCTTACTCCTGCTCTGATTGGAGCAAAGTTACCTGGGCTGCAACAGTGTTCCAGTGCATTGGTCAGGTGGCTATTGTTGATCAGAAAGCTTCCCAGCAACCTTGGAGAGCTTCACATTCCAGAATGACACGAGTGCATGCACGCACATGCATGCATTTAACAGGTAGACATCGGCCGCAGGAACCCTGATGGATTGTTTCCCTCTCCAACCCATGGGCACATTTTCACAGCCTAATTCCTTTCTGGACGAGATAGCATAGACCGGTGTGTACAATTTAATATGGACTGGAATGTCACCTGTAATTACCAGGCTATTTTTTAGGCAACAATTTCAGTACTTTACTTACATGTGAAATACAGATCGTGTTTTATAGGAGAAAATAACTCCCTGGGGAAGTGTTGTGGCTGACAAGTTCTTACCTACAAAGTACCTCAATAAGATGATCTTTATTTTAAAAATCTCTGGGGTAAGTCTTCAATGCCCCTTAGCCCTTATTTCTTTACTGAAGCAGAGAGTGAGGTTTACATGAAGGTAGAGATTGGGTTCCTCTTTCCAGGGGAATTGCACATATTCCAATATATCAATGGTCACTGGTCCTCTAAATTGCACCATTTCACTGCATCCTCTCTGTGTCGCAATTGGCAACCTAATTCATTTTACCCCAGGACTTGAGTATTGCTGAAAAGAGAGACATGCCATTGAAGCTTTTTGTCTTGTATTCTCCAGGACAGATGCAAGAATGCCAAATTTCAAACAGAGCAACAATTTATACTGCATCAGAAAAGGGTGCCAATTAGTTGTCAAGGTGAATCAGAATATAGTGTCTAATGTTAGATGTGATTCTGCAATTGGACAACACTTGCTGAACAATCCTGAGTGTGCTGAAAATTCTGCTAACGACTAAGTTAAGATCATCAGTATGAAGCCATGTTACTCACACAGCATCTAACTTTACAGGAAAGTTAAACTTCTGAATGTCTCAATTTAAGAAAAAGTATACGGGCGGGGGTGGGGGTGGAGGGGGTGCGCTGGTGGGGTTTACCCTTCGCTCTCCCACACTGCACTGGCAGAAACTGGGTTATGGAAGGAATTAAAATGGAGTGGGTTAATTTACTGTGCCATTCACGCTCCCTACCAGCGATTTCAACACAGTTGTTTTTCATGCAGCTAAATCAGACAGGAACCTCAGACACTGATGCAAATTGATGACCTATGATATATGTAGGATGATTTTAACTTTTAACTGTATACTGAGCGCATCCTAGCTGCCTTGTCCAATAAGACCTGGCCTGAAAGATGAAGAGGCCCTATTAGGTCGGCTTTAAAGTTTCCCTTATAAGGCCTGGAGGAGCAGCAGTATTCTCCTGGACTTAGACGAGGAAATCCTGGGCTCCTGCTGCTCCCCACCCCATTCCCACCCCCACCCCCTACTCATCATGACCCCCACCCACCCCCCCAAGTTATGCCACCTGTGGGACCCTGTCAAACCCCACCTCCCACAACCCAACCCATAGTTTGCAGCCAAGTGTCATGGAAGAACAGGGCACCACTTGACTTTCAAACTGTCTGCACCCAACCAATTGCCTCCTTCTGCCACTGCGGGTAGGCATTTGACCGGCGGGAAGTAACATGTTAAAATTTGCCGTGGCACCTGTTGCCAGTCCTCAGTTGGCTTCCCAGGAGTTAAAAGCCTCCTGGTATCTTTAAGACACCTTCTGCAAAAGCTTTTCATAATATAAATCTATATGCAAAAGTTTCAACTGCCACAGTTAAGGTGTCGCACACATGTAAATTTGAATATTGCTGAAAAGATAGACATGTTGCTGAAACTTCTCGTCTTCCACTCTTCAGGACAAATGCAAGAATGCCAAATTTCAAATGATCACAGCAATTTATACTACGGCAGCAAATGGGTGCTGATTGGTTGGCAAGTTGGCCTCGGCCAATCAGGATCAACGTCATTCCTTTTCTCCTGTTGTATAAATTGTTGTGATTGTTTGAAATTTGGCATTCTTGCATTTGTCCTGCTGAGTACCAGATGAAAAACTTGACAACATGTCTCTCTTTCATCAGTATTCAAGTTCTGTACTATCAAGTGGCATGCCCATTCTCGTGTCACACTTTAAAAAAAGCAAAAAGACAGTCATATCCCAATGCACAATTTTTTTCTAGCTGATACAAAAATTCATTTTCGTTTACCTGGACAGTAATATTTTTAAAAACAGATGCACCATATTATGAAAAGCTCTGAATAATTTAGCTTCTAACTGACCCACAAAGGTGCAACAATTATGCATTATGATCTTAAAGGATCGCATCAAATGTACACAGCATTCACATCAGCAGCAGAGTAGCACATTGTGCACTTCGTGGTATAATGCACACGTCATTATAAACAATTGTATCCTATGACTGACCCACCGTGAGCAATGCCATGAGGGATCTGGTCGGTAGAAGCCAGTAGTGATCACAAGGAATACTCGACATATACCTCAGATGTTACACGTACAGTCTGAAGAAGACCACCGACCAAGTGAAATCTTTGTGTGCCTCTGTGACTGTTCCAATGCTCAATTTGCAGTCGTGTTTTATACTCAAACTCCCCGCGTTAGGTCTCTGGGATTTATTCAGACACCCCTGCTGCTTGGTGACAGCTCTAAAAATAAACCAACGGACAAGATAGTGGAATAAGAACTTTCCATTGATCTGAAAATCCAAAATGTTTGGACGGTTTCACTGAACTATTGTTGAACTCCAGTACCTGACCTATCACTGTGGGAATAAAGCTTCTAAACCTAAAATGGCTTTGAGCGTAAGAAGATAGCAACGACAAACTAGCAACGATGCTGTCAAGCTGTCTTCAGGTGTCAATAACCTCAAATAATGGTTGACTGGCACTGTATCCATTGTTCTATTAGCTAAGCCCTTTGATGACTCCTGCTTAAGAGGGAGATGAGAGCGATGGGTGGGGACAAAGCCAAAAATTATTTCTGCCTAAAAAAATTCACGACCTTGATGGATCCTTCCTGCTGATAACTTTAATTGTCACCTTCTCATTGTTCGTCCTTCGAGGTTGAAGGAGACAGAGAATGTCATCTCATTTTTGCAGGGAGCTCCTTGCTGGTTGATGAGATTTAGTTTTGCTCAGGATGAGCATGTGTAGATTAAACACTAGATCTCAGATGCACCAAAATGGGAATCCTGACTTTACAAATGAGGGTTCCTCAATATGATGGGTCTCATAGCTACTTAACATGAATCATTCTGCCAATATCATTAGAAAAAGATAGCACTAAATTTTCACAGTCAGCTTCCCCTGACACTTCCTAGCAGTTAAGTACAGTACCTGGTATGGTACTGAGGTAAACACACCAGCAAGGCCTGGTTTCTATCTGGTGCTGAGTTAGAAGTCTAATTGACCTCAGTGTCCCTGGGTGAGCATGATTGAAGTCAGTTAGCATTCTCACTCCCATTGAATCATAGAATGGTTATGTAGTATAAAGGTTTTACAGGTGGGACATGCTAATGTATGCCATAGATGATGATGTACCACTGACATCAGTCAGTCATGTGTTAGACTCTCTCTCTCGGGAAAGAGGTTGGAATCATGCTTAGGAGCAACATACCAACTCTGTAACCTGTTTAGATGTAGCATTAAAAAACAAGTGTTAAACAGATACCAGAGTATGTCTACAGTCTGTCTACTAACCAAGTCCCAAGCCTAGAGTCCACGATAGAAGGACCATCTCAGAACATGGTGGCAGCAGTGGAGGTATTGATGTAAAATATACATCAGTGTTATCAAAGGAGCCACAGAGTGAAGAAAACTTTGATAGCAGCTCATAAGAAACCAGAGGAAGAAGGAGGCACACTAGACAGCGGTAACAACACAGTACCTGCCCTTGCCCTTTTGACTGCTTTGAGTGCCCATAGAGAGGCCAGCACTGGGAGATATGGAAATGCCATTCTCTCCAGTACCAAGCATCAGGTCTTCATGATAAAGAGACAAAGCTTCACGTTAGTTCCTTTCTTTATGCAGTAGGCCCAGTAGCAGATGATCTCCTAAGGCAGGGGGTGCAGGAGTCCAGCATGGACTTTGACCCCGTTCTTAAGGCCCTTGACACAGATTTTAGCTCACCACAGGACCCCGTTATTGAGTGAGCAGTTCAGTATTACTCCATTGACTGGGTAAGGCCCATAGGCAGTGGCCCCACCACCAAAAAGCCCACCAAATCGAACAAAAGAGCATGAAAGAAAAACCAGCATAGACGCAAGGACTGTCCAGGAGGGGCCGTGGAATGCTTCCAGTGTAGGAAAGCTGGACACTTCAAATTTCTGAAAATCCAACCATTTTAATCGAAGCGGAAGACAAGGGAGTATTTATGAAACACATTCCATCCAAGAAATGGGAAGTCAAGAATATGACAAAATTACTGGGTTCCCAGGGGTGGTTGATCGCCTTATCCAGACTATTGGTAAACTTCAGTCCAAGTTCAAGACTTCGATACTATTTTGAAAATTAATACTGGAGCTGCTGTGAATATATTGGCAGATGACCTCGACTGGCTTCAGCCAACGACTCTTCATCCATCAGACATCAAACTGCAAGTTCCAGGTGGTATAAACCTACCAATCAAGGGCAGGATTGTTGCTTTTCTTCGCTACAAGGAGCAACAGATCATTGATTCTCTCTATGTTCTTCACAATTAATGTACATCCTTATTGAGTGGCGATGTTGGCATACTTCCAGCAATCTTAGAAAAACCAGGTGATGCTCGTCATTTGAATGACTCACTGTCTTTCATGAAACAATCTTCAGCCTTTTGTTTATAACCAGTGGAGCTCCAGCCTTCAGAAGCTGAGGAAGTTTACATAATCAGCAGCAAACTCCTTTCTTTCACAGAGACACCATCAACTGGATCCCAGGTAGAGGATGAAGCTATGAATCTCTCAGTTCTTTATGAAGTAAGGCCAGAGGTGATAGATACAAAAGGCACTGCAGCAGACGGTGATCATCCCCATGAAGACCTGCTGGACTTGAGTTGGCTCTTCCTAGAGAGTGATGAGGAAGAAGCCTTTGCAGCACTGAGTGACCTCTTGGAGGTAGAGGTCCAAGAACCTTTTCCATTGATGGACGCACCATATGAAGTCTCTAATGTCTTTTTAGAGGAATCAGCTGTGCTTTTCGTGACTGAGCTGCATTTAGATCTTAGTTCACAGAGTCACAGAATTTGAATGGCACAGAAGGAGGCCATTTGGCCCATTGTATCTGTACCGGCTGTCCAAATGAGCATTATGACTTAGTGCCATTGCCTTGCCTTTTCCCCGTACCCATGTACATTGTTTCTATTCAAATTATCATCTAATGCCCTCTTGAATGCCTCCACTGCATCTACCAATGTATTGCAGCATCGGCGGAGAAGAAATTAGTTAACGTTTCGAGCCTTCATGGCCCTTCGGCAGAACTGCAGCATAGTTTCAACAAGGGAGAAATATAAATTGGTTTAAGGTGGGTGGGGGGGGGGGGGAAGAGACACATTGAGGGTGTGGTGTGAGCAGATAATCAAAAGATGTCATAGACAAAAGGGTCAAAGAGGTGTTGAAGGTGGTGGTCTTTGTCTGAGAAAAGTGCTAATTAAGAATGGAAAACAGGATATTCAAAGTACAGCTCTAGTGGGGGTGGGGTGGAAAGACTAAAGGTTTTAGTTTTAGATTTAAAAATAATGGAAATAGGTGGGGAAAGAAGAATCTATATAAATTATTGAAAAAAAAGCGGGTGGGGGGGGAAAAAAAACGGGGTGGGGATGGGGGGAGGGGGAGTTTAAGATCTAAAGTTGTTGAATTCAATATTCAGCCCAGAGGGCTGTAAAGTGCCTAGTCGGAAGATGAGGTGCTGTTCCTCCAGTTTGCGTTGGGCTTCACTGGAACAATGCAGCAAGCCAAGGACAGACATGTTGGCAAGAGAACAGGGTGGAGTGTTAAAATGGCAAGCGACAGGGAGGTTTGGGTCTTTCTTGCGGACAGACCGCAGGTGTTCCGCAAAACGGTCGCCCAGTTTGCGTTTGGTCTCTCCAATGTAGAGGAGACCGCATTGGGAGCAACGAATGCAGTAGACTAAGTTAGGGGAAATGCAAGTGAAATGCTGCTTCACTTGAAAGGAGTGTTTGGGCCCTTGGACGGTGAGGAGAGAGGAAGTGAAGGGGCAGGTGTTGCATCTTCTGCGTGGGCATGGGGAGGTGCCATAAGTGGGGGTTGAGGAGTAGGGGGTGATGGAGGAGTGGACCAGGGTGTCCCGGAGGGAACGATCCCTACGGAATGCCGTCAAGGGGGGTGAAGGGAAGATGTGTTTGGTGGTGGCATCATGCTGGAGTTGGTGGAAATGGCGGAGGATGATCTTTTGAATGCGGAGGCTGGTGGGGTGATAAGTGAGGACAAGGGGGACCCTATCATGTTTCTGGGAAGGAGGAGAAGGCGTGAGGGAGGATGCGCGGGATATGGGCCGGACACGGTTGAGGGCCCTGTCAACGACCGTGGATGGAAAACCTCGGTTAAGGAAGAAGGAGGACATGTCAGAGGAGCTGTTTTTGAAGGTAGCGTCATCAGAACAGATGCGACGGAGGCAAAGGAACTGAGAGAATGAGATGGAGTCTTTACAGGAAGCGGGGTGTGAGGAGCTGTAGTCGAGGTAGCTGTGGGAGTCGGTAGGCTTGTAATGGATATTGGTGGACAGTCTATCATCAGAAATTGAGACAGAGAGGTCAAGGAAGGGAAGAGAAGTTTCAGAGATGGACCATGTGAAGATGATGGAGGGGTGGAGATTGGAAGCAAAATTAATAAATTTTTCCAGGTCCCGACGAGGGACCCGTCGGGACCTGGAAAAATTTATTAATTTTGCTTCCAATCTCCACCCCTCCATCATCTTCACATGGTCCATCTCTGAAACTTCTCTTCCCTTCCTTGACCTCTCTGTCTCAATTTCTGATGATAGACTGTCCACCAATATCCATTACAAGCCTACCGACTCCCACAGCTACCTCGACTACAGCTCCTCACACCCCGCTTCCTGTAAAGACTCCATCTCATTCTCTCAGTTCCTTTGCCTCCGTCGCATCTGTTCTGATGACGCTACCTTCAAAAACAGCTCCTCTGACATGTCCTCCTTCTTCCTTAACCGAGGTTTTCCATCCACGGTCGTTGACAGGGCCCTCAACCGTGTCCGGCCCATATCCCGCGCATCCTCCCTCACGCCTTCTCCTCCTTCCCAGAAACATGATAGGGTCCCCCTTGTCCTCACTTATCACCCCACCAGCCTCCGCATTCAAAGGATCATCCTCCGCCATTTCCACCAACTCCAGCATGATGCCACCACCAAACACATCTTCCCTTCACCCCCCTTGAC
This sequence comes from Cetorhinus maximus, assembly GCF_964194155.1. Lineage (NCBI taxonomy): Eukaryota > Metazoa > Chordata > Chondrichthyes > Lamniformes > Cetorhinidae > Cetorhinus > Cetorhinus maximus. Next base: position 234,316,043 of record NC_135879.1, read on the forward strand.
GGCATTCCGTAGGGATCGTTCCCTCCGGGACACCCTGGTCCACTCCTCCATCACCCCCTACTCCTCAACCCCCACTTATGGCACCTCCCCATGCCCACGCAGAAGATGCAACACCTGCCCCTTCACTTCCTCTCTCCTCACCGTCCAAGGGCCCAAACACTCCTTTCAAGTGAAGCAGCATTTCACTTGCATTTCCCCTAACTTAGTCTACTGCATTCGTTGCTCCCAATGCGGTCTCCTCTACATTGGAGAGACCAAACGCAAACTGGGCGACCGTTTTGCGGAACACCTGCGGTCTGTCCGCAAGAAAGACCCAAACCTCCCTGTCGCTTGCCATTTTAACACTCCACCCTGTTCTCTTGCCAACATGTCTGTCCTTGGCTTGCTGCATTGTTCCAGTGAAGCCCAACGCAAACTGGAGGAACAGCACCTCATCTTCCGACTAGGCACTTTACAGCCCTCTGGGCTGAATATTGAATTCAACAACTTTAGATCTTAAACTCCCCCTCCCCCCATCCCCACCCCGTTTTTTTTCCCCCCCCACCCGCTTTTTTTTCAATAATTTATATAGATTCTTCTTTCCCCACCTATTTCCATTATTTTTAAATCTAAAACTAAAACCTTTAGTCTTTCCACCCCACCCCCACTAGAGCTGTACTTTGAATATCCTGTTTTCCATTCTTAATTAGCACTTTTCTCAGACAAAGACCACCACCTTCAACACCTCTTTGACCCTTTTGTCTATGACATCTTTTGATTATCTGCTCACACCACACCCTCAATGTGTCTCTTCCCCCCCCCCACCCACCTTAAACCAATTTATATTTCTCCCTTGTTGAAACTATGCTGCAGTTCTGCCGAAGGGTCATGAAGGCTCGAAACGTTAACTGATTTCTTCTCCGCCGATGCTGCCAGACTTGCTGAGTTTTCCCTGGTAATTCTGTTTTTGTTTTGGATTTCCAGCATCCGCAGTAGCTTTTAGCTTTTTGTTTTTATCTACCAATGTATTGTCTAGTTTACCTCTTGTTGTCCTTGAAGAATCTCCCAGAGAGTATGACTTGCCTGGGTCCAGGTCAGAGTCCATAGAGTCCACACAGAGTCCACACTGCTAAAGAGCCAGTGCCTTCCAAGGGTGAAAGTCAGTTGGCACCCATATTTCCAGTTCTAGATGAAAGTCTTTTTCCCCGCAGAGCTGGAGGTCAGCACAGAGGACATTGATGATGTACTACTGACATCAGTCAGTCATGAGTTTGACTCTCAAGAGAGAGGTTGGAATCACACCTAGGAGTAACGTGCCTACTCTGTAACCTGTTTAGATATCATACTAATAAACAAATGTTAAGCAGATACAAGAGTATGACTACAGTCTGTCTACTAACCAAGTCCCACGCCTAGAGTCCAAGATAGATGGACCATCTCAGAACATTTTGAATACCTCTATCTCTGTGAGGCCAATTGGCCTCATCCATTTTATGAGATAGTACCGCTCCCACTCCATCACAGGTTAGCACCAACTCCTTTGTCTGGCCATAATGGACTAACAAATTTGAAGAGTGTAAGAGTTGTTTTACTTTCATGAAGGCTTCTTTTTTGGGGTGCCTCCCAAAACCAATGCTAATTATTTCTTAGCAGAGGGGCCAGGGCTGTGGATAAATTTGGTAGATATTGTCCATTATAATTTATCATCCCTAAGAATGATTTTAGTTCAGAGGTGTTCTTGGGTGCAGGTGCCTCTCTTATTGCTTTAACCTTCTATTCAACTGGGTGTAATCCTTGGGCATCTATCCGGCGGCCCAAATAGATGACTTCACCTGCCTGAAAAGTGCATTTTCCCTTCTTCAGGTGCACTCCTGCTTGTAAAAATTGTTTCAGGATTTCCTCTAGGTTTGCCAAGTGTTCTTTCTCTGTGAATCCAGAACATCGTCCAGGTAGACGACAGCCTGGGGTAGTCCCTGTAGTAAGCTCTCCATTATCCTCTGAAAAATGGCACAGGCCGAGGAAACACCGAAGGGCAGGAGTGTATATTGATATAACCCTTTGTGGGTATTTATAGTAACAAATTCCCAGCAGGTGCCATCCAGTCCCAGTTGCTGATATGCGTGACTCATGTCAACCTTTGTACACGTTGTCACTCCTGCTATTTTGACACATAGATCTTTAATCTTGGGAATAGGGTACCTGTCCAGTTTGGCTGCTCTGTTAACCATTAGTTTGTAATCCCTGCAAATTCTGATGGTCTGGTCTGGCTTAAGGACAGGGACTGTGGGTGTTGCTGACTCTGAGAACTGAACCGCTTTTATGACACCCAGCCTCTCTAGCCGGTTCAGCTCAGCATCAACCTTCACTGTCAGGGCATATGGCACTGACTTGCTTTCAAGAAATGAGGGGTTGCTTCTGGGTTTCTGCAAAATTCTGCAATTTTGGGCACCATATCTCAGAAATGATGTGCTGGCCCTGGAGAGGGTCCAAAGGAGGTTCACGAGAATGATCCCAGGAATGAAAGGATTAACATATGAAGAACGTTTGAGGACTCTGGGTCTATACTCGATGGAGTTTAGAAGGATGAGGGGGGATCTGATTGAAACTTACAGAATACTGAAAGGCCTAGATAGAGTGGACTTGGGGAAGATGTTTCCATTAGTAGGAGAGACTAGGACACAAGGGGACAGCCTCAGAGTAAAGGGAAGACCTTTTAGAACAGAGATGAGGAGAAACTTCTTTAGCCAGAGAGTGGAGAATCTATGGAATTCATTGCCACAGAAGTCTGTGGAGGCCAGGTCATTGAGTGTATTTAAGATGGAGATAGATAGGTTCTTGATTGGTAAGGGGATCAAAGGTTACGGGGAGAAGGCGGGAGAATGGTGTTGAGAAACTTATCAGCCATGATTGAATGGCGGAGCAGACTTGATGGGCCGAATGGCCTAATTTCTGCTCCTATGTCTTATGGTCTTATGGGTCTACGTAAATCTTGGTCTGTAGGCCTTGGAATTTTCCCAGTTCATCCTTGAAGACGGTGTCATTATTTTTAGCAGCTCTAGTAGTCCACCTGCTCTCAACTGGAAGATTTCGGACCGGTTTAATTTGATCTCCTTTAACCAATCATGCCATAGAAGGCTTGGCCCTTCACCTTCTACCACCATCACTGGTAGCTGTGCCGATTGGCGTCTATAATGAACAGTTGCTCTGGTGATAGCTTTTACTTGGATTTCTTCGCCCGTGTATGTTTTCAACTTGGCAGATGTTTGTTCCAAATTTAATTGTTGATCACCTTTATTTAACTATCTGAAAGTGTGTTCTCTTCCATTTTTAATGATTTACCATTCACCTGCACTGTAACAAATATTAGCTCTCTCTATCCAACTTTCATGTTGAATGGTGAATAAATGTCCAAACTGGCTGCTTCAGGCTCTTCTACACTATAGACTTCATTGGACTTTGTTTGTTGTTTGGAAGCCTGTTTAAATCTCACTTTACAATGTCTCATGTGATCTTACATTTATTCTTAAAGATACAGTCCAACATTTCCAAAGCTATAATTACCACAGCCATGTATGCTAAAACAGTGACACAGCTTCTCGATAGTTGTGCTAGATGTTGGCGATTTGACTTTGAACGCATCCATCCATTTTGAATGTGCATCTACAATTAACAAGAACATTTACCTAAGAATGGTCCTACATAATCGATATGTAGTCGAGTCCAGGGTCAACCAGGCCACTCCCATGGATGCAGGGGAGCTGAAATAGGCAACTTCTGTTGTTGCTGACAATGGAGACAGTGCTTGACCGCGCTTTCAATGTCACTGTCAATGCCTGGCCTCCAGACATAGCTTCATGCAAGCATTTTCATCTTTGATATGCCTGGATGCGCACTGTGGAGCTCTGTCAAGAACAGTTCCCTACCTTGTGATGGGATGACAACTCTTGAACCCCACAACGCAATTCCGTCTTGACAGCTTAATTCTGTGTTTCTGGCATGGAATGGTCTCAATTCTTCAGATTCAGGCAACTTTGGCCAACCTTGCAAAACAAAGTCTCTGACTTTTGACAATATTGGATCTCTGTTCATTCACTTTCTAATTTGTTTTGCACACACAGGCGAAGAATCTAAGAAATTAGTAATAGCATTAATTATTGTGGAACGGGAGTATTTACAATACTATCTGGTAATGGGAGGTGACTGAGTGCATCTGCATTTGCAATGTGTAAGCCAGGAAAGTACATAAAAGTATACTCAGACGCAGATAATATCAGAGCCTCACGTCGTATTCTTGCTGATGCTATTAGCGGAATGGCCTTGTCCTCGCAGAATAAACACATTAATCGTTTACGGTCCGACACAATGGTACAATGTTGTTCATGTAGGTCTGGGGAAACATTTTTACACCAAATACCACTGATAATCCTTTTTCTAACTGAGAATAGCTCTCCTGGGCTTAAGAAAAGGTTCTCGAGACATAGCCAATGCGCCTTTCTGATCCATTTTCCATTTTATGGTATAACACAGCTCCCACACCGTAAGGAGAGGCATCACATGTTAATACCAGCTCTTTTGATGGGTCATAGTGTACTAGTAAACATGACAAATGCAGCAATTTATTTCCTGTTGTGAACCCCATGATCAACAGTGGTTCTTTTTTAGCAGCGAGTGTTATAGTGCAAAAACAGTTGATAGGTTGGGTAAGAAGTGGCTATAGGAGTTGATCATACCGAGGAAGGACTTGAGTTCTGTTACATTGGATGGTGAAGGTGCATCTTTTATTGCCTGAACTTTATCTTCCAGTGGATGCAAACCCATGGCGTGCACCCTGTGACCCAGGTAAGTAACTTCTGTTGCTTGAAATGTGCATTTTTCCTTCTTTAACTGTACTTCCATGAACTTTCTTAGCTCCTCCTCCAGGTTGGCCAAGGGTTCAGTCTCGGTTGACCCTGTGATCAGAACATCATTTAGGTAAACTACCACTCGGAGAAGCCCTTGCAAAAGGTTCTCCATTGTTCTCTGGAAAATAACTCATGCAGACGATACTCCAAAGGGTAGGTGAGTGTACTGATAAAGACCCTTGTGTGTGTTAATAGTCACATATTCTCTCGACATGCTATCCAGTTCGAATTGTTGGTAGGCATGGTTCATATCCAATTTTGTACAGGATTTGCCTCCAGCCAGCTTGGCTTATAAGTCATCTCCCCCTGGAATGGGGTAATTATCTAGTTTTTCTGCCTTATAAGGTCAATTTAAGGTCTCCACAGATGCGTATGGTTTGGTCAGGCTTAACCACTGGAACTATGGGTGCTGCCCATTTCGAGGATTGGACAGGTTGGATGATTCCCAGCTTTTCTAACCTGCAGAGATCTGTATCCATCTTTTCATTCAATGTATAAGGCACAGGCCTGGCCTTAAAGAAACGGGGTGTTGCCGGAGGATCAACATGGATCTTGGCCTAAAAGACTGGGTCCCTCTCCTTTCACTATTATTACAGGCAGTTGGGCTGTCTGTTGCTTGTAAGAGACTGGGACTGTGGTGATGCCTCTTACTTGAATGGATTCTCCCATGTAAGTTCTTAATTTAGCAGTTGTCCGCTCCGAGTTTATTGGCTGTCCTCTTTCATTAAGGTACCTGAAAGTGTGCTCTCCACCCACTGTAGTTGAGGCACCTGTATTCACTTCCATTGTCAGTGGCTTCTCATACACTTGTACTGTCACCGTAATAGGCTCCATCTCCACAGCAGTCACATTATATAAGGAGTTAATGTCAGGAGCAGCAGCTTCAGCCTTTGCTGTACCCGTTACTTCTATCATGTTTGTTTGTTGTTTTGCAGGCTGCTTCAACTTCGTCTGGCATTGCCTAACCATGTGACCCTTTCTTATGTCAGTCATGACATTCTGGCTCTTTGAATTTACACAAATCTGCTCCATGGTCACCCCCACATCTATAGCAATTTTGTCTTGAAATCAATGATGAAATGTTTCTGTTAGGCTTCTTAATGTTTCTCACAGTGGATCTCGCTTTAGCTCTGCAGGTCTGGCTTTCGCACCACACTCGGTGGCAGGTTCCTGCCCAGCATGAAGTAGGGCGCCATTATCCATGTGTTGAAAAGCCTGCGAATCTCTCACAGCACTTTTCATGTCGAGGGAGATTTCTAGGGCGCATTTAAAATCAATACCCACCTCAGCAAGCAATCAGTGCTGTATGGCGGCATCCTTGACTCTACACTGCAATCGGTCCCGCAGTGTATTGTTTAAAACATCTACAAATTCACAGTATTCTGTTAACTGCTTGAGATTCGCTACACTGAGGTGAGGTGAGAGTGACTGCCCTTGACATCAAGGCCACATTTGACTGAGTGTGGCATCAAGGTGCCTTAGCAAAACCGGAGTCAATGGGAATCAGGGCGAAAACTCTCCGCTGGTTGGAGTCATGCCTAGCACAAAGGAAGTTGGTTGTGGTTGTTGGAGGTCAGTCATCTCAGCTCCAGGACATCACTGCAGGAGTTCCTCAGGGTAGTGTCCTCAGCCCAACCGTCTTAAGCTGCTTTATCAATGACTTTCCTTCCATCATAAGGTCAGAAGTGGGGATGTTCGCTGATGATTGCACAATGTTCAGCACCATTCGTGACTCCTCGATACTGAAGCAGTCCATGTCTAAATGCAGCAAGACTTGGACAATATCCAGGCTTGGGCTGACAAGTGGCAAGTAACATTCGCGCCACAAAAGTGCCAGAACCTCCTGCTATCAACATCCTCGGGGTTACCATGAATGAGAAACTGAACTGGATGAGCCATATAAATACTGTGGCTAGAAGAGCAGGTCAGGTGCTAGGAATCCTGCAACAAGGGCACCTCTTGACTCCTGAAAGCCTGTCCACCAACTACAAGGCACAAGTCAGGAGTGTGATGGAATATTCCCCACTTGCCTGGATGAGTACAGCTTCCACAGCACTCAGAAAGCTTGACACCATCCAGGACAAAGCAGCCCGCTTGATTGGCACCACATCCACAAACATTCAATCCCTCCGCCACTGACGCACAGTAGCAGCAGTGTGTACCATCTACAAGATGCACTGCAGGAATTCACCAAGGCTCCTTCAACAGCACCTTCCAAACTCACAACCACTACCACCTCGAAGGACAAGGGAAGCAGATAGATGGAAACACCACCACCTGGAAGTTCCCCTCCAAGTCACTCACCATCCTGACTTGGAAATATATCACCTTTCCTTCGCTGTTGCTGGGTCAAAATCCTGGAACTCCCTCCCTAACAGCACTGTGGGTGTACCTACACTACAGGGACTGCAGCGGTTCGAGAAGGCAGCTCACCACCACCTTCTCAAGGGCAACTAGGGATGAGCAATAAATGCTGGCCCAGCCAGCGAAATCCACATCCCGTGAATGAATGAAAAAAAAGAACTCTCCCAGGGCTCGAACTCTTGAATTGAATTTAAAGTGCTGCGTTATGATGGATGGCTTTGGCTGGAAGTGTGTTTTCACTAGGTTCACTATTTCACTACATGACTTGGAATTGGGCGCACACAGGCAGTCAGGTTATGAATCAAGTTATATCTTTTACTGCCACACGCATGTAAGAGGATCGCTTTCCACGTTTCTTCAGTGGTAATTTTATTTTCTACAAAGTAAAATCTGAGGTGCTCAACACACCTGCTCCAATCTTCAACATTAGCATCATATGTGTCGATTCTTCCAAACATCGGCATGGCTGGTGAATAGTTTTTAAAAATTGATTTATAGTAACAGAGTGAGGCGCCGAGTTGAAGTTGATTTTACCCTCGTCGCCAGATGTGATGACTCTATGGAGCAGACTGGTTTCATCAAGAAACAGTTAAACTTTATTACAGAGACATTTTCAGTGCTTGCACACTTGACCAGATCTCTCATTGGAAAAGCCCCACCCTGCAGGGTGCCCACATAAAGAGCTCACTGGTCGGAGCCCCCACGTACATCTCATGACCCATGACTGACAGGAGGGAGTGACTAGACATTCAGTTACCACAAAACCAGGTACTACACCTCTCAATGAAGACCATCCAAATCAAAAAAAGGATTTCAAATAGAGACTACTGATCTTCCAAGTCTGACAAGAGCACGACCAGGGAGAGTTGTGAAGCCTCCTAACAGATTGAATCTGTGATGTCAGAAACCTGGAGGGAGATGGGGTAATATGTAAATATGAATGAGAATAATACGGGCGGAGACTTGGGGGGAGATGTAGTATTAGGTTTTGTAATGTTTAATGTGTGGGATTATGTAAATAGCACTTCCCATAATGACGATGTAAGAGAACACATGACTAGGAGAGGAACTGAGAATGTTCATGGCTTCAGCAGTGTAATACCTAATCATGGATAGCTGTACATCAGTTGTATAAAATAAAAAAGTTATAGTTTGAACATACCAATGCCTCAGTAATCATTCTGAAGCTAGACTAACCATCATACAACAGGAATCCTCAATGTGAAGACAGGACTTTTTCTCCATAAGGACTTTATGATGGTCACTCCTACTAATACTGTCATGGACACTTGCTGATTGTTCAGGATGAGATCAAGCAATTTTCCCTTCTTATTGATTCTCTCATCGCCTGATGTAGGCCCAATATAGCTGATATGACCTTCAGAATTCAGTCAGTTTGGTCACTAGTGGTGCTACTGAGCCACTCGTAGTGATGGACACCCAGAGTATCTTCTGTGCCCTTGCCCCCACAGTGCATCTTCCAAGTGGTGTTCAACATGGATCACTGATTCAGCTGCTGGAGGATGGTAGGCATCAATCAGTAGGAGGTTTCCTTACCCATCTTTGACCTAATATCATAAGACTTCATGGAGTCCAGAGTCAATGTTGAGGACTTCCAGGGGAATTTCCACCCGACTGTATATACCACTGTGCCCAACACCTCTGGTCGATCTCTCATGCCTAATGGTTGTTGGAGGCTAATCATCTCAGGTCCAGGACATTGCTGCAGGAGTCCCTCAGGATAGTGTCCTGGATGCAACCATCTTCAGCTGCTTCATCTCTGTGATGAGAGATGCATGTTTTTATATTTTTGTGATTATGCTGTCTGTGTTGAAAGCTTTGGATGTGTGTGTGTGTGTGTGTGTGTCCAGGGTTAATTAAACAGGGGGAAGTTTACCAGAGGCAGGTTGTCTGTGAGATCTAAGAGATGGAAGGTTAACGATGTTAGTGTGATGTTTGTGTTTAACTTTTATGCTTTTTTGTAAAAGGGCATTTTAGTTAAAAAGAAGTGTTATATAAAAAACCTGACAGTAGGGTGTGCTAAATCCAGGATGTATTGCCCTCTGGTGTAGAATAAGGAATAAAGGAACCTTCTGTATTTTACACAGAAGCTGGGGTTCAGAAGCAGATAGCTGTGTGCGTATTCTTAATTGTTAAGAAGTGACAAAACACTTCACATGGTGGCGAGGATGGGGTTATCATTATTAGGGGCTTTAGAGGCCTTTGATCCAGCTACTATGGACTATGTAGTTTTTGTCGAGCAAATGGAACAGTTTTTCATTGCGAATGAGATTGAAGAGGAAAAGCAGGCCTCAGTGTTTCTTACAGTCATTGGAAAGAAAAATTTCACTTTACTGAGAAATCTCATTGCTCCTGACAATCCAGCAGATAAAAACTTTAAAGGGCTTGTGGACGTTTTGAAAAAGCACTTCGATCCCGGACCAGCAATTACTGCCGAGAGATTCAAGTTTCACTGAAGAGAACAGCATGGGAGTGCGTCAGTTTCCCAGTTCCTGGTTGAGTTGAGAAAATTAGTGGAACATTGTGACTTTAAAGGTTACCTGGAAGAAGTGTTGTGTGATCACTTGGTTTGTGGACTAAGAAATGAAAGAATTCAGCGTAGATTGTTAGCGGAGCAAGAGTTGACACTGGAGAGAGCGTTCGAGATTGCGGAAAGCATAGAAAAGGCAGAGAAACAAGCTGGAGATTTGAAAGTGCATTCTAACAATGTCGAAGTTAAAATAGTAAAGTCAGGGTATAATCGTTTTCAAACATATTGCTGCTGTAGTGGAATAGAGTATAATGCAGAAGCCTGTAAGTGGAAAACCGCTGATTGTCGCTACTGTGGAGAAAAAGGACGCACACAGCGTGCATGTAGATCAAAGGCTGATCACAGTAAAGCAGCACTGCCAAGAAAAGGGCATCACGAGGAGCACACAGACAAGTCCCGCTCGCGCTTGAAAATAAACAAGCAGTTTAAAAAGAAGAGTTACTTGGAAACAAAATACAAAAGTAATGCAAGTCCAGACAAGACAGAAAGTGAAACTAACAGTGACAATGCAGAAGAGCAATTGAATTGCATTCAGTCTGATATGAAAGTAGATGAAGGATTAAAAATTGGCATTGCCTTTAATGGTAAAAGAGTTGAAATGGAGGTTGACACTGAGGCATCTGTTTCTATTGCTTCAGAGAAGACATGGGAGAAAATTTTCAAGAAATGCCCATTGGAGGAAACCCTCTGCCAACTAAGCAGCTACATTGGAAAGCCTGTGAATGTACTTGGAAAAATGTCTGTTCAAGATAATTATTGGAGATTATACAGCAAGGTTGCCACTTATCATTTTGAAAGGGGATCGTCCATTGCTCACAGGCAGAAACTGGTTAAAAGAAATTCGGTTGGACTGGAATAAAATAAATAAAGTGCATTGCAACCCCATGTTTCGGTCCTTGTGAAACAAGCATGCTGATGTCTTCAAAGAGGGTCTTGGAGTTATTAAAGACATTGAAGCTAAACTTGATGTGAAGGCCGAAGATTCTCCAAGGTTCTTCAAACCATGTTCAGTTCCCCACTCAATGCGATAGAAAATCGAGCAGGAACTAGAACGACTTGAAAACTTTCAGATAATTGAGAAAGTTGATTATGCAGAGTGGGCAGCTCCAATAGTCCCAGTAGTGAAGGATGACAGGTCTATCGGAATATGTGGTGATGATAAAATCACCATTAATCCTTCCCTGGAAGTGCATCAGTACCCACTACTGAAAATTGAGGACCTGTTCGCTGCTCTGAATGGAGGTGAATTATTGACAAAGCTTGACTTATCACAGGCATTTTTGCAAATGTAACTGACTGAAGATTTCAGGAAGTATAGAACCATCAGCACACACACAGAGGTCTATATCAACACAAATGACTATCATTCGGAATCGTGTCATCACCAGCCTTACTCCAGCAGGCCATGGACAAAATATTGCAAGGCCTGCCTGGTGTAATCTGCTTCCAAGACAACATGCTCATCACCAGGAAAAACCTCCCAACTCATTTAGGGAAACTTGGCAGGGTCCTGTGTAGACTGGAAAAATACGGCATCCGCTGTAAGAAACCCAAATGCTCATTCCTGAAGCCCTCAGTGGAGTTCCTGGGACATGTGATTGACAAAATTGGACTCTCAACCTCACCCTGAAAGGTGGAGGGAGTGGTGAATGCGCCACAGCCCAAAAATTTTAAGAACCTTTGTTCATTTTTGGGACTTGTGAATTACTAAGGCAAGTTCATTTCCAGTTTGGATACCAAGGCAGCACCACTGAATAACCTGCTGAAGCAGAATGCAAAATGGGATTGGACATAAGCCTGTCTGGAAAGTTTCAAGGAACTCAAGCAAGACCTCACTTCTGAAACCCTGGCGCAGTTCAATGAAAAGTTGCCTGTCAGCCTGGCTTGTGATGTATCTGGGTATGGGGTTGGAGCTGATATCTCCCACACATTTCCTGATGGCAGTGAAAGGTCCATTGCCTACGCCTCATGCATATTGTCCAAGGCAGAACTAAATTATGCCCAAATTGAGAAGGAAGCTCTTAGACTAATCTATGGAGTCAAGAAGTTCCACCAATATTTGTATGGGCATCAATTCCCATTAATTACAGACTACAAGCCTTTGACCTGGTAGCTTAGCCCGAAGTCACAAACCCCAACACTTGCTACTGCATGCCTTCAAAGGTGGGCACTGATCTTTCCTTTTTACCAGAACGAAATTACATTTCACTCTACTGAGAATCCTGGAAATGTGGGTGCACTTTCCAGACTTCCGTTACACCACAGCTCCACAACCGAAGTGAAGTCACGGTTTTCAATGTGAACTAGACAGACAAGCGGATCAAATTTGATTTGAAATGCAGAGGAATGCTGTGCTTTCCAAAGGTGCACACACAGAAGGGTTGGTGTGTACCTCAAGAAGTGACTACTGAGCTTAAACCTTACCTACATGCGTAGATTTGAGCTGACTCTGCAAGATGGTTGTTTGTTATGGGGAATCAGAGTTGTTATTCCTCCAAAATTCCAAACATGAGTGTTAGAAGAACTTCACCTCATGGGAATCATCAAAATGAAAACATTAGCTCGTCTACATGTACGGTGGCCACACCTGGATAAAGACATTGAAGGCATGGTCAGTGATTGCCTTCCAGGCCAAGAAATGAAGTCTTCTCCTGCACCTGACCCATCACATCCGTGGGCCTGGCCTGACCACCCATGGCAGAGACTTCATGTGGACCTTGCCGGACCACTTCTCGGACATACGTTCCTGATTGTGGTGGATGCCCGCACAAAGTGGCCGCATGTTATTCCCATGAAGTCGATTAATTCAGCAAAGGTCACTGATGCTCCCCGGAATGCGTTCACTCCTACACCGGAGCAGATTGTGCCTGACAATGGCACACAGTCCACATCATGTGAATTTCAAACACCCCTGAAAAACAATGGGATCAAGCAGATTAGCATCTCGCCTTACCACCCATCTTAAAATGGTGAAACGGAGCACCTTGTCTAGGCATTCAAAACGGCCATACCGAAGGGGAGGACATAAACAGATTGGAAGTTGAAGCTGAAGAACTTTTTGATGATGTATTGTAACACTCCACATTCAACATCAGGCGTGCCTCTTGCTGAGCTGATGCTTGTAAGATGACTGTATACCAAATGGATTTGCTGTGTCCGGATTTGAAAGGAAAGATTGGATCAAGGCAACCAAACAATTTGATCGGAAAAGGTCACATGACACAAGTGAGCCAGCTCATAAGTTTAATCTGGATCAGCCTGTTTGGGTCCGAAATTACTGTTGGACACCATGTGGATCCTGGGAAGAATCATCAAGCGTTCATGACCACTGACCTATGACGTTGAATCTTCCTGTGGAATCTGGAAGGGACACACTGACCAGATTAGAGATGCCAAATCCAAGGAATCAAATTTCCAGAGATCTCCAGTCACAGTGGAAGATTTCTGGGAAACATCTGCTCCAGTTGGTGAAACCCGACTTGATTCAACTGACAAACCTGTAGCACCTGTAGCTGCAACTGTTGAACAGAAACAAGTGGAACAGCAGAGCCTTCCATTCCTAAGCAAACAAACTGAGATACCTAAGCCAACACTCCTCTCTAGACCAAAGCGAATCTGCAAACCGTTTGACCGATTTGTTCCTGGCTAAACGGGAAGGAGATGCGATGTTTGTGTTTAATGTTTATGATTGTTTTGTAAAAAGACATTTAAGTTAAAAAGGAGTGTTATATAAAAAAAAAACTACTAGTAGAGTGTGCCAAGCCCCGGATGTATTGCCCTCTGGTATAGAATAAGGAATAAAGGAACCTTCTGTGTTTTTACACAGGAAGTTGGGGTTCAGAAACAGATAGCTGTGTGTGTACATTCTTAATTGTTAAGAAGTGACAAAACACTTCAGATAGGGTTGTGCATTTGTACTGAGAGGTTATGGTGTGTTTGAGTTACAAGTTAGATCTGAAATTTGCATTTTGAGATAAGTTGGGAAATCGGTTTTTCAGCTGTTGGATTTCAAAAGGGAGTTTAGAGGTAACAATTTGCATCTTACAGGGGTTCCATGAGTAAGCAGGGGAAGGGATATTAAATTTTATTGAGCTGAAAGTAGAGGCAAAATAGAAAACATGAAAGACTTGTGTATTTGGAGAATTGGAGTTTCAAAGAGGTGTTTGAGGACAATGGAACCTGAGGTGAAAGTGGAAAAAGATATTTGAGGGAAGGGAACATTTGCTGTGGGAACCCACTGAAGGCCAGCGTCATTGTGTGTGGGGGCTGCTGAGAAGCTATGAACGTTCTAAACTGGAAGCAGCCACCCAGTGTTAAGCCAGGAGAGTCTTTGTTTTAGGAAGCAGCCTTTAGGAACCTCCTTTTTGGAATGTCGCATCAGAGTGTAAGTGCCTGAGAAGTTGTGAGGTGTGCCGTCATTAAAGTTGTTATGACCGGAATGGTAGCAGTGCATAAATTATCAAGCCCCACTACTCCGCAGCCGTACCATTAATTTGAATGTTTAATTTTCTCAGCGAAGTGGCCAATTGTTTACCTGTGCCTCTAGTACCCAGAAGAAAAGAGACTCTGACCAGGCTCCTTTCAAAAAACTCAGAATTATTAATTTATTTTAAAACCAAACTTCTTTTAACAAGTTGCAAGTACTGGTCAACACACAATTGTATTTGAGAATAATCACTATCTATCTCTTCCTAAAGAATTCCCCCCAGCACAAACACACACACACACACACAAACAAAGGACAAACAGATAGCGTCTGTAGAGATGGGCTTTGGAGGATGGGCGTTATAAAATAAAGGATAAAGCCTGCAGGGTCTCGATGCCATCAACCTGGAGTTCCCCTGTGTGAAGATGAGTCTTTGGTCTCAGTGGATGCCTGGATATTATCATCAACCTGGTCTCAGTTTTGCAGGTCCAAATGCAAGCTAGTTACACTCAGATAAAGGTTCTCTGGCTACAGGTTGATAGCCACACACAATTTTAAGGTAGAGAGAGGGAACAAATTAGGGTAACCTTCCCTCCTTAGCTTGTTCCCCAACAAGACTACCTTCAAACAAGCAGGTTCACAACTTAAGCTTTGCCTCCGCCGTGTGATTGCTTTTTTGTCTTCTGGCATTTCATTAAATAAATTACTTTGCAGTTCCACACAAACAAACAACTCTTTCTCAAGTACCATATAGCTCAGGTGATTTCCTGGAAGGAGCCTGCTTGTTGACAGTTCCAAGATTAACATATGACCTTTTTTAAAAAAATCCCAGATTAGCATCCAAATGTCCAGGTCATGCCAATTCCTTCTATTTTGTAAAAGGGAAATTCAGTCTTGAGAGATAAGATTCTAACAAAGTGACAACAATTCCTTGACTTGGATAATATTTACTGGAATTTTATGGTTAAAAATCTGTTGCCAGAAAGGTAGTTTAGTTGCGTACTTTTGACAAAGCAAGTTTTTTGGGGGTTATTCTGCAAGACCATTTTAACTGTGTAACTTGTACCTTGTGTGCTTAAGCGTTTTTTTAAATAAATCTTTTAACTTTTCAAATTCTAAAGGCGTTACTGGAGTCCTATGCTTTTGAGGTCAGTAGCTCTTCCTCTTCATTTTCACAATAAACTAAAAGGTTTGCAATCAGCGAGGCAGACTTCACTCTTGAGTCTGGCTTGCTCAGCAATTACATCAGCTGTGGTCGTAGCACCTCCAACAATGGGATCAGAAGTGGGGATGTTTGCTGATGATTCCAGAGTGATCAATGAAACTCACAACTCCTCAGGTACTGAAGCAGTCTATGCCTGTATGCAGCAAAACCTGGACAACATTCAGGCTTGTGTTAATAAGTAGCAAGTAACATTTGCACCACACAAGTGCCAGGCAATGACCATCTAACTGAACATTTCCAAAAAGGCAGGAGTGTGATGGAATACTCTTTGCAGGACTGGATGCATGCAGCTCCAATGTTGAGGACTTCCAGAGGCATTCCTGTCAATGTTAAGGACTTCCAGGGGAATTCCTTCCCAGCTCTATTTCACTGTGCCACCACCTCTGATGAATCTGTCCTGCTGATGCAACAGGTCATAATCAGGTCTGGTGATAGACGACTCTGGTATATTGGCTGATAGGTATGATTTATTGAGCATGACTATGTCAGGCTACTTCTTGATTAGCCAGTGGGACAGCTCTCCCAATTTTGGCTCAATTTCCCAGTGATTGCCTATACACAGAATTATCTTTCTCCTTATTGAAAACACACTCATGGCTCAAGGACTCCGGGTTAATAATTCTGGATAGACTTGACCTCTCAGTAATTCAGTGTTTTACTACCACAGGTATGAATGTTAATGACATTGAAGCTACATTTACAACACAGCATTTAACTATGAATTCATCAGAAGTTAAGCATTCCTGCATGTGCCGTAAAATCTACCATTAAACCAATATGCTCTGAAGCCCTGTCTCTCTGCAATTTCCTCCTAACTCGTCCCTTACCATTTCCAAGCTCATCCCATCTATGACACTTATCTCTTACTCCTCCGTCTTCTCCCTCTGATATAATCATAGAATGATACAGAGGAGGCCATCTGGCCCATCATGTTTATGCCAGCTCCATCCAATTCACCCCAATCTCCCTGACCTTTCCCCATAGCCCTGGAAGTATTTGCTCTTCTCTTTTGAAAATTGTTATTGAATCTGCTTCCACCCATTCTTTCAGGCAGTACATCCCAGACAACTTGCTGTGGCAAAAGTATTTCTCTATCAATTACCTCAGATCTGTGTCCTTTTGCTTCGCAATCCATCTGCCACTGAAAACAGTTTGTCCTCGCTTACTCTGTCAAAACCCTTCACAAAAATACAGAAAAACTTGCATTTATGTAGCACCTTTCATGACCTCAGAACGTCCCAAAGTGCTCTACAGCTAATGCACTACTTTTGAAGTGTGGCCGCTGTTGTAAAGTAGGAAACATGACTACAAATATGAGCACACAAAGCTCCCACAAATAGCAATATGATAATGACCGAATAATAATACGAACATATGAACATATGAATTAGGAGCAGGCATAGGCCACTCTACCCCTCGAGCCTGCTCCGCCATTCAATTAGTTCATGGCTGATCTGATTATAACCTCAACTCCACATTCCCACCTACCCCAGTACACGGAAATACATGAACAGGCCTAAGGTCATCACCTTTAGACCTGAAAAGTGCCCAGTCTGCCTCAGATTACCCTGGAAGGGCAAGGTACCTCAAAAATTTGAGCAACGGGTGAAGCTAGCTGTTTCACGCCGCTACTATGCAGCAGCACCACGAGTGGTATTCACCGTTAACAAGATGCTGCCATGAAGCCAAAAAGACGTCCTGCCTGTCATACAAGTGAGTAACGTGGTAGTGAATTTCAGTGCCAGCTGTAGGCCGTATGTCCCAAAGACTGACGGGTCCCAGATGCTGTCCGCCACACCAAGGTACAGACCCCACCCAACCAGCCCGTGCTTGCAAAACTCAAAACACACCATCCAACATGAGATGTGATTCTGCGATTGGACAGCATTTGCTAAATAATCCTCGGTGTGCTAAGAATTGCGCTGACAACCAATTTAAGATTGTCAGTTGGGCTCGCAATGTGGTGCATTTGCGTGTACTGGAAGTTGCACATATTAAAACAAAAGCCCCTGTTTTTTGCAGACAGAAAGAACATGTACACACAGTGTGCCTGTTTCAGCTAAACAAAATAAGTGACAGCCGTTCGCTGACACATTCCTCAGGGCAATGCCTTGAGTCAAGCTGCCTGGTTTAAATTTCCAACAATGCTTGGCAGTTGACTGTCAGTCACCATTGAGAGGAACCTGTTTCTTGGAAAATTGGAAGGACATGGAATTTTGGACACTCCCTCCAGAGTTTATTTTTAAATGTCTACAAGTTTAATTCTGGACTGTGGATATGCCATTTTAAAAAAAAACAAAGGTCAACAGCTGGACGTCCAGTGGGGACACCTGGTCAGAGAAGAGTTACTTTGTTTAGCTGAATTAAAGAAGAACTGCTGTTCCCAGGCTGGGGATTCTTGCTGAATCGTTGAAGACGCCTGGCCTGAGAGAAGTATCCTTTGAACATTTTGGCCTGAATTTTTCCTGTGTCGGGCGGGCTCGGCAGGAGCGGGCGGGGGTGGGCGCGGATCTGCCCGCTGCCTGCAATCGGCTCCATGCTGCCATTTCATGCGAGTGGGCCAGTTAAGGTCTATCCAGTGTAAATTGCAAGCGGTAGAGCGCTACCTGTGTGGGCGAGGGGGTGGGGTGGAGGAAGAAGAGTCGGGTCCAGCGCTCTTTTAGCGCATGCGCGCGGAAGAGCGCTTCAATCTCCCTGGGGAACGGAGCTGCCTCATGGAGATCGAAGTGCTTTCGGGAAAAAAAAAATGAATGCAGTAAAAATTTAATGAAACATGTCCCCTCATGGGACTATGTCACATGAGGTGGGACATGTTCTTATTTTTCAGAAAAAGTTTTTATTTAATTCGTTAAAGCGTCAGGAAACCTCATCCCGCTCTTGAATGAGGTTTACCAAAAAACGTAAAGGTCGCTTGGGCCTTTTGCCTGCCTGCCAATCGTAAGGTTGGATGGAGAGCGGGAAATTTGTGTTAATCACCTTTTTAATGGCCTTAATAGGCCTATCAGGTGCGCAGCCCACCAAACGAAACATCACGAGTCGGCGCGATGACACCAGGACGCACGCCCGACATCATCGCGCGTTGTTTTACGTGCTGGTGTGTTGGGCCCGCCCCCACACACCGACTGAAAAATCTTGGCCTTTATTCTTATTGAACTCAGAGTCAGAGGGAGTGTGTGTGTGTGTGTGTGCCTTGGAGGCAGGCGGCAAAAGGAAGACTCTCTCTCCCTCTCTCTCTCCCCTCCCCTGCATTGCATGCAGCCAAGAGTGAGTTAATGCTCAATCAGAAAGTTCTCATCAGAACAACTCATCTGTATTTTGAAAGACTACAAGTTGTGACAAGCAGGAGTTATCAAAGACAACGTGTCGCCAAGGATCCATTTGAAAGTCCTTCAAGATCTACTGTGACCAGAATTCTGTCAGATCAACAGAGTTGACACTTTTTCGAAATTTATCCTTTTTAAAAAAATGCTCCCATACTCCGGCCTCTGCAGAGACCCTCTTTATTTTGTCCTCTTTTGTGTTTGTGTTTGTGTACGAGTGTAAGGGTGTTGGGATTTCTTTCTTCTAAACAGGGGAAAATGATTACACCTCCAAATTACAAATTGCATGTTAACCAGTTTTGCAACTTGTTTTAAAAAAGAAGCTTGTTTTATGATAAATCAATTATTTTGTGATTATTGAAAGAAGCCTGGTTAAAGTTTTTTTAAGCTGGGTATAGCAGTATCAAAGGTAAATAACTGGCCTAGTTGGTGAGTGAATTAAACATTCAAACTATTGTTGCGACCTGTGGAGAAGTGGGGCTAGAATTAACTGCACCCTCCTCCCATCATGGCCTGTAACACCAGCAATCGGTCCATTCGCCATGACTCTACCAATCAGAGTCCGCTTGCCAATCAATCAGCACTCTCTTCTCATACAGTATAAATTGTTGTTCTCTTTACATTTGGTATTCTTGTGAATTGTCCTGACGAATGCAAGATGAAAAGCTCTACTTTTTCAGCAATACTCGAGACCAATGCTGTACACAGTACTCCAGCTCCAGATGTGGTCTCAGCAAGGCCCTATATAACTGAGGTATGACCTCCCTACTTTTGTATTCAATCCCCCTTGCAATAAATGCTAACCTTCCATTATCTTTCCTAATTACGTGCTGTACCTGCATACTAACCTTTTGCAATTCATGCACGAGGACACCTAGATCCCTCTGCACCTCAGAGATCTGCAATCTTTCACCATCAAGGTAATATGCTTCTTTTTTATTTTTCCTTCCAAGCTGGTCAATTTCACATTTTCCCACATTATACTCCCTTTGCCATGTCTTTTCCCATTCCCTTATCCTATCTATATCCCTCTGTAGCCTCCTTACACCCTCTTCACATCTTAATTTCCTACCTATCTTCATGTCATTTAGCAATCATTCCTCCTGTTCTTTCATCCAAGTTATTTATATAAATTGTAAAAGGTTGATGCTCAGCACTGATCCCTGTGGCACACCACTCATTACACCGTTCCAACCAGTAAAAGACCCTTTCAGGCCTATTGCCTGTTTCCTGTTAGCTAGCCAACCTTCTATCCATACCAATATGTTACCTCCTGCACCATGAGCTTTTATTTTTCACAATAACTTTTGATGTTGTACCTTATCAAATGCCGTCTTGAAAAATAAGTACATACTTCTTAAAGAGCTCCAATAAATTGGTTAAACATGATTTCTCTTTCACAAAACCATGTTGACTTAAATTACCTTGAATTTTTCTAAGTGCCCTGCTATAACATTTCTAATAATAGCTTCTAACGTTTTCCCTATGACAGATGTTAAGCTAACTGGCCTGTAGTTTCCTGCTTTCTGTCTGTCTCCCTTTTTGAATAAAGGAGTTACATTTGCTATTTTCCAATCTAAAGGAACCCTCCCCGAATCTAGTGAATTTTGGAAAATTAAAACCAACACATCAACTATCTCACCAGCCACTTCTTTTAAGACACTAGGATGAAGTCCATCAGGACCCAGGGATTTGTCAGCCCACAGCCCCAACAATTTGCTTAGTTTCATTTCCCTGGTGATGGTAATTTTCTTGAGTTTCTCCCTCCCTTCCACTTCCTGATTTACAGCTATTTCTGGGATATTACTAGTCTCTTCTATAGTGAAGGCCGATGCAAAATATCTATTCAATTCATCTGCCATCTCCTTATTTCCCATTATTAATTCTTTACACTCACTTTCTAAATGACCAACCAAATAATTTTTCGTCATGTTAATTAAGAGATAAATATTGGCTCGGACACTGAGCAGATCTCCATCACTCCTCTTCAACATAGTGCCACAGGATCTTTTACATCAACTTGAGAGGGCAGATGGGGCCTCAGTCTAATATCTCATCCGAAAGATGGCACCTTCAATAGTGCAGCACTCCTGCAGTGTCAACTAAGACTTTTGTGCTTAAGTATCTGGAGTGTATCTTGAATCCACAATCTTCTGACATGGAGGCAAGACTGAAAACAACCAAGCCATGACAGACATAACTTTGAACAACTCTATTACATTTCCCTTAGCTTTCTCTGCTCTGAGGAGAACCAGGGTCCTGACTGCTCAACTTACCCTCCATTGCCCCCATGTTAACTCTAACTGACTGGTTCCTTTCCTCAGGAACTGCTGTCTCTCCATAAAATAGAATTTACATAAACATGCAGCACTGAAACAGGCCATTCAGCCCAACAAGATTATGTTCTACTCGAGGATCTTCTCATCCTTCCTTATTTAAGTCTTTCAGTATAACCCTCTGGCACCGCCTCCCTCATTAGCTTGTCTAGCCACCCTTTAATGAATCTAGACTACTCACTCCAGCCACTCCCTGTGGTAATGAGTTCCACATTCTCACCATTCTTTCAGTAAAGATGTTTCTTCTGAATTCCCTATTCGATTTCGTGGTGAACATATCGTTGGACTCTGAAATTTTCTCTTCATCACGGACATCCTCTCTGTATTGGATTTATTTAAACTTTTCATAACTTTAATGCTCTCTATTAGGTCACCCTTCAGCATCTCTTTTCAGGTGCTCACTCCCAATCTCCATCCAGACCCTAGAGCACTCTCCATCCTGACCCTCCCTCACCCACTGCCCAGAAGCCCATCACTCTCCATCCAGTCCTTCCCCCACTATCCATCCAGACCCTCCCTCACCCTCCATCCAGACGTTTCCTCACCCTCCATCCAGACCCTCCCTCACTCTCCATCCAGTCCCACCACCACCCACCATCCAGGCCTTCCCTCACCCTCCAACCAGACCATCTCTCACCCTCAATCCAGACCCTCCCTCAGTTTCCATCCAGACCGTCCCTCACTCTCGATCCAGACCCTCCCTCACTTTCCATTGAGACCTCCCTCACTCTCCATCTAGACCCTCCCTCACTTTCCATTGAGACCCTTCCTCACTCTCCATCTAGACCCTCCCTCACCCTCCATCCTGACCATTCTTCAAACTTCATCCAATCCCTACCTCACTCTCCATCCAGTCCTTCCCCCACTCTCCATCCAGATCCACCCTCATCTCCATCCAGACTCACTCCCACTCTCCATCGAGACCGTCCCTCACCCTCAATCCAGACCCTCCCTCAGTCTCCATCCAAACTCTCCCTCACCTTCCATCCAGATGGTCCATTACCCTCCATCCAGAACCTCCATCACTCTCCATCCAGATCCTCACTCTACATCCAACCTCTCCACCACTCTTCATCCAGCCCCTCCACCACTTTTCATCCAGCCTCTCCACCACTCTCTGTCCAGACCCTCCCCCACTCTCCATCCCTGCTCTTTCCAGGATAAAAAGGTGAGCATGACCAGTCGGCCAATCTTCGTTCATTTATCATGAAAGAAAAGATAAAGCTTTCATTTATATAGCTCCTTTCACAATTTCAGAATGTCCCAAAGCACTTAAACCAATGAAGTACTTTTGAAGTCTAGTCACTGCTGTAATGTACAAAATGTGGTGGTCAATTTGCGCATAGCAAGTTCCCACAGAAGAGCACTGTGACAATGACCAGGCAGTCCCTTATATTGATATTGTTTGAGGGATAAATATTGGTCAGGACACCAGAATGAATTGCCCTGCTTTTCTTCAAAATACTGCCGTGGGACCTTTTATGTCCACCTGAGAAAGCAGACGGGACACTGGTTTAACATCTCCTCTGAAACATGGAATCTCCGACTGGGAAGCACTCCCTCAGCAACAACAACTCACAGTTATATAGCACCTTTGATGTTGTAAAATGTCCCAAGATGCTTTGCAGGAGCATTACCAAGCAAAAGCCAACACTGAGGTACAGAAGGGGACATTAGGGAGGATGACCACAAGCTTGGTCAAAGAGATTGGTTTTAAGGGGCGTCTTAAAGGAGGAGAGAGGTAGAGAGGTTTGGGACCAAATGTCAAAGCTTAGGAGCTGGACAGCTGGAAGCAGGGCTGCCAATGGATGCATTTGAAAACAAGGACGCAAATGTTAAAATTGAGGCGTTGCTTGGGATCCATTTATCACACTTCAACATCAGCCAGCTTCACGTGGCTCGCTGCATAACCTCTGATAGAACTAACGTACCACGACTTAGAGCTGGAAGACTCCCAGTGCTGGCCCCTCTGACTATACTGCCGGGCTCAGGAATTTGCAACGGTGATAGAATTCATACTCAGTTTTGGAAAATTACAGAATGCATTTTCATAGAAAAAGCACAAAAGCCATCAAGTTCTCAAAGGGCAAAAGACAAGTGATGCCTCAGGAAAGCGACAATTAGCCTATCAGCCACCACTCCGCAAAACTACTACTGTCGAGCTGAGGAATAAATATATTGCACTGCTGATCCCTCCAGTGATTAAAAACACATGAACATTTTAAGTCAGTTAATGGTTAACTGGGTGATTACTCTCCACATTATGCTTCATGGAGATCGAGAATGATTCTAATAACCCACCGCTTTGGTCAATTATACTCTACCATGGCTGCTGGCCTAACAGAATTGACGGTGAGCAGGTTTTAACTCTTGAGCTGCTGGGTGGAGTTGTTTTGCACGGGTTGGCCCCCTAATCCTCCTGCTGGGAGGTCTGACCCAATCAGGGGGCAGGGCCGAGTCGGGCTGCTATTCTGTGCCACTGGCAAGCTGAAGGCTCCGAATGGGCATCACCTCCACAGTTCACTGACTCCAGCTCAGTGCAAGATTGGGTCCACGGAGGGGAGGCCTGAAAGCAGCGAGGGTGACGTGAGGGTGAGGGGTTTTGTGGGGGAGGTTGAGAGGAGCTGCTGCTCCTCCTGGTCCCACAAAAAAAGTGCTTTACTTACCCTTCCTTGGGATCCTTATCCTCTTCACTGCTCAGTTTGACTGAGAATGATCTACTCAGTCAGCCCTAATAAATTGCTTCAGGATCCTGTGTATATCAGAGGAACCAGATGCACATGCAATGGTTTTCGCAGATGCTGACTTGTCATTCTCACTGTAATGTACTTGTCAATGCTAGAGAACACTTATGCTGATTATCAGGTAATGGCCATTGTACCATATGGAGCACCAAGAAATGGGTAGGTGGATAGTATGGAGGACGGGGATGCCATTACATGAGTTTGGCTCATCTGTTGCACCAGGGCCTGCTGTTCATTGGCTGCCATCTGCTGCCTACTCCAGGTTTGATAAAGGTAGCACACAAAAAATAAACACATCAGTAAAAGAAAATGGGTGGCAACCATGCAGGGACATGGAGAGACAATCCTGCGACCAATCAGGGCCGCTGAAGAGCCTTACTGTTATCTGAGTTGTGACTAACCAATCTGATTGTGCAATGCTATGGGGAAAGGGGATGGGAGTGAGACTTTCTTTCAAAGAGACGATGGATCGAATGGCCTCCTGCTTTATGGATTCTAGGTTTGAGGAACTATACTGCTACTCCTTCTGGCTCCATATTCGGGACAGTTTCCTTAACTTTCCTCGTGGCAGCCTATTGTGGGCTATTTGAGGATTGCTCTGTGCCTGAGAAAACTGACCGCAGAAGGCAGTCAGCTGCCAATTTTGGAAAGGGCCTGGGATGGGCCATACATCGGAAAAATAAAGAATAGGAGCAGGATTAGGCCACATGGCTCCTTAAGCCTGCTCTGTTATAGAATACGATCAATGCAAATTTTCTACCGCAACTCCACTTTCCCGCCCTATCCTCATACCCCTCGGCAATGAACACAAGGATTAGTAGGGCCCTCTAACCAATATGAGGTGCAATGCATACCCAGTATGGAATGTGCAAGCACACGGTGCACGCCATGTTGAATCGTTCAGCGCCCATCGTTTAACCACGGATCCCATCTTTATGGCAATGTGAAAGCTGTAAAGAAAAGTCTTTAATGGGGCATAAGCAGTTAGCAGATTGGACATATAGGTGTCAGGTGAAATTCAATACTGGTACAGTATGTGCAGGGGAATAAGCAGAGGAAATAAGATATGCAGGGGTAAAAGTTGAAAAGTGGAAGAGAAGAGAGTCAAGGGTTTAGATACACAAATCTTTAGGAGCAGAAGCAAAATCTGTTAAAAAGAAAGATATAAGGGATCCAAAGCTTTATCAATAGGGCTATAGAATACAAAAGTAATAATTGCTCATTTGGTTTGCTTTTGTACTCTGAGTCGTATTTATAAATCACCTGAAAGATGTAATGGCCTTGGAGAGGGAGCAGGAGCATAACTAAGGTTTATCTTTGTTCATCAGGGGAGATTGTTTCACCAGGTCCTATCCCTCTCCCCTCGCAATAGTTTGAGACTAAGCCAGTCTGTTTGCAATGTTGGTGTCACATTTGATCCTGAGATGAGCTTCCGACCTCATGTTAGTGCCATCACTAAGACCGTCTATTTTCATCTCCATGATGTTGTAAGGTGTTGGATACGATTTGGAGGGTCTGAAGAAGTCTTTGTAGTTATACGTTGGTTAACTGTAAGTCTTTATTGACTTTTAGAGCTATGTAAATATACACAGAAAAGGGTACAAGCTAGGAGATGTCTCCATGCTTGCTGGTACACACGGCTCTGTCCAACAGTAGACTGACTCCTGGGTGCAGGTCAGGTGCTTCTTTTATCACTGTGTGGGTGGTACTGTACTCAGTCCTACCTTAACCCTATATGTTCTAGACCCTTATACTACACCTCCCCCAAGTCTTTATCTAATGCATTTTAAGTGAATATAGTTTACCTTATGTCTTACGTTGTTATCACTATCGTACATTTACATTGTTATTACTATATTGTCACTACCCCATCTACCCATAACCCCCCCCCCCCCTCCACCACCACCACCCCCCCCCCTCCCAATTAAGTCCTTGAATTCAAATGTTTAGGCGATCTGGAGGCCTTATAACAGTTCCATACCTCATTTGCACCACTGTCGGAGGAGTAGCAGGCTCTGTCACTGATGGTCCTTCCTATAGGTTTGGAGGTTGTTCTGGCACCTGGGTATGTTTTTATCCTTTTCTTCCATTCTTTAGTGTTGAACTGCACTTGGTATTTTGGCTGTTGTGTTGGTTGGTCGTTGCTACCCTAACTCATTTCTTGCAGGATGGATTTTGCTCATCTGCTTGTTGCTTTTTTTGCTTCTTTCATTGTTAAGTGGGTCATTGCGATGTAAGTGGAAGCTTGTGTTTCAAAAATGGAACACCTCGTTCCCACTCGTTTCACAATTTTACCCAAATATTTGAGTACTTTCTTACTTTCCATTTGTTTCCCAAGCTTATGAAGCTTTCCATTCTGCTCAGCAACTACCGTGGTAAGTTTAGTTGTCTTTGTTTCAGAGTTATCTGCAGAACTCTAAACTAAGTTTGACAACTTCACCTGGACATTTAGCGCTGTTTGGAATCTTTCTCCATGGTCGGTTACTGCTCCTTGGACACTTTCAATTCACTCATTAGATTGTCAATCTGTTTCATAGAATTTCTCTCAACTGCTTTCAAATTCTAGATTAGCTCTTCCATATGGTGTATCTCATCATTCATGTTGTTCAGATTGGACCGAAGTTCAAGAAGTTCGTCAGTTTTGGTTGTCAACTCTGCTTTCAAGCAACTCTTCTAATTCGTCACCAATTCTTTCTCCTTTTCCAGACATTTTGCACAATGCTTACTAGAGACTTCTGATGTTTGAAGTTTATCAAGTTTTAATTGAAGATCTATCTTTGTTTAATTTGCTTCTACAAGTTCATCATTTAAGAGTTTCAGGTGTTCTACTTCCTGTGAGGGACGTTCCAGTGTTCTCATGAGATCCTGTTCTCCTTTACAAACTCGTCTTTTGCACGTGAAAGTTGGCTCTCTACACGGATCAGTCTTTCTTTCACAGAGCATAATACCTCTGCGATATCCCTCAAGTTCACATTCTGTTACTGCACTTCTGCCAATTGTTTCTGAGACTCTTCATGCTCTTTTGTGAGATGTGCTACTTTCTCTTGCCATTCCAGGTTCTTGATTTCCATTTCCTCGTATATCTCTTTGGAAATGTAATGTCAGACTCAGAGACGTTTACAGCAAAGAAGGAGGCCATTCTGCCCATTGTGTTTGCAACGGTCAACAAAGATCTGACTGCATCAACCCCATTTTCTAGTGCTTGGCCCATAGCCCTGGAGGCTATAGCAGCACAAGTGAATATCTAAATATTTCTTAAATGTTATGAGAGTTTCTGACTCAACCACCCTTTCAGGCAGTGAGTTCCAGACTCCCACCACCCTCTGGTGAAAAAATGTCTCCTCAACTCCCCTCTTAACCTTCTACCTCTTGCCTTAAATCTATGTCCCCTGGTTATTGAACCCTCTACTAATGGAAAAAGTGCCTTCATATCCACCCTATCTATGTCCTTCATAATCTTATACTCCTATATCAGGTCCCCTCTCAACCTTTGCTGCTCCAAGGAAAACAACACCAGCCTATCCAATCTTTCCTCATAGGTCAGACTCTCCAGCCCAGGCAGCATCCTGGTAAATCTCCTCTGCACCCTCTCCAGTGCAATCACATCCTTCCTACAAGGTGGTGACCAGAACTGCACACAGTGCTCCAGTTGTGGCCTAACCAGCATTTTATACACTTCCAGCATAGCCTCCCTGCTCTTGTATTCTATGCTTTGCCTAATAAAGGCAAGTATCCCATATGCATTCTTAACCACCTTATCTACCTGTACTGATACTTTCAGGGATCTATGGATATGCACACCAAGGTCCCTCTGATCTTCAGTACTATCCAGGATCCTACCATTCATAGTGCAATCCCTTGCCTTGATAGCCCTTCCCAATTGCATTACCTCACACATTTTCGGGTTGAATTCCATTTGCCATTGCTCTGCCCACATGACCAGTCCATTGATATCCTCAGCTATCCTCACTATTTGCCATCCTACCAATTGTCGTGTCATCCACAAACTTCTTGATCATACCCCCTACATTTAAGTCCAAATCATTTATGTACACCACAAACAGCAAGGGCCCCAGCACTGAGCCCTGCGAAACCCCACTGGAAACAGGCTTCCAGTCACATCCCTCTCCAATCACCCTCTGCTTCCTGCCTCTCAGCCAATTTTGGATCCAATGTGCCATTTTGCCTTGGATCCCATGGGCTCTTACTTTCTTGACCAGTCTGCTATCGTGGACCTCATCAGAAACCTTGCTACAGTCCATGTAGACCACATCAAGTGCATTACCCTCATCAACACTCCTGGTTACCTCCTCAAAAAATTCGATCAAATTTGTCAAAGATGAACTTCCCTTAACAAATCCATGCTGACTATCTCCAATCAATCGGTGTCTCTCCAATTACAGATCTATCGTATCCCTCAGAGTTCTTTGTAATAATTTTCCCACCGCCGAGGTTAGGCTGGCCTGTAATTCCCTGGTCTATCCCTTCCTCCCTTTTTGAATAATGGGGCAACGTTAGCAGTTCTCCAGTCCTCTGACACCTCACCTATGGCCAGAATGGATTTCAAAATTACTGCCAGAGCCTCTGATATCACTTCCCTTGCCTCTCTGAACAGCCTGGGATACATCCCACCCGGGCCTGTGGATGTATCCACTTTTAAGGCTGCTAAACCCGCTTGTACCTCCTCTCTCTCTATATTAATTTCCTCTAATATTTCACAGTCCTCCACCCTGATGTCTATATCTGCGTCGTCCTTTTCCATTGTGAAGACCAATGCAAAGTATTCATTGAGGACTGTACCCATGTCTTGCAGGGCCACACACAGATTACCTCTATGGTCTGTAATTGGCTCTACTCTTTCCCAAGTTATTCTCTTGCTCTTTATATATTTAATAAACCCCTTTGGGTTTTCCTTTATTCTACCCACCAATGCTTTCTCATGCACTCTCTTAGCTTTCCTAATTTCCATTTTAAGTTCCCATCCGCACTTTTTATACTCCTCTAAGGACTCTGCCCATATTGAGCCCTCGGTATCTGCCATAAGCTTCTCTTTGTCTCTCAATCCTAACCTTTATTTCCCTTGGCATCCACGGTACTCCAGACTTGGTCCCCCCCCACTTAGTCTTTACAGGAACATATTTGCCCTGTACTCTCGCTATTTCCTCCTTGAATGCCTCCCACTGCTCTGGCACAGTTTTACCTGCAAGTAGCTGCTCCCAGTCCACTTGGGCCAAATCATATCTCATCTTAGTAAAATTAGCCTTTCCCCAGTTTAGAACTTATATTCCCGGCCCAACATTATCCTTTCCCATAAAATCCTAAATCTAACTGAGGGATGGTCACTATCTCCAAAATGCTCCCCTACTGATACACCTGCCCGGGCTCTTTTCTGAATATTAGGTCCAGAACTGCCTTGTTGGGCTTGCTATATACTGGCCAAAAAAGTTCTCCTGGATGCAACTTAAGAATTTTGCCCCCTCCCTACCTTGCACACTAAAACTATCTCAGTTAATATTTGGGTAGTTAAAATCCCCAACTATTACTGCCCTATTATTCTTATACTTCTATGAAATTTGATTACATATTAGATCCTCTATCTCTCCTTGACTGTTTGGGGGCCTATAGTACACACCTAACATGGTATTTTCCCCTTT
Organism: Cetorhinus maximus; assembly: GCF_964194155.1. NCBI lineage: Eukaryota > Metazoa > Chordata > Chondrichthyes > Lamniformes > Cetorhinidae > Cetorhinus > Cetorhinus maximus. The sequence goes on from NC_135879.1 coordinate 234,345,543, forward strand.
TGTGTTTATTACTTCTACCCATATGGCCTCATTTGATGATCCTTCCAAGCTATCATCCTTCCTCACTGCTATAATTGATTCCTTGATCAATATCGTGACCACTCCCTCCTCTTCTATCCCTCTCTCTATCTCACCTGAATACCCTATAACCAGGAATGTTGAGCTGACAATCCTGCCCTTCTTTTAGCCAAGTCTCGATCATATCACAGAATCACACAGTGCAGAAGAGGCCCTTCGGCCCATCGAGCCTGCACCAACACGTGAGAAACACCTGACCTACCTACCTAATCCCATTTACCAGCACTTAGCCCATAGCCTTCAATATCATGACGTGCCAAGTGCTCATTCAGGTACTTTTTAAAGGATGTGAGGCAAACCACCTCCACCACCCTCCCAGGCAGCGCATTCCAGACTGTCACCACCCTCTGGGTAAAAAAGTTTTACCTCACATCCCCCCTAAACCTCCTGCCCCTCACCTTGAACTTATGTCCCCTTGTGACTGACCCTTCAACTAAGGGTCCATAAAACTATCATCGAATTTCATGAAATACCCATCTGGTTCACTAATGCCCTTTAGGGAAGGAAATCTGCCATCCTTACCTGGTCTGGCCTACATGTGACTCCAGGCCCACAGAAATGTGGTTGACTCTTAAATGCCCTCTGCAATGGCTGAGCAAGCCATTCAGTTCAAGGGCAATTAGGGATGGGCAACAGATGCTAGCCTTGCCAGCGATGCCCATTCCCCATGAAAGGATAAAAAGAAAATCATTTCTAGACTTGGCCATTCCAAAACACTCCTGGCTGGTCTCCCACATTAAGAACATAGGAGCAGGAGTAGGCTCTTGGGGCCTGCTTTGCCATTCAATTAGATCATGGCTGATCATCTACCTCATGTCGCTTTTCCGTGTTATTCCATATCCCCTGATGTCATCGGTATCCAGAAATCTATTTCTGTCTTGAACATGCTCAATAATTGAGCTTCCACAGCCCTCTGGGCTACAGAATCCTAAAGATAGGGGGCGGCGATAGTGCAGTGGTATTGTTGCTGGACTAGTAATCCAGAGACCCGGGGTAATGCTCTGGAGACCCAGGTTTGAATTTCGCCTTGGCAGATGGTGGAATTTGAATTCAATAAAAATCTGGAGTTAAAAGCCTAATGAAGGCCATTAAACCATTGTTGATTGTTGTAAAAACCCATCTAGTTCACTAATGTCCTTTAGGGAAGGAAATCTGCTGCTCTGGCCGACAGTGATTCCAGACTCACATCAATGTGGTTGACTCTTACACGCTCTCTGGAACGGCCTAACAAGCCCCTCAGGCATAACAAACAGCTACAAAGTCACAAAAAAGGAATGAAGCCGGACGAACCACCCGGCATCGACCTAGGCACCAGAAACGACAATGACAATCTCCAGCCCTGTCAACCCTGCAAAGTCCTCCTGACTAACATCTGGGGGCTAGTGCCAAAATTGGGAGAGCTGTCTCACAGATTCGTCAAGCAACAGCAGACACAGTCATCCTCATGGAATCATATCTTACAGATAATGTCCCAGACACCATCATCACCATCCCGGGTATGTCCTGTCCCACTGGCAGGACAGACCCACCAGAGGTGGCAAGAATAGTGGCATACAGCTGGGAGGGAGTAGCGATGGGAATCCTAAACATTAACTCCGGATCCCATGAAGCCTCATGGCATTAGGTCAAACATGGGCAAGTAAACATCCTGCTGATTACCACTTACCACCCTCCCTCAGCTGACGAATCAGTGCTCCTCCATCTTGAGCATCACTGGGAGGAAGCACTGAGGGTGGCAAGGGCACAGAATGTACTCTGGGTGGGGGACTTCAATGTCCATCACCAAGAGTGGCTCGGTAGCACCACCACAGACCGAGCTGGCTGAGTCCTAAAGGACATAACTGCTGGACTGGGGCTGTGGCAGGTGGTGAGGGAACCAACAAGAGGGAAAAGCATACTTGACCTCATCCTCACCAACCTGCCTGCCGCAGATGCCTCTGTCCATGACAGTATCGGTAGGAGTGATCACCGCACAGTCGTTGTAAAGATGAAGTCCTGCCTTCACATTGAGGATACCCTCCATCATATCGTGTGGCGCTGCCACTGTGCTAAATGGGATGAATTTCAAACAGATCTAGCAACTCAAGACTGGGCATCCATGAGGCGCTGTGGGCCATCAGCAGCAGCAGAATTGCACTCAACCACAATCTGTAACCTCATGGCCCGGCATATCCCCAACTCTACCATTACCATCAAGCCAGGGGATCAACCCTGGGTCAATGAAGAGTGCAGGAGGGCATGCCAGGAGCAGCACCAGGAGTACCTAAAAATGAGGTGTCAAGCTGGTGAAGCTATAACACAGGTCTACTTGCGTGCCAAACAGCATAAACAGCAAGTGATAGACAGAGCTAAGTGAGCCCACAACCAACGAATCTGATCTAAGCTCTGCAGTCTTGCCACATCCAGTTGTAAATGGTGGTGGACAGTTAAACAACTCACAGGCGGAGGAGGCTCCACAAATACCCCATTCTAAATGATGGAGGAGCCCAGCACAGCAGTGCAAAAGGTAAGGTTGAAGCATTTGCTACAATCTTCAGCCAGAAGTGCCAAGTGGATGATCCATCTCGGCCTCCTCCAGATGTCCCCAGCATCACAGATGCCAGTCTTCAGTCACTTCAATTCACTCCATGTGATATCAAGGAACGGCTGAAGATATTGGATACTGCAAAGGCTATGAGCCCTGACAATATTCCCGCAATAGTGCTGAAGACTTGAGCTCCAGAACTTGCCGCGCCCCTAGCCAAGCTGTTCCAGTACAGCTACAACACTGGCATCTACCCGGCTATGTGGAAAATTGCCCAGGTATGTCCTGTACACAAAAAGCAGGACAAATCCAATCTGGCCAATTATCGCTCCAACAGTCTACTCTCCATCATCAGTAAATAATAGAAGGGATCATAAACAGTGCTATCAAGCGGCACTTGCTCAGCAATAACCTGCTCACTGACACCCAGTTTGGGTTCCACCGGGGCCACTCAGCTCCTGACCTCATTACAGCATCGGTTGAAACACGGACAATAGAACTGAACTCCCGAGGTGAGGTGAGAGTGACTGCCCTTGACATCAAGGCAGCATTTGACAGGGTGTGACATCAAGGGGCCTGAGCAAAACTGGAATCAATGGGAATCAAGGGGAAAACCCTCTGCTGGTAGGAGTCATACCTAGCACAAAGAAAGGTGGTTGTGGTTGTTGGAGGTCAGTATCTCAGCGCCAGGGCATCACAGCAGGAGTTCCTCAGGGTAGTGTCCTAGGCCCAACCATCTTCAATTGTTTCATCAATGACCTTTCTTCCATTGTAAGGTCAGAAGTGGGGATGTTCGCTGATGATTGCACAATGTTCAGCACCATTCACGACTCCTCAGTTACTGAAGCAGTCCATGTTCAAATGCAGCCTCGCTGCTTCTCTCAGTCTCTCACTGTAAATGACCACGCTATTTCTCTCACCCTCTCTCACTGTAAATGATCACACTGTTTCTCTCACCCTCTCTCACTGTAAATGATCACACTGTTTCTTTCACACTCTCTCCCTGTAAATGGCCTCGCTGCTTCTCTCACACTCTCTCCCTGTACATGGCCTTGCTGCTTCTCTCACTGTAAATGACCCTATTTCTCTCTCGCTCTCTCCCTGTAAATGGCCTCGCTGTTTCTCTCACACTATCTCGCTGTAAATGACCACACTGTTTCTATCACACTCTCCCCCTGCCTTAACTTATAGCATGTCCTGCTCCCCTGTCATCCCTGTGCTCGCTGACCTACATTGGCTCCTGGTCAAGGAACCTCTTGATTTTCATATTCTCATCCTTGGTTTCAAATCCCTCCATGGCCTCACCACCACCCCCTGTCTCTGTAATCTCCTCTAGCCCCATAACCCTCTGAGATATCTGCAATCCTCTAATTCTGGCCTCGTGTGCATTCCCAATCACAATTGTTCCACCATTGGTGAACATGCCTTCAGTTGCCTAGGCTCCAAGCTCTGGAATTCCCTCCCTACACCTCTCCACCTCTCTACCTCTCTTCCTTATTTTCCTCCTTGAAGACACTCCTTAAAACCTACATCGTTGACGAAGCTTTTGGTCACCTGACCTAATATTTCCTTATGAGGCTCAGTGTCATACATTGTTTTATAATGCTCCTGTGAAGCACCCTGGGAAGTTTCATTAAGTTAAAGGTACCAAATAAATATAAGTTGTTGCTGCTGTAAGTTAAGAGGGGATCCAAAAGAGGAGTCGGAAATCAGGCGGAATTTTAATAAGGTTAAACAGGGGAAACTCTACCCATTGGTCGATGGCAGCTAGAGAATATGAATTTAAGATCATGAATGAAGGAAGAGGTTAACAACATTTTCTTTCACAGATGATTGTTGGGGCATGGGATATCTTTCTGCTACAGCGGTGGATGAAGAATCGATAACAGCTTTTAAAAGGGAGGTGGATAAATACTTGATAAAGAAAATTGCATGGAGGGAGAAGGAGGAGAAATGGGATAGTGTGGATAGTTCTTGATTGAGGGTGCCATGGTCGATCTGGATCCACAACTGATCTGGTGCCAAATTTTCGTCTGGGCTCAGAAAAACCCGACATGCGCACTTTTGCAGCTGGCTAACTGCCTACCTGACCCATGGGTGACTTCACACGCCATTTTTGTCTTTTCACACAGGGATCTGGTTCGGAATGCGGTTGGGGAGTTGCGAACCAATGCGGGAGACGTGTGAGTGTGGAGGTGGGCTGGTGAGAAGGCTGGCCTCTGTTCTCGGTGACAGCAGTATGGCTCCTAACGTTGTGTAAAGACCCTCTAAAGCTTGCCCCTCACCTCCCTCACTCCTCGTCAATCAAACCAACTCCCCCCCTCCACCGCCACCCGCTCAGTTCCCCCATGCCATCCTTCAGAATGTTCCAGGCTCCTTTATGTTTTCTTCACAAACTCTCACCCCAGTTTTAATCCCGCACCGTCAGACAAAAATGGCACGTGGGGGAGGAAATCCGATTTTTCATCCCACATTTAAAATGGGGGACCTCACCTCAGTTGGGGGGGGATGGGGGTGGGGATGCATTTCCCGACCTGATAGAAGGCAAGAGGAAACTGGTGTTTGGTTCGGCGTGCAGAGGAAAATCAGTTTCCTCCAAACAAGCTCAAAGTGTGGCCATTCACGCACCGATGCTCACCTTCACATCCAGACAAACCGCTCCTCCCAGCATCCCCTTTGACCCTTTTACTTTCTGACCGCTCCCTCCCTTGCCCTTTACTTGTTTCTCCTTTGAACACCTCTGTTGTCTGCCTGTTATCTCCTTTCACTCTATTTGCTGTCTTATTTCAATATCTCCAGGTTATGGTTAATTAGGGGTGATAAACTCATCATGATATGTCCGATCAGGTTCTGCCTTGTGTTAGTGACGCCCTTCGGTCCAGACTGAGGTTAACAAGAATGGATCCAGGCATGAGAAACTTCAGTTACGGAGATAGATAGGAGGGGTTGGGACTGTTTTCCTTGGAGAGGAGAATGCTGGAGAGGAGATTCGATAGAGGTGTTCAAAGTCCTGAGAGGGCTGGACAGGGTAGATAAGGAGATGCTGCCAGACCTGCTGAGTTTTTCCAGGTAATTCTGTTTTTGTTTTAGATAAGGAGAAGCCGTTCCCCCTCATAAAAGGATCAAGAACCAAAGGGCACAGATTTAAAGTGATTTGCAAAAGAAGCAAGTGTGACGTGAGAAAAAACTTTTTCACGCAACGAGTGGTTCAGGTCTGGAATGCACGGCCTGGAAGTGTGGTGGGGGGCAGGTTCAATCGAGGCATTCAAGAGGGCATTAGATGATTATCTGAATAGGAACAATGTGCAAGGGTACGGGGAAAAGGCAGGGCAAAGACAGTTCTGTGATTTGGTGATTTTATGCTCCCACGTTGGCGTGTTTGAAGGCGAGGAGGGGCTTGTAAATTGCACCGTGTGGCCTGCCCGCCCACCTCTGACCTGTCTCACGACTAAGTGTGGTGGAGGTGTCAGATGACCCGCCCACATTTGGGCCTATTGAGGCCTTAAGTGACCAATTAGTGGCCAGTTATGTGCCTGATCCCACCCCCACCGCTCTCTTACCCGAATGATAATTACTGATGCCCACAGTAAACAGGTAGCCCGACAGCTGTCATTGGACGGGTTGGTGTCAGGCAAGGCTGGGGGACCTCCACTGGGCATCCTCTGTGCCCATTGGAGGCAAGCCACCACTGGCCCCAACCCCCAAGTTCAAGTTTATCCCCCCCCCCATTTAGCTCTCCCACATGGCCTGTCAAACCTGGCTCCCCCATCCTCCCCTTCACGCCCCACTTTGCTGGGGCTTAGGTGAGGTCCAGCCTCCAGAACCACCTCTTGATTGGGGACTACCTGTATCCCATGAAAGAATAATACAAAGTAAGAACCCGAATGATGGCGTTTTCTTCAGTCTTGCCTTGATTTTGCAACAAAGCATCGGGCTGCAACATTCTTCAGATCAGTAACTCAACAGAATGAGCAAGTATCACCCTCCTTAGTCATTCGCGACATGCCCTTGTAGCTTCTGTACCTTGAGTCGCCATACTGTTCACTTCTACATTTTTCTTTATTTTCATGGGATGAGGACACTGCTGGCAAGGTCAGCATTTGTTATCCATCCCAAATTGCCCTTGAACTGAATGGCTTGCTGGACCATTGTAGAGGGGAGTTTAAGGTCAACATGTCGGCCAGACAAGGTAAGGATGGTGTAGTAATTATGGTTTTATTTCATGTGTAATGTACCTTTAAGAATAATACTTGTTGGGCAAGATCACATGAGTGACCAAGATAGACCGAGATAGATAGGTTCTTGATTGGTAAGGGTTGTGGGGAGAAGGCGGGAGAATGGGGTTGAGAAACTTATCAGCCATGATTGAATGGCGGAGCAGACTCGATGGGCTGATTGGCCTAATTTCTGCTCCTATGTCTTATGGTCTTACGGTCAATAGGAGAGTAGTGTGGGCTACCTCAGCAGTCAGTGTAGAGATAGAGTTGGAGTTTGAAAGCACACTTGTAGTTGCTGCTGAGTATATTGTAAATAAATTTTAAGTTTCCACCTACGAAGTGTCTGCTGATCAACTTTATTACTAATAGCACAATTTGGCCACCCTACAACGGTGACGGGAATAAAACAGGAGTGAACAGAGGAAGAAAGCAAAACACTACAGATGCTGGAAATCTGAAAGGAAAACAGGAAATGCTGGAAAGACTCAGTAGGTATGACAGCATCTGTGGAGAGAAAAACAGAGTTAACATTTTGAGCCAGTATGATCTTTGCTCACTCTGAAGAAGGGTCATACAGACACAAAACGTTAACCTTGTTTTTCTCTCCACAGATGCTGTCAGACCTGCTGAGTTTTTCCAGCGTTTTCTGTTTCAACAAAAGAAATTAAGTTAGAAAGAAATCGGCACTGTACCGCGCACAGTGATTGTAAATAACAAGCTCTGTTAGAATTGAAGAAGTTATCCTCTCCCAAACTGCCACAATTTGGGAGAATTGATCCTTTTGAACCTGACACAGGTGATTGGTCTCAATACATAGAATGCCTCACGTTCTTTTTTCAAGCAAATGAGATTATGGGGGAAGAGAAGAGGCGAGCGATCCCCTTGCGCACTTGTGGGAGCAAAACCTACAGTCTGATTCAAAGTTTGATGGCACCCAGTGCCCTAGAATCGAAGAATTTTGATGAATTTTTAGACCTCGTGAAGGGTCACTTACAACCCAAGCCCTCAGTCACGATGCAGTTGTTCAGGTTTAATTCGTGAAATAGAGCCCTGGGTGAGACAATTACACGCCACGTGGAAAATCTGAAGCAGCTAATGGAACATTGTGAGTTCAGTATGACTCTGAACAACATGCTCAGAGATCGGCTAGTGTGTGGTGTGAAAGAGGACACTATTCAGAAAAGATTACTGTCCAAAGTGAATCTGGAAAGTGTAAAGCACGGTAAGAGGTTCAAAAGCAAAACAGGGTGCGCAAAATGGCACCATCCTCCACATCGGGTGGGAAACCCCAGATGCAAGTGATACAAAAAGGGAGACTCTGCTGAGAAGCAGGAAACAGCCCCTGCTAGCTGAAGAATAAAGAAAAATAGCTTTGCAGCAAAATTTAATAGAGGTGGAAACAATCAGTCTTTTAGCGATTGGCAGTTAAAAAAAAAATGAATGCTGCTATTGTCACAGAAATGGACATATAATGAGGCAATGATAGGAAAGATTCAAGCAGGCTTGTAAACAAAAGAAGAAGCCCAATGAAATCTACAATGTAAGATGTGCCTGAAACAACAAATTCAGACATTTACTTGTTGTTTAACCTGAAAGTTCGAAAGACAGGACTAATATTTGTCACAGTGAAAGTAAATGGCAAACCTGTTAGAATGGAAGTGGACACAGGAACTTCCACTACAGTAATTGGGGATCATACCTTCAGATATTTAAATAATGGTGAACATCAATTAAATTTAGAAGAAACAGCTGTCAAGCTAAAAATATATATGGGTGAAGAAATTCAAGTAAAAGGCACAAGTAGAGTAACCATCCATTATGGAAGCCAGTCGGCAAAGCTACCTTTGATAGTGGTAGCAGGTGAAGGGCCAAGCCTCCTGGGGTGAAATTGGTTGTAGGAGATTAAGTTGGAATGCACTGAAATTTTCCAGTTGAGAGCAAGTGGGCTAACAGAGCTACTTAGAAAGTCAACATGCGGGCCAAGATTCATGTAGTTCCAGAAGCAACCCCTCGCTTCATGAAGGCAAGGCCAGTGCCATTTGCCCTGCGAGAAAAAGTTGACATTGAACTGAACAGACTAAAGAAACTGGGCGTTATACAACCTGTTCAGTTCTCAGAATGGGCAGCGCCCATAGTCCCCGTCCTTAAACGCGACCAAAGCGCCCAAGTTTGTGGAGACTACAAACTGACAGTTAATAAAGTAGCTAAGCCAGACAGGCCCCGCATTCCAAAAATCGAAGACCTGTATATGCCAAGCTGGCAGAAGGGATAACGTACACAAGGCTTGACATGAGTCATGCTTATCAACCACTAGAGTTGGATAATGCCTCCCGGGAATTTGTCACAATTAATACCCACAAAGGGTTGTGCCCATATACACGATTGCCTTTTGGTGTCTCCTCCACTTGTGCCATCTTTTGGAGAACAATGGAAAGTTTACTGCATGGACTGCCCCAAGTTGTAGGCTATTGGTGACAGGATTCACTGAAAAAGAGCATGTGGCAAACTTAGAAGAAGCTTTCTTGGAAGCTGGAGTGCGTTTAATAAAAGAAAAGTGCACGTTCCAAGCGAGGGAGGTAATCTATTTGAGTCACCAGATAGATTCACAGGGCCTGCCCCTTCTTGCCCATCATCTTTGGTGTCAATAAATTTCACCAGTATGCACACGGACACCATTTTACAATTGTTTCAGACCACAAACTATTTCTAGGATTGTTTAGTGAGGACAAGGCTATACCACCCATAGCCTCAGCAAGAATACAACGATGGGCCTTAGGTCTGGCAGCATACAAAAACACTTTCGTACGTAGGCCTGGCAATCAAATTGTAAACACCGATGCCCTTAGCTGTTCGCTTTTACAAGAAAATGATTAGCACGCCCCACTTCCACAGGAACTCGTTTTACTGTTAAATTTCTTAGATGCCTTGCCGGTATGTGCTCAACAGATCAGAGACTGGACAAGTTAGGACCCAGTCATATCTCAAGTACAAGAACAAGTGCTACATAGTTGGTCACAGAAGCCAGTATCTGACCAAATGAAACCATACTTCAACAAAAAACATGAAATAACCAGCCAGGATGGCATGTTATTGTGGGGAGCACGAGTGATAGTTCCTCCAAAGGGAAGGGAGCCACTTTTAATTGAACTACACAGGAATTTCCCAAATGAAGACCATAGCACGCAGCTATCTATGGTGGCCTGGGATGGATGGCGAAATAGAGAGTTTAGTAAAGCACTGTGTGCAATGTCAGCAACTGCAAAAGTTGCCAGTGACAGCTCCGTTACACCCATGGGAGTTACCAGGTAGACCCTGGGTGCGGTTACACATTGACTACATTGGACTTTTCCTGGGAACAATGTTTCTGCTTATTGTCAATGCCCATTCAAAATGGTTGGATGTATATGAGGTGAAGTCACCAACGTTGGTCACTACAATTGAGAAAGTACCTCAGAGTTTTGCCATTCACGGACTACCAGAAGTAGCCATTTCTGATAATGGCACGGCATTTACAAGTGCTGAGTTTCAAAGGTTTATTAGCCTCAATGGCATCACTTATGTGAAAACTGTACCATAACACCCTTCCTCAAATGGACTGGCCGAAAGAGCGGTTCCAATGTTCTAGTCAGGCATGAAAAAGCTAACTGATGATCCCTTGACAACCGAGCTAGTACGCTTTCTTTTTCATTACAGGACTACCCTTCACACAACAACAGGTGTCACACCTGTGGAGTTATTGTTGAAACGTCATCTCAGGAAGAGATTGAGTTTAATAATGCTGAATTTAAAGGGGAAGGTGGAAAGGAGTCAGGAAAACCAGAAAGCTAGACATAACTGGAATAGTCGTGAGAGGAAATTTACCTTGGGAGAGCCAGTGTATGTGAAAAATTTCAGGGAAGGACCAAAGTGGTTACCGGGTGAAATAAGTGTGGTACTGGACCTCTATCTTACCAGGTGGAGGTGGAGGGCCGAGTCATATGGAGACATGTGGATCATCTGAGGAAGAGAGAAACTATGCACCAAGAACTGATTCCACCAGCGTTCATGACTGGGTCAGCGTTTCCTGTTGAGAGAACTGAACCCAGTACAGACACATCTGTTGTTCCATCAAGGGTGGAGGCTACAGATCTACAGGAGCCCATCGAAGCACCTGATGTTCAGGCAACTCCGATAAAGGAGGTTCCTGACAAGGCATCTGGAGTTGTGGAGTTGCGACATTCCACACGTACCAGGAAACCACCTGAAAGACTGAACTTGTAAATTCCTTACCCAGCATAAATATTATGTAGTCTTGAAAAATATGTGCTTGTATATATGATATGTATAGCCGAGTTAAAGGGGGAGGAATGTAGTAATAATGGCTTTATTTAGTATGTAATGTACCATTAAGAATAATACTTGTTAGGCAAGATCACATGATCTGTAGTAACCAATAGGAGGGTAGCATGGGCTACCTCAGCAGTCAGTGTAGAGATAGAGTTGGAGTTGAAAGCACACATGTAGTTGTTGCTGAGTATATTGTAACTAAACTTTAAGTTTCCACCCAATAAGTGTCTGCTGATCAACTCTATCACTAATAGCACAACTCGACCACCTTACAACAGTTGGCAGGTCTCCTTCTCTAAACGGGACTATTGAACCAAATGGGTTTTTAACGGCAATTGATGATAGTTTCATGGCCACCATTACTGAGACTAGCTTTCAATTCCAGATCTTATTAAGTGAATGTAAATTCCACCAGCTGCCACAGTGGGTTTTGAACCCATGTCCCCAGACTGTAGCTTGGCCTGGGCTGCTGGGTTACTAGCCCAGTACCACAGTACCAATTACCACCATGCCACCATCTCCCCATGTCAATACCTGTCAATATTGGCACCCTGGAGCTCTCTTGCATACTGGCCAGAATATTATGGCCCTGTCGCAGCGGAAACAGGGCCGTAAAATGCGGCCAGCCATTCTAAACCCTGTTAACTTCGGCGGGACCGTAAAATCCCGCTGTCGTAAAATCCCGCCTGCTGCGCGGGCAGTGCTGCACTCAGCCCCACATTAACCCTCTATGTGCCAGACTCTTACGCTATAAATATTAACTCATATTTATTACATGTCAGCTGTGGCTCAGTTGGTAGCTCTCTCACAGCTCAATCATTAGTTTCTGAGTTCAAGTCTAACTCCAGGTCTTGAGCACAAAAATCAAGGTTGATGCTTCAGTGTCGTACTGAGGGAGCGCTGCATTGTTGGAGGTTCTGTCTTTCGGATGAGATGTTAACTGAGGATCCATCTGCCTGCTCAGGTGGATGTAAAAGATCTCATGGCACTGTTTTGAAGGGGAGCGAGGGCAGCTCTCCTCAGTGGACAATATTTAATCAACATCACAAATAACATATTATCTGTCCTGTTTGTGGTAGTTTTCTGTGTGTAAAATTGGTTGGTGCATTGCCTACATTACAACGCTTCAAGATATATTTCATTAGCTGTAAAGTGCTTTGAGACATCCAGCGGCGCTATATAAATGCAAGTCATTATTCTCTCATTTTCAACCGATGCTTAATATTTCAACATCAGCAAGAAGTCAGTGTGCACAGGGTTAAGAGGGACTTGGAATGTCGGAAGAAGTTATTTATTCCTCTACAGGCAGCTAGGCAGCCAATGGAGTTGATAATAAACAGGGCTTGTCACCGTGATTGGCCAGCAAGGTTGCCCTTGTATTTAAGCTGACAGGGAAGGATGTTACTGTCACTTTCACCTGCGCCTTCTCCGGACTTCCTCAAAAGGAGATACCTTTGAGGTAAGGCTACTACTTTCTAGGATTTTTTTTTTCCAACTATTCTCTTCCCATTTCAGCAATCGGAAAGTAACTCCTCAGCAGTGTGAAACAGGAAGAGAGGGAGGCGACGGCAGAGGTTTGGGGAGAAGTGCCACACACAGGGTAAGGATTAGAATAAAGATTTACAGTTCACCTTCATCCCAATGCAATGTCAGCCCAGGAGGGAATGCTATACTGTTGTTTATGAAGCCAATTTAAAGTGTAATACAGGTAATATGAAGCCTCTACTGTACAGTCAAGATTAGTTACTTTATTGAAAACTAATATTGCTGATCGCTACTGTTCAGTCTGAATCATTGATCGTAGATGGGGTCGCCAACCCTCTAGGATTGCCCTGGCGTCTCCAGAAATTAACAGTTAGTCGCCTGGACATTGCTGCGAGGAATCCCTGGAGAAAATCATCGGGGTGCTATAAGTGACTGTGCTTTTCCTCCATTTTGTTTGAATGCTTCTGTTTATAATTTGGAAAAATATTGTATATGGGGATAAAGAGGCTGTTTGAATGACAGAAGGAGCTTCCAATTGGAAAGTAAAGAGTTGTTTCGCTTTCCACTGTACACGAGAAGGAGGTGTCCCCCAAGGATGGCTGTGTTGAACATCCAATGAAGGGAGTGTGAGGGTCAGTCATGTGATGAAGCTATTAGGAGTATGTTCATCCAGAGCTGGCAACCTTAATTGCAGTCCTGGCGAGCCAGCACAGACTCGATGGGCCGAATGCCCTCCTTCTGTGCAATGTGATCCAACGCATGTTTTATGTTCTTTCGTTGGAATTGCTCAACAGGAAGCCACTCACTAATGATGCTTCCATTTATATAACACACTTCATGCAGGCAAATATCTCAAAGAAGTGTTTACAGGACAGAGGAATGGGACACCAAGCAGAAGTTTTCTTTTATTCTTTCATGGAATGTGGGCATCCACCGTTTGTTGCCCGTCCCTAATTGCCCTCGAACTGAATGGCTTGCTAGGCCATTTCAGAGGGCAGCTAAGAGTCAATCACATGGCTGTGCGTCTGGAGTCACATGTAGGCTATGGATGGCAGACTTCCTTCCCTAAAGGACTTTAGCGAGGAAATCAGGGTGCAGGGGAAATGTAATCGTGGCTAACGAGACCAGTTCTTAGGAGCGATTTAGAAGCAGGGAAAGATGCAGTGAGGTGAATAAGCAAGGACACATTCCAGGAAGCAAACGTGAACATGGAAAGATGGTCTTCCAGTGGCGGAACAAGTAAAGAAAGAACAGAAAAGACTTGCATTTATATAGTACCTTTCACAATTCCAGGAAATCAATGAATTACTTTTGAAGTGCAGTCATTTCTCTAATGTAGGCAACATAGCAGCCAATTTGTAACAAGTGCTGCCCTTGCTAGTGATGCGCAAGCTTCTGGACTGAGTTTTTCCTGAAGTCAGTCATGTTTATTTCTCTTTGCACCTTTCCTGGCTCCCCTGGGCTTTAGTATTTCTAACAGCTGCGATGAATGGTACATCATGTTCAACCATCTAATGGCCAGAGATATGTTTCGGAGCAGAGCCTCTGACCTGATAGGTTACATTATATACGGGCAGGTCAGATTCTTGGGTTTGTCCTGACAGCTTAGTGTAAATATATAAAACAACATTAAGGAGGGAGCCGTATGCATAGTGTTGCAATGCCTAAAATCTACATTTTATTGCTGCATGTAACCTATGCCCAGCACAAAAACTCAATAAATCATAACCTTGGTTGTCAATAAACACTTTTATTGTTTAATTAAGGCTTAAGATTGCAATCAAATTCCTAAAACAAATCAGCAAAAATGTTAGCCTCAGGCTGAGGGATTGAAAAGGTTACTGATGCAGAGCCCTCCAGGGCTTTTCTGAAAGGATCTAAACTCTCTGTGGTGATTGCGGTGACCTTAATTCACCAAAGTTGATGATTCCACTGAATCTAAAAGGGGGTGCAGAGTTATGGTAATTAACATAAAGTCACAGCCAGTTATGGCACAGCCTAAGTCACTCACTCCATCATTTTTACAAATTGCCTGCACTGTGATAATGCCAAAGCTGGGCTGTTGCTGTGACCCCAAGTGTAGGGCATCCCAGACTGGAAGACAGTTAAGTTGTATTGGCTCATCAACAGCAACTTGCATTTAGGTAATGTCTTGAAGAGAGCGAAAGGTACTAAGGTGATTCACAGGAGTCCATCAGGAAGATTCAACAGAAGCTTCAGAACAGAGTTGAATGGGAATAGACTAAGAGAAAAGAGCCCTGATGCAGGTTCAATGAACCAAATGGTCTATTTATATAATGGAACAATTGATGATGATTCTGAGAAGATTACAATATGGTGAACACAAAGAGAAAACAGACGGGCTATCAACTTCCGAAATTTCTTCACTTGAACTGGTTTTCGTTTATATAAGCTAGGGCTCTTTGGTGCCACATTAGTTCAAATGCTGCCTATATGCCAAGGGTGGTCACTTTCACCTGATCTCTGGAATTAAGCTTTTTTTGTAAGTTTAGACCAAGGTTGTAATGAAGTCTATTACAGTGGTCCATTCATGGTGGACTGTGGTTGTGTAACATGGACTAAGATTATAGAAACAATGTGGAGAGGTGAAGTGGAGATTGAGAATATTATGGAGTGTAAAACAAAGCGGTCTTATTAATGGAGCGAAAATTAAGGTGGAGGTGGATTTTAGTGTTGAGCAGAACGCATGTTCCTGCCTTTGAAGGACGTTTGTGAAGGATATTCCAGTTTGGCTTTTGCAACAACTCATCATCTTTCATAGTCATTCAATTTTACAATTTACAACTCTGGTGCTATTTAAACTTAGGGCTTCAAAGTTGTGAGTCCAGCACACGAGGTGAATTGCTCCTTCAGAGGTCCAGCATAGACACAATCCTTCTGTGCTTGATTCTATGAACACTATAAATAGAAAAAAGAAGATCATGAATCTCAGACAAGACCATTCATCCAAGGAAAGCCCTACAGGACCCTACTTACTTTGCCCAGTATTTTTTTAAAACTTGTGTCTTAATTTCTCAGAAGTTGATATTAGTTATTCATTACTGAGAAAGATCCATTACTGAGAAACAAAGTTTGCATTTACATCTGACCTCGTTCTGTGCTGAAGAAGTCTCAAAGCACTCATTATCAATAAATTATACTTAAGAGCCGATGTTAGAGTACAGTCCTGATGAGGAACCTCCCCATCCCCACCCACAACCCCCACCCCCACCCCCAACCACACCAGCAGTGGATTTGAGAAAATCAGGGATGTGTCACACATGATTTGCTGCCCTGGAGGGTGTGTTTTTGATTTTCCTGCTATGTGCTTCTCATGAACGAGGCTCCCTGCTGTGATTAGATTGTTTGTAAAATTATGAGGAGATCTGTAAAAAGAGCAGTCACAGATCTGAAGGTGGAGTCACAGACATCAGGAGCACTAATGAGAAAATCCAAGCCTAAGCTTGATAAGCCGGAAGTGAACATCACATCAGAGTCAATTTAGCCCCTTCAGCCTGTCGACCATTAAATCAGAGTGTGGCTGATATGTCGGCTAACTCCATATACCTGCCTTTGTCCCATATCCCTTAATATTTTCAGCTAACAAAAACCTACTAATCTCAGCTTTAAAATTATCATAGGCTTACTTAGACTTGCTATCAATATCCTGGTGTTACCATTGACCAGAAGCTGAACTGGACTAGCCGTATAAATACTGTGGCTACAAGAACAGGTCAGAGGCCAGGAATCCTGCGACGAGTAACTCAACTCCTGACTCCCCAAAGCCTGTCCACCATCTACAAGGCGTGTAATGGAATACTCCGACTCAGGAGTGTGATGGAATACTCTCCACTTTACTGGATGGGTGCAGCTCCCACAACACTCAAGAAGCTGCACACCATTCAGGACAAAGCAGCCCACTTGATTGGCACCCCATCCACAAACATTCATTCCCTCCACCACCGATGCACATTGGCAGCAGTGTGTACCATCTACAAGATGAACTGCAGGAACACATCAAAGATCCATGGACAGCACCTTCTAAACCCACGACCACTACCATCCAGAAGGACAAGGGCAGCAGATAGATGGGAACACCACCACCTGGAAGTTCCCCTCCAAGTCACTCATCATCCTGACTTGGAAATATATCACCGCTCCTTCAGTGTCGCTGGGCCAAATCCTGGAACTCCCTTCCTAACATCACTGTGGGTGCAGCAATTCAAGAAGGCAGCTCACCAACACCTTCTCAAGGGCAATTAGGGATGGGCAATAAATGCTGGCCCAGCCAGCAAAGCCGACATCCCATGAATGAATAAAGAAATTTAGCTCCTCTGGTCCCAAGCAGGGCAATGAGCAGCAAGACTCCACCCCTAGCCCTGGGCCATAGCAAACTCTTTCGCTCTAACCCAGGTGGGCTTGATGGACCTCCTTAAATATACCTCTATATGTCTTCTTTGGCCAGCCCCGTCTTCTTCTTCCATCTGATGGTGTCCATCCTACTGCTACTCTGGCGAGGTGTATGTCCGGGAGGTTAAATATGTGTCCAGCCAATCTCAGTCATCTCTTCATCTCAATGTCCCACAGGTATCTCCAACCAGTCCTCTGTAGCACTTCTTTATCTCTCCATGAGATGCCCAAGATGTACGTGGTGAAAGACATTCAACTTATGTGACAACTTTGATGTTTTTTTCCATGTCTTGCTGGCATAGACTATGGTTGGTTTACCATGGACATGTAGAGTCACAGCTTATGAGGGGCATGGACAGGGTGGATAGGGAGCAGCTGTTCCCCTTAGTTGAAGGGTCAGTCACAAGGGGACATAAGTTCAAGTTGAGGGGCAGGAGGTTTAGGGGGGATGTGAGGAAAAACTTTTTTACCCAGAGGGTGGTGACGGTCTGAAATGCACTGCCTGGGAGGGTGGTGGAGGCGGGTTGCCTCACATCCTTTAAAAAGTACCTGGATGAGCACTTGGCACATCATAACATTCAAGGCTAATAGCCAAGTGCTTGTAAATGGGATTAGGTAGGTAGGTCAGGTGTTTTTCACGTGTCGGTGCAGACTCAATGGGCCGAAGGGCCTCTTCTGCACTGTGTGATTCTGTGATTCTGTGATTCATGGCCATGTTGATGGTGTTGGATGCCCAGGCCGTGTGGAGCTGCTGGAAGACCGATGCTGCTTTGCTGATTCTTGAGTGGATGTGGATCTACGTCACCCTCCCTGAAGAAGTTGCTTCCTAGGTAGGGGAAGTGGTCGACGTCCTCAATGTTTTGTTGCCCGATGGTGATGGGAGGGCCTTGTTGCCATCCAGTCATCATTGTCTTGGTCTTGCTGATGCGTCGACCATCCTTAGCGCCACTGCTCTCAAGACTGGCGGTCATGTCTTGGACCGCGCGCGATTCTTCAGCCAGAAGGGCAATGCCATCTGTGAAATCCAGGACTGACAACTGGTGGTGTTACCACAGGATGCCAAAGTCTGCACTCACCACCACATTCTCATGATGAAGTCAATAACCAAGAGGAAAAGGAGTGGGGAGAGTATGCAGCCTTGTTTTATTCCTGTGGTGATGTTGAAGGGGTCTGTGGTGCCCGTGCTGGTCTTGACATGGCTGGAATTGCAGCATAAGGCTTTGAAGATATTGATTTACCACTCCAGGATGCCTTGTAATGTACCAGAGTAACTGCTAATGGATGTTATCGAAAGCGCTGTTGAAATCAATGAAGTTTATAACAAATGATGTCTACTCTAGGCTCTGCCTTATGATGTTCCTGAGTGTAAAGATATGCTCACAGCATGATCTACCTCCCCAGAAACCTGCCTGTTCTTCATGAAGGCTACTGTCTACTTCTGCTTTCAATCGTGTCTTTCTAGCTTAATAGAACTTTTTGAGGAAGTAACAAGGAGGATTGATGAGGGTAGTGCGATGGATGTTGTCTGCATGGATTTCAGTAAGGTATTTGACAAGGTCCCACATAGGGTCAGGAAAGTGAGATCTCATGGGATACAGGGGAAGGTGGCAGGTTATTTCCAAAGTTGACTCAGCGACAATAAACAAAGGGTAATGGTTGATGGATGTTTTTGTGAATGGAAAACAGTTTCCAGTAGTGTTCCACAGGACTCGGTATTGGGGCCCTTGCTGTTTGCTATATATATGAATGATTTAGACTTAAATGCGGGAGGCATGATTGCGAAATTTGTAGATAACACAAAAATTGGCCACGTAGTTGATAATAAAGATAATGATAATGTCGACTCCAGAATGACATCAATGGTTTGGTTGAGTGGGCGGGGAAGTGACAAATGGAATTCAATCCAGAAAAATGTGAGGTAATGCATTTTAGGAGGGCAAACAAACAAGGGAATACTCAATAGATGGGAAGTCCCCCCTCGAGGAAGTGAGGGACCTTGGAGTGCATGTCCACAGGTCCCTGAAGATAGGAGGACAGGTGGACACAGTTATCAAGAAAACATATGGAAAGCTTTCCTTTATTGGACGAGCTATTGAATACAAAAGCAGGGGTGGAATCATGCAACTGTATAAAATGCTGGTTAGACCACAGCTGGAATTTTGTGTACGGTTCAGGTCACCACATTACAGAACGGACATAATTGCTCTGGAGTGAGTGCAGAGGAGATTTACAAGAATATTGCCAGGACTTCAAAATTGCAGCTATGAGGAGAGATTGGATAGGGTAGGGTTGTTTTCCTTAGAACACAGGAGGTTGAAAGGTGACCTAATTGAGGTGTACAAATTTAGGAGGGGCCTAGATAGGGGAGACAGGACTTGTTTCCCGCTAGCTGAGGGGTCAATTACCAGGGGGCATAGATTTAAAGTGATTGGTAGAAGGATTAGAGGGGGCAGGAGGAAAAACTTTTTCACCCAGAGGGCGGTGGGCATCTGGAATTCACTGCCTAAACTGGCGGTTGAGGCTGAAATGCTCGACTCATTTTAAAGGTACCTTGATCTGCATCTGAAATGCTTTAACCTGCAAGGCTACAGAGCAGGTGCTGGAAAGTGGGATTAAAATGAGCTGGCTCAAGTATGATGGGCTGAATGGCCTCTTTCTGCACCGTTACTTTTCTATGGTTCTATGGTTCAATCTGTTGACGAGCACTGTGCTGAAGACCTTGCCAGGAATGTTGTGCCCTCCCAGGTATTGGTGAAGTTTCCTTTCTTTGGCAGCTTGATGATTACTCCTCGCCCCTAGTCATCCAGGAATTGCTGTTTGCGGAAGAGATTTCCAAACTTTTACCATCCTTTGGATGTAAAAGTGTTTCCTAATTTCACTCCTGAAAGGTTTGACTCTAATTTTTAGATTATGGCTCCTAGTCCTAGACTCCCCAACCATCAGAAATAGTTGCTCTATGTATAGCCTATAGGTTCCATTAAAATGTTGAAAACTTTGACCAAATTATCTCTTAACCTTCTAAATTGCAGGGAACACAAGCCTAGTTTGTTTAATTTCTCCTCATAATTTATCCCTTGGGGTTCAGATCTTTCTGGTAAATCTACTAAATCTGTTAGAGTATTTGCCACAGGTCGATCTAGTCATTATATCCTCTCTAAGGTGTGGTGTAACCAAGAGTTTGTACAGCTGAAGCATGACTTCTACCCTCCGCTGTACTTTTGTCCTCTGGACATAAAGGGCAACATTCCATGAGATGAAAGAACAATGGATCTGCTTTTTGGTGCTGGTAGTGGTTGACAGATGAATGTTGGCAGGCAAACTGGGAGAACTTCCTTAGAATAGTTCCACAGGATCATTTATGTCCACCTAAAGGGATGGATGAAACGGTGGTTTAATGTCCAATCCGAAATAAATAGCACCTAAGTAAAGTTTGCAATGGTGCACTGACATGTCAGCTGAGGTCAAGTGCTAGAGTTGGGATCAAAGCCACAATCTCTATCTTATCTTGGAGTATTTATGATCTGATAATGTAGAATTTATGATCCACTGTACTGTTGTGTAGCAGGGTCATAAAATTGAGCAAGCAGATCTTAGACATGCCTTGCACCTAATTCTTTCTACCCACATTCCACAGAGCGAGACTCAAACTCACTCAAAACCCACCCCTTGCAAAGAGTTAACATTGAGCCCACAATCTCTTTTAAAACTGAACATTCCTTTGCCCTTGTATGTGGCCATTTACATTTGAGTGGCTTCATCCTGTAAATCCCAAGGCCCAAGATGGCAGAAGCTTGCTGTGAAAGAATAATGACTAACATTAGGAAATACTGCCACGTAGGCCTTGTTGGAAACCAGTGAGATTGCACTTGCTGAAAAGGATGTTTGGTCCCCACATTGATATGAGATGCCATCTCAGTTGACACCTTTTCAAGGACATTAAAATTTCTGTTTGTAATTCAACCCCTTTGCATGAAATCAAACCTCCCCCATTTATTTTCCTAGTACTAACTGTGTATTTCCACTGATCTGGAAAACATAACATGTACTTGAGCTAACTGGTGATAACGGCTTCCTGTTTGGGAGTCAGGTTCATGATTAATTTTTTTTTTGAATAGGAGGTTGAGAAACAAACAAACCTGTTGGAAGTGTGTGGACCTTTGGTGGTGTTCATTTCTCATTCCACTGACCCTCGCTAACCCAGACAAATAAATAAACTTTGCAATTCCCCTCTAGACAAAACACCAGACTGGACGATATGAGATTTTACATACACTGGTTTGCTTTATAACAGTTAACAACTGAAATAAGAAAGAGGGATGGAAGCTGGGACTTGTTGCCTGATTTCATGGGTGTAAAACATGTGCAATGAAGCTTGGATTTGGGGACCCATGTCCTGTGCTCCAAGGATGTCTGCAGGATGACTGGTCTGAAATTGGGATGGACGATTTTTCAGGCATTCATAGTGGGTGCCTAAACATGCATTAGGGCCCTTACATGTGTAAACAAAGGTTCTCTAGCTCGTTTTAGGCACATAGGTCAGAATTTACACACCCCATCTCCTGTGGGAGTGGACTGGCAGTCAGGGGGGGGTGTAAAATCAGATGGGTTGGTGGGGTTACCATGTCTGTCGCCTTCTCACCTTCACTAGTATTTTGCCAGCAGCTGGTGGGTGGATTGTCTGCCCTTAGGCTAATTCAGACCCATAAGTGGCCAATTAATGGCCTCCTTCAGCAAAAGCTTGGCAGATGGAATATAATGTGGGAAAATGTGAGGTAATGCACCTTGGCAGGAAGAATAGAGGAGCTAGTTATTACTTAAATAGAGAAAGACTGCAAAAAGCTGCAGCACAGAGGGATTTGGGGGTCCTCATACATGAATCATAAAAAGTGAGCATACAAGTTCAGCAAATAATAGGGAAGGCAAATGGAATGCTGGCCTTTATTTCAAAGGGAATTGAGTATAAAAATAGTGAAGTCTTGCTAAAACTAGAAAGGCACTAGTTAGAGCACACCTAGAATACTGTGAATATTTTAGTCCCTTTATCTAAGGAAATATATACTGGCATTGGAGGCAGTGCAGAGAAGGTTCACTAGGTTCATCCCGAGTATGGAAGGATTTTCTTATGAGGAGGGGTTGAGTAGGTTGGCTCTGTACTCATTGGAGTTTAGAAGAATGAGAGGCGGCCTTATTGAAACATATAAGATTCTTAGGGGGCTTGACAGGGTAAATGCTGAGAGGTTGTTTCCCCATTTGGGAGAGTCTCGGACCATAGGGGATAATCTCAGAGTGAGGGGTTGCCCATTTAAGACAGAGATGAGGAGGAATTTCTTCTCTCAGAGGGTTGTTAATCTGTAATTCTTTACAGCAGAAGGCTGTAGAGGTTGGGTCGTTAAGTATATTCAAGGCTGAGATAGACAGATTTTTAATCAGTAAGGGAATCAAGGGTTGTGAGGAAAAGGCAGGCAAGTGGAGTTGAGGATTATCAGATCAGCCATGATCTCATTGAATGGCGGAGCAGACTCGATGGTCTGAATGGGTTACTTCTGTTATGGTCTTATGGAGGCTGTCCAGTGATGGTGGCTTGTGACCAGTGATGGCTTGAGGATGGGTGGAGGTCTCTCCTGATTTGGCACCCATGGAGAGACCCCTCAATGGTACTCGTTGTTCCAGCGGGAGACTCCCCCATGCCCTCAAATTGACCCCCTCCCCTATTGCCGAGGCCTGCCCAATTGGCCCTGGCAATCCTCACCCCACTTGCCTGAGTGAAGAACTGTTGGCCCTCTGATTATCTGGGGCATCCTGTCTCAGAGGACCACACTGACTGTAAAGGCTTCTATAAATATGTGAAGAGAAAAAGATTAGCAAAGACAAATGTAGATCCCTTACAGTCAGAAACGGGGGGAATTATAATACAGAACAAAGAAATGGCAGAAGAATTGAACACATATTTTGGTTCTGTCTTCACAAAAGAGGACACAAATAATTTCCCAGAAATGTTAGGGATCCAAGGGTTTAGTGAGAGGGAGGAATTGAAGAAAATCAGTATTAGTTAAAAAAAATGGTGCTAGAAAAATTAATGGGAATAAAGGCTGAAAAATCCCCAGGGCCTGATAATCTATATCCCAGAGTACTTAAGGAAGTGGCCCTGGAAATATTGGATGCACTGGTGATCATCTTCCAAAATTCTATAGACTCTGGAGCAGTTCCTACCGATTGGTGGGTGGCGAATGTAACCCCACTATTTAAAAAAGGAGGGAGAGAAAAAACAGAGAATTACTGACCAGTTAACCTAACATCAGTAGTGGGGAAAAATGCTAGAATCTATTATAAAGAACATGGTAACAGAACACTTGGAAAGCATTAACCGGATTAGACAAAGTCAGCATGGGTTTATGAAAGGGAAATCATGCTTAACTCATTTGCTGGAGTTTTTTGAGGATGTAACTAGTAGAATAGATAAGGAGAACCAGTGGATGTGGTCTAATTGGATTCCAAAGCTTTTGATAAGGTCCCACACAAGAGGCTAGTGGGTAGAATTAAAGCATATGGGATTGGGGTAATATACCGGCATGGATTGAGAATTGGTTGACAGACCGGAAACAGAGTGTGGGAATAAATGGATCTTTTTCCGGATGGCAGGCGGTGACTAGTGTGTACCACAGGGATCAGTGCTTGGGCCCCAGCTATTCATGATATATATAAAGGGATGAGGGAACCAAATGCAATATTTCCAATTTTGCTGATGACAGAAAACTGGGCGGGCTTGTGAGTTGTGAGGAGGATGCAAGGAGGCTTCAGGGCGATTTAGACAAGCTGTGTGTGTGGACAAACACGTGGCAGTTGCAGTACAACGTGGATAAATGTGAAATTATATGCTTTGGTGTGAAAAACAGAAAGGCAGAGTATTATATAAATGTTGATATATTGGGAAATGTGGATGTACAAAGGGATCTGGGTGTCCTTGTACACCAGTCAATGAAAGTAAACAGGCCGGTAAAGCAAGCAATTAGGAAGGCAAATGGTATGTTGGCCTTCATTGCAAGAGGATTTGAGTTCAGAAGTAGGGATGTCTTACTGCAGTTATACAGGGCCTAGGTGAGACCACACCTGGAGTATTGTGTGCAGTTTTGGTCTCCCTACCTGAGAAAGGATATTTTTGCCATAGAGGGAGTGCGGTGAAGATTCGCTAGGCTGATGCTAGGGATGACAGGACTCTCGTATGAGGAGAGATTGGTTCGGCTGGGCCTGTATTCACTAGAGTTTAGAAAAATGAGAGTGGATCTGATTGAAACGTATAAAATTCTAACAGGGCTGGACAGACTATATGCAGGGAGGATGTTTCCCCTGGTTGGGGCATCTAGAACCAGGGGCCACACTCTCAGGATACGGGGCAGGCCATTTAGGACTGAGATGAGGAAAAATTTCTTCACTGATATTTTTTGGATATTAGGGGCATCAAGGGGTATGGAGAGAAAGTGGGAGTATGACGTTGATGTAGAGGATCAGCCATGATCATATTGAATGGCGGAGCAGGCTGGTAGGGCCAAATGGCCTACTCCTGCTCCTAGTCTCTATGTAATTGCCTGAGCCACGTAGAGTCCTGGCTTCCAGGGGCAGGCGGAGACGGGGTTTGCGCCCATTTTTCTGGCTGGTGAGTGGGGCAACCAGCGCCACGGGAAATCTCAGCCATAGGAAGATTTATGACACAGAAGGAGCTAATCAGCTCATTGTGTCAAAAAAAAGACTATCTAGCCTAATTGCACCTTCCAGCCGTTGATTCATGGCCATGCATATTTTTTAATTGTAGTGAGGGTTTCTGTTGTTGCCATCCTTTCAGGCAGTGGTTTCCAGACTCCACCATCCTTTGGTTGGAAAATTTTCTCCTCAACTCCTCTCTAATTCTTCTACCAATTACTTGAAATCTATGCCCCCCTGGTTATTAACCTCATTGCTATAGGTCCATCCTATCCACTCTATCGAGGCAGTTCATAATTTTAT
This sequence comes from Cetorhinus maximus, assembly GCF_964194155.1. NCBI lineage: Eukaryota > Metazoa > Chordata > Chondrichthyes > Lamniformes > Cetorhinidae > Cetorhinus > Cetorhinus maximus. The sequence goes on from NC_135879.1 coordinate 234,370,581, forward strand.
ACACCTCAGTTAACCTTCCCTGAGCCACCTCTGTTCCCAAGGAAGTTACAATGCTTTAGGTTTCTTTGGGAAACTGGTATCCAGTGGAGTGAAGCAGACCCAATATGGACCTAACCTAGGAAGTGCCCATCATCGTAAATGGTAAGTTTTGATCTTTTAATTCATGGTTGGTAGGAGTGCGTGTTCTGGCTCCGGAACACTCCTGACAGCCGCTGGCAGACGTGATCTTTCCCCCCACTTCATGCAGTTTCTTTTTTCACCCAGCCAATTAGCTGAGGTCCACTATTGGCAAAGCATTAACTGAGAATTCACGTGTCCTTCTATAAACAAACACAGACTGAAACTGTGGTTGTTGGGTTAGGAGGTGCACGCTTATAATATATAACTGTGTAAACAAACGTTTATTAAAAAAGTCTAAAGATCAGTTCCGCTTCTACTCTTCACCAACTGGCTTTCTGAACTAGCACATGGTGGCAGAGAATAATTGCCTAATGGCGAAAGAAGCTAAGAAAAAAAATTCAGAGAGGAAAACTACAATCTTAGTAGCCATTGTGGAAAATGGCAAAAACGTTGGGGTATGATTACCCTTCGATATTCTTGGAGTCTGAAGCATTTGTCCAGTAGAAGAATGATGTAGATATGTGGACACAGGTTATGCTCCTACCAGATAGGAAACAAGGTATGGCCACGGCGATGTCACTTTCTACAAGAAGTAACGTCAGAAGTAAAGTATTTTTTGAGCTGGATGCCCATCAGTTGGATCATAATGAACATTTCAATCTTCTATTATAGTTCTTTGATGAAATTTAAATGATAGATGACCTATTAAATGCCTATGAGATATGGTCAGGCTTTGATAGGTTTCAGAAAACAGACAGTCATTCCATGGAGGAAAATATCATGAACTTTAGCAGGTTGATGAAATTTGGGAATCGCTAGATTAGTATTTTAGATTACTTTAGAAACCTATCAAAGCCTGACCATATCTCATAGGCATTTAATAGATCATCTATCGTTTACATTTCATCAAAGAACAATAATAGAAGATTGAAATGTTCATTACGATCCAACTGATGGGCATCCAGCTCAAAAAATACTTTACTTCTGATGTTACTTCTTGTAGGAAGCGACAATGCCATGGCCATACCTTGTTTCCTATCTAATTGTGCTAAGGTGTTTCATATGGACAGGCTCCTCGTTCTAACTGATGCTCAGTCCTCAGAAAAGGAGACCCTATTGGATCAGATATCTGCTGCTTTGAAAAAAATTCCTGGGACAAATGGGACATTCTGCAGCGACACAAAGAATAGAACTCTCAATGATTGACAGATATCAAAATGGTCCAGATACTGGATTCAGGTGTCAAGACAAGGGAAGAGTTACAGACAAGCAAAATAAGGATGAAAGCCCCTTTAGAAGATCTGGCTATTAAAGCAGAAGACAGAATTGGAGCAGTAATAATAGGTGAATGAAACCCAGGAATATCCAAGGAACAGTTAATATGTGCTTCAGGTGTGACCTGGGAAAAAGGAAGACTTGCCTTTCCATTGCACTTATCGCAAACACTGGATGTCTCAAAGTACTTTAAAGCCAATTAGGTACTTTTTGATGTGTAATCATTGTTGTAGTGTAAGAAACGTGACTGCCAATTTGTGTACAGCAAGCTCCAACAAACAGCAATGTGATAATGAGCAGACAACTTGTTTTTTGTGATGTTGATTGAGGGATAAATATTGGCCAGAGCACCAGGGGTAACTTTGCTGCTCTTCTTCAAAATAGTGCCATGAGAGTATCATTATGCAGTGAACTGCCCAAGGGGAGAGGCAGAACCCTCAAAATGACATATGATGAAGAGAATTCTGAGGAACAGGATGAAGATAATGATGTTTCCAAACAAATTATACTGGCCACAAGGAATTTTAGCCTGAGATGAATGGTAGTTGTGAACTCATTTAACTGTGCAGTGCTAGATAGTACTTGCACTTTGACAGAATATGGAACAGATGGGTTAATATATCATCCTGGTTGACTAAGTTGTGAAAATTGACACAAGCTTAAGGAATATAAAAATACTCCGGGTGCCATATTTAAAGTGCAGCTACATGCACACCTCTCAGTGCTTCCAACCCAGGACTGCTGCAAAGAAAACAAAGCCCCAAAAGGCAAGAAGACTGCAGCCTCCCAGTTCAGTGATGCATCCCTCAAGTGCCTTTTGGATGCCATGGAGGCCCACCATGATATCCTCTACCTCCTGCTCTGGCTGCAGGAGGGGCTGCAACATTATCACTCAAGACTTGATAGGCGATAGCAGTGGTGATCAGTGCCAATGCTGGAAGAAGCGGTTGGCCATCCAATGCAGATAAAGGATGATTGATCTCATCTGTGCCACCAGGGTAAGGCAACCACCTCATCACTCTAACCTCATACACTCACAACCCCTCACACATTCACTGGCATCTCACTCACTGCCATCTCAATGGACATCACGACTCACTCTCTCACACACACCCTCACATCTCCATCTGGCCTCATCTCCTCTGGAGACTGCCTTCTCAGCCCTCACCATCTTGAGGCCACTTGCCCCCACACACACCCTTGGACCCCCCCCCACCCCTCCCTTCCCCAGTACAGCCCTTGCCCTGCAGCCTGTTCCCTTGCCTGAGGCCACTTCTCCCCCTTCCCTGAGCAAGCCCTAGTCCTGCACCCCTTGTCTGGTAGAGACATGCTCTTGAGCCCCCCTTAAAGTGATGTGATGCTGCCTGCAAAGCCTGGCGCTGATGACTGCGAGTGCTGCCTGAAGCAAGTTTGGCAAACAAGCCTCAAAGTCTCGAGCAAAGTGCAACTCACCAGATGCATGTCACTTATGCACAGCAGTTGTGAATCATGCTTGGATGATTCAGCGTGGGGATGTGATTCCGGCAAGCTGGGCTTATATGATATGTAGATGTATTACAATCCAACGGCCTGAAACGTGGCCCGCCATTGACAGGCCGAGCGGACGATTGCAAACTGGTTTCATGACATTGTGAAACCGATTTTTGGCCTTCTCACCACATTGTCTGCTCATGCTGCCAAACACGCCTGACACCAACAGGCACAGAAAATTCCGCCCTATGATTAACTCAAAATTAACCATGAAAACAAAGCTGGAATGTTCCATCACACCAATGTTGAAATATAGAAGTGAGTGTTGGACGATCAGCGAAGTAATCCAGAGAAGAATTGGGGCTGCAGAGTTTTGGTTCTTGAGGCGAATAATGAAGATATCTTGGACCAGTCACACTATCAACGAAGAGGTGCTAGCAAAATATGACTGAAATAATTCTGCTGACCATGATCAGGAAGAGGCAGTTGGAATTTCTTGGTACCGTAATAAGAACTCATGATTTAGCAAGGCTGAGGCTGATGGGAAAGATTGATGGTAAAAGAGATCGAGGAACACAAAGAATGACCTTTCTGAAGAGCCTCGCAAACCGGATGAATGTACCACCAACGAAAACGATCCACGCCTGTAGACCGAGATTAACATGGAAGTCTATGGTTGCCAACATCCTCTCAGGGCATGGTACCCAAAGAAAGGGAGAGACAAAAAGGCAATAATAGATATTTAGACATTCATTTTATTTAATCTCAACATGGTTCCTGAAGTCTGCCCATGATGGAGACTGGGTGAGTTGGCACGGAGGGTGTAAAGGCAAAGGGTAGTGGGTGGAGAACATGGGTTGGCATGAGTAGGAATTAAGTTGGTACGGGGGCTATAAGGTACCATGGGGGTGCGCGGTGGGTATGAGTGGGAGTGGGTGAGGTGATGGGGTGTGAGAGCTAGCGAGCCTAATATTTAACAAAACAATTGGGAGAAAGTCTCAGAGGACTGAGGTGGGCCTTTTGAACAGCCCAGCTCAGCACTCGGCAGCCCTGGTGACCATGTCTGATCTGCGTTTGGGGGCATGGGCCCGACTCCATCCCACACCCGCAGCCCGCCCCCCCAACACCCCCCCCAGAACGAAAATCGAGCCCCACGGGGCACTTAATCCCAGGGCGGGTGCCGCAAGCCAGGAAATTTCCCGACTCACGCTACCCACCTTGGCAGCAGGAATCCGGCCAACTAACTCTGTTTCTTTCTCCACTGAAACAGATTAACTGATCATTATCACATTGTTGTTTGTGGGACTTTGCTGTGTGCAAACTGAACTTGATAAAATCAGCTGCAGGCCTGCCGACCTGTCAATGGCCAATTGAGGCCATTGACAGGGTCAATTATACAATTAAAGGACCTGTCTGTCCAACCTTAAGGTCGGTGGGCAGGCCAGGAGCCCCGGCGGGGAATAGAAAAAACATGAAACCTCATCCACCGGCAGGATGTGGTTTCTTGCAGGGTCTAAAAAAGTTTAATAAACTTGTGATATAAATTATGAACATGTCCCATCTCATGTGACATTGTCGCATGAGGGTGACATGTTATGAAATTTTTTTTTTCTATTTTTAATCTTTTTAAAAGTGTCAGCGATCTCCCTGAGGCAGCACTTAGCCTCAGGGAGATGTGCGTTCTGTCGCAGCATGTGCGAAAGAGCGCACTCTCGCATTTGGGGAACCCCCCCCCGCCCGCACAGGAAGTGTATAGCGCTTCCCGCCGGACGTCACGCTGGGCAGGCCTTAATTGGCCCGCCCACGTAAAATGGCAGCATGGCCCGCTTCTCTGGCGGGGATCGGCTTCCCACCCGCCGGAGATTGGGACGGGCCCGCCCGCCCGACAGGCAGAAAATTCTGCCCCATGAAGAGTGCTTTATAAATGCAGTCATCTTTAAGTGATTAAAACTGTTTGATAATAGTTCCCTGGGACTGCCCGACGTCAACTTGTATAATAGCAAAACCTTGAATGTAACTATCCAACCCCCTCATGCTCTAGACTAAATATTGATTTCTATCACATCTGTCGACCTCTCTGAAGACAAACCGAGTTAACATGAGATAGAAACAAAAAACTACTGCGGATGCTGGAAATCCAAAACAAAAACAGAATTACCTGGAAAAACTCAGCACGTCTGGCAGCATCGGCGGAGAAGAAAAGAGTTGACGTTTTGAGTCCTCATGACCCTTCAGCAGAACTGAGTAAAGTTAGGAGAGGGGTGAAATATAAGCTGGTTTAAGGTGGGGGGTGGGGTGGGGTGGGGGGAGAGAAGTTGGGGGGGGGTGGGGTGGTAGTAGGGACAAGCAAGCAGTGATAGGAGCAGGTAATCAAAAGATGTCACAGACAAAGGAACAAAGAGGTGTTGAAGGTGGTGATATTATCTAAGAGAATGTGCTAATTAAGAATGGATGGCAGGACACTCAAGGTACAGCTCTAGTGGGGGTGGGGTGGAAAGACTGACAGGGCATTATAGGTATAGATTTAAAAATAATGGAAATAGGTGGGAAAAGAAAAATCTATATAAATTATTGGAAAAAACAAAAGGGAGGGGGAAGAAACGGAAAGGGGGTGGGGATGGGGGAGGGAGTTCAAGATCTAAAGTTGTTGAATTCAATATTCAGTCCGGAAGGCTGTAAAGTGCCTAGTCGGAAGATGAGGTGCTGTTCCTCCAGTTTGCGTTGGGCTTCACTGGAACAATGCAGCAAGCCAAGGACAGACATGTGGACAAGAGAGCAGGGTGGAGTGTTAAAATGGCAAGCGACAGGGAGGTTTGGGTCTTTCTTGCGAACAGACTGTAGGGATCGTTCCCTTCGGGACACCCTGGTCCACTCCTCCATCACCCCCTACTCCTCAACCCCCACCTATGGCACCTCCCCATGCCCACGCAGAAGATGCAACACCTGCCCCTTCACTTCCTCTCTCCTCACTGTCCAAGGGCCCAAACACTCCTTTCAAGTGAAGCAGCATTTTACTTGCATTTCCCCTAACTTAGTCTACTGCATTCGTTGCTCCCAATGCGGTCTCCTCTACATTGGAGAGACCAAACGTAAACTGGGTGACCACTTTGCAGAACACCTGCGGTCTGTCCTTGAATGTCCTGCCATCCATTCTTAATTAGCACATTCTCTTAGATAATATCACCACCTTTAACACGTCTTTGTTCCTTTGTCTGTGACATCTTTTGATTATCTGCTCCTATCACTGCTTGCTTGTCCCTACTACCACCCCACCACCCACCCCTCAACTTCTCTCCCCTCACCCCACCCCCCACCTTAAACCAGCTTATATTTCACCCCCTCCTAACTTTACTCAGTTCTGCTGAAGGGTCATGAGGACTCGAAACGTCCACTCTTTTCTTCTCCGCCGATGCTGCCAGACCTGCTGAGTTTTACCAGGTAATTCTGTTTGAGTTAACATGAGATGAAGTAATGCTTGATATGAGTAATTAGCTGCTTTGTTCCACAGTAAGGTAAACACACAAAGAAACAGTTATGAACAATTTAATTTAGTTTAATCAATGGACTTCATCTTTGTGTACTGATACAAAATAGAGAAGACATCCGGCTTTCCTATATCATTCTCTGGGAAAACCACTTCCAATTAGTATATGAACCATCTTTTATCTAGAAGCTCTTTTTTAAAACCTGTGCAAGTATACTAGGGGGCGATTGTGGTGCAGTGGGAATGTTACTGGGCTAATAACCCAGAAGCCTGAATGCTCTGGGACAGGGGGGGTCAAATCCCACCACGACAGCTGGTAAAACTTAAATTCAATCAATAAGTCTGGAATATAAAGCTGGTCTCAGTAATGGTGACCGTGACAATCATCATTGGTTGTTGTTAAAACCCATCTGGTTCACTGGTGCCCTTTAGGGAAAGAAATCTGCTGTCTTTACCCAGTCTGGGCTACGTGTGACTCCAGAACCACATCAATCTTAACTGCCCTCTGAAATGGCCCAGCAAGTCACTCAGTTTAAGGCAATTAGGGATGGGCAAGAAATGCTGGTCTTAAAGGGATACCCCACATCCAATGAACACATTCAACCTTTTGCCGAAAACCATACCCCCAATATTTTCAAAACCTTTCCTCGAAAATCAGTCAAGGCATCTTGAAATGTAACAATTATGCATGAATATTCCACCACGCGCTATTCTAGCATTTCACAGTTTGTTGTTTAGGCGCATTGTAGCCATTTTGTGCGCAGTGCAATCCCACAAACATCGTTGAGATGAGTCTGTTTTTTTATGGTTTTCGTTCAAGGGGAGAAATGTTGGGAAACTCAGGAAGCAACTGAAAAACTCCCTGTTCTTCGAAGCAAGAAACAGTTGGATCTTTAAAATCCACCAGAGCAGATGAGGGGGACCAGGATTAACTTCTCTTCTTTGTCACCTTCACATACAACACTCTTATATATATATCCCATTCTTTATTTGAATTTCATTCTTTAAGACTCATTGTGTAATCCTGGCTGTGTGTGAAAGATTGATTGCATTATTGACCTGTCTGGCACTCTATGAAGTGTGCTGAAATAGCCAGATAAGGAAATAGGCTTTAATTGTACAGATGTCTGACTGATTCATGTCCCTGCTTTGGAACAATAGTGGACAAATGCCAGTCTCCACTGTAGTGTGCTGCCATGCCCAGATACAGCCTGTAGTGCATGCACACACGTGCATAGCAAGACCCTGTCCCTGAAAACTGAATTACTCTTGTGCTGATCTGCAGGAAGCAGGAGTTTAGGCCAACGCTCTAAAGGAATTCTGGGCTCTTGTGGATCTCTGATTTCCTTTGCTACATCATCGACAAACATGGCTTCAGACGCCTAGGTCCTAAGCCTTGTGGTTCCCTCCAGAACCCCTCCTCTCTCCTCCACCCTTAAGATGCTCCTTAAAACCTGCATCTTTGACCCAGCTTTTCCTCATCGGTCCTAATATTTCCTCAGTGTGCCTCAGTGTCAGATAAAATTCCTGTGCGGTACCTTGGGATGCTTTACTATGGTAAAGGTGCTATATAAATGCAATTTGTTGCTGTTTTTTCGGGAGGAACTATTTAGAGAAAAATAGAGGTAGAGTTTCCGCTGTGGGTGTAACCAGTTCTGCTGCCTCAATTCGCTTACAAAATTGTGACAATGTTCCGAATTTTTTTTGCTCCAGTTTCAGCTCAAACTCATTTGTTTGTCGCCGCATGTAAACTGAACGAGCGAAGCCAGGCATGACATTGTTATTTTGCAGGGAAAAATATTCCTAGGTGTATTTAAGAGTAGCAGCTCAGTGCAGTTTTACTTACGCAGCTGAAAATAGATATAGTCCTTAAAAAGAAAATAGGGCTGCCATTTTATGGGGATGGTGGGGGGAGATATCTTGCACCCCACCCCCAGAAGGAAAGTTGACTGGGAGCCGACTCGCTCTGTGCAAGCCCATCCCCATACACCGCGGGTGGGCTAAAGGGCTCATAATGGGACCTTGCCCTTCACCGGAGAGGATGTCACACCCTTGGGAGCTGCCAGCAATGCCAAGAGCTCACTAGTGGGTGCTACCAGGGCTGCAACCAGGCTCAATGGATCCCAGAGTGAGGTAAGTCTGGGGCATTGGGCAGGGAGGGTCTGGCCAGTTTAAGAAGGGTGACAGGGGTGTGGGTGGGGTGGGTGGGGTGGGTGGGGGTTGGTAGTTTTGGAGAGAAGGTGGGGAGGGGAACATAATGTTTTTCATTCATGTGGACATCACTGATTGCCCAATTTTTAAGAGCCAACCACACTGCTGTGGGTCTGGAGTCACATTTAGGCCTGACCAGGTAAGGGCAGCACATTTCCTTCCCTAAAGGGACATTAGTGAACCAGATGGGTTTTTAACAACAATCAACAATGGCTTCACGGCCATCATCAGACTTTCAATTCCAGATTTTTATTGAATTCAAATTTCACCACCTGCCACGATCGGGATTTGAACCCAGGTCCCCAGAGCATTACCGTAGGTCTCTAGAATACTAGTCCAGCGACAATGCCACTACGCTACCACCTCCCCAGGGGGCTGCCCTTGGTGCGCAAAGAGCACCCTTTGAAGATAGTAACCCGCCCTTCATTCCTGCCACTTCTTTAGAAAAACGGGCTGCCCACCCCTGTCCATCTGCCCATGCCAACCAACCATATTATGGGCCGCGTATTATCATTATTGTTAACAAGCTCAATTGGCCCTTAGTTATTTTTCTACCTATGGCGGGTGGGCTACCGATTTCAGCACCACCCACCTACCATGTTATGGGGGTGAGCTCGGGGGTGGTGGGCTGGGCACCTGCCCTATTTTACGTGCCCCCACCCCCCTGCCGAAAACACACCTGGCGGGGGCACGTAAAATCCAGCCCATAGTGCCTCATCCATTTTATGTGATTGATCTGTTTTTAAATAACTGAAAAGACTTTTAAAAGGAGCTATTACAGAACAATTTATTTGGTTCGCTAGTGGGTAATAGTTGTCTGTTAGTAAGTTTTTTCTAATATTAAGAGTTATCGAATCATGCCTAAAAGAACTAATTTTAGGAGACTCATCAAAGGCTGCAAATGGGCGAATGTGGGAGATTTGTCAGTTCTGTGGGCGGGACCGCTTTCTCGCATGAGGTTTTTTAAACTGGTGCGAAAGGTTAGTAGTTAGCTCGGTTTGTACTGAACGTAATTCAGGCCTGAAATTCCTCGATCTTCTGTGCTGGTTAGGATGATTATGGGTCAATTGCACAGGTATATGACCCAGTAAAAACACAATCCCAAAGTGTCAGCCTGTCTCAACTGCAGCACTCTGACCTCTGAATCAGTCAGCGATTCAATCACCACTCGACTTGGGCACTTACCTGGACTGTCACTTCAAAGGAGTACTGAGAAAGTTGCCGCGTGGGTGGAAGTGGCATCTTTCAGCTGAGGCATTAGCGAGGCCCTTGAAAGCATTGTGAATATGGTATGAAACTTGGAAGCGTTGAGAGCTGTGAGGAGGATAGTGTAGTACTTCAAAGGGACATAGACAAGTTGGTGGATTGGGCGCACAAGTGGCGGATGAAGTTTAATGAGGAGACATGTGAAGCGATCTATTTTGGTAGGAAGAACATGCAGAGACAGCATAAAATGAAAGGTACAAACCTAAACATGGCACAGGAGCATAAGCATCTGAGTGTATATGTGCTTAAGCCATTGAAGATGGCAGGACAGCTTGAGAGAGTGGTTAATAAAGCATTCAGTATCCTGGACTTTATAAGTGGGGGAATAAGTACAAGAGCAAGGAGACTATGTTGAACTTGTACAAGAAACTAGTTCGGCCACAGCTGGACTATTGCATCCAGTTCTGGGCACTGCCCTTTAGGAAAGATGTGAAGGCATTGGAGAAAGGATTCATGAGAACAAGTTCCAGGGATGAGGAACGGCAGGTACAAAGATGGATTGGAGAAGTTAGGGCTCTTTTCCTTTGGGGAAAAGAAGGTCGAGAGGAGGTTTGATAGAAGTACGCAAAATCATGAGGGGTTTGGACAGAATAGGTAGGGAGAAACTTCCCACCCGTGAAAGGATCGAGAACGTGATAGCGCAGACTTAAAGCAATTGGAAAATGAAGCAAAGGTGACCTGAGGGAAAACTTTTTTCACGCAGCGAGTGGTTAAGGCCTGGAACGCACTGCCTGAGGGTGTGGTGGAGGCAGGTTCAGTCGCGGCATTCAATAGGGAATTAGACTTGTTATTTGAAAAAAGGGAGGGTGCAGGGTTCCGAGGAGAAGACAGGGGAATGGCTAGATGCTCATTTGGAGAGCTGGTGCAGACAACGGCCTCCTTCTGCGCTGTAACAATTCAGTAATTCTGTGATTCTTTCTCCCTGTATGAAATTTTAGGAAGAACAGAGGGGTTTCCTGACTAAGAGCGCCAAATAAAAACACAGATTAATTGTCCTACCGCTGCACACAATCACAATCACGGTGACAACACTTCAAATGTACATCACTGGCGGTGAAGCTCTTCAGAATGTCCTAAGGGCAGGAAAAGTGTTGTATAAATGCAAAATATTCCTGTTCCATCCTTGTCCAATTGTTATTTTTAGCCTAACATTTCTCAAGAGGGACCTTTCAGATACTGGAAAAGGACAGTTACCGTTTGATGAATCACAACTCCACAGGAGAGTTCAATGGAACTGAAATCAAGAGAGAAGTATGGTTGAATGGATATGACAAACTTTACACTATCATCCAAAGTCAAAATGCACCCTCGCCACCCTCAACCCCTTCCCCACTCCACCCTCCCCCACCGCCACCCTCCATCTACTTGGTTGTTTTGTTAGAAAATTCAGGATTCATTGGGAACAATGATACTACCCAGTAGGTTTGTGGCAAATGAAGTGTTTACGGAATCATCCAAACACTGGGTTCCTTTTAGGCAAATGTTTTACCTCCACATTAAGCCGATTTATTTATTTTCAGAATCTTTGGGGGGGGTTATGCAAAACTTTGTTTTGTGAATGGGTCTTACCAAACTGATCCGAATTGTTCAGAGTGGCAAAGGATAAAAATAGTGGGAGGTGTGAATAAAACAATTTGGAGCTCGGATGGAAGACAGTTGAGACACTTTCTTCCAACCCCTTCTCTCGCCAAAATTCTCATTTTTTATATTTAATATGGGTTTTTATACTTTTATATTGAAATTTGTAAGGTCAGATATCACAGGAAAGCAGTTTTTTGACCTGGCACCTCATTGTCATGTAGTAGAGTGGTTATGTTACTGAATTAGTAACAGCTATTGATCTAAGAGTCCAAATCCCACCACAGCTAATGGGAAATTTAAATAAATAAAGATGAAAAACCCAGCATCAGTAATGGTGACTACATAACTACTGGATTGCCATAAAAACCCAACTGATTCGCTAATGTTATTAGGGAAGGAAATCTGCTGTCCTTATCTGTGTTTACGGATGGGGAGAGAGATAGTGGGATAACTTTTCCCCTTTGTCCTCACCTCTTGGTTGTTCACAACAAGATGTGTTTTAGAGGGAATGTTTTAAGCCTTTTTGAGTGTTGTGACTTTTAGTAGTAGACACGAAAAGGCTTTTGTGTAAGTTTAAATCAGAAGAAAAGATAATGTTTATTCACACAACAATTACTCCCTCACATGTACACACACACACATGCATGCGCACACACACACACTCAGACATGCAGACAGACACACACACACAAACACATCACACGCACAATCACAAACACACATAAACACACAAGCACACAGATAAACAAACACACAAACACAAACCAACACACATAGCACACAAACACACACACCAACACACATAGCACACAACACACATACCAACACACATAGCACACAAACACACACACCAACACACATAGCACACAACACACATACCAACACACATAGCACACAAACACACACACCAACACACATAGCACACAACACACACACAAACACACAAGCATACACACAAGCATACACACTTACACACAGACAAGTAGAGGTGGATTCCAGAGGATGAAACAGACAGCTAGATTTTTAACAGAATAACAAGAACCAAATCACGTGGTTAAATAGTCCTTTAAACTATACATGTCGCAGGCCTGAACGGGTTTGCTGACATGGTTTGTTGGAGATGAAAGGAATTTGGAAGTCTCTGCATTTCCAGGTGAGGTTATAGCTGGGTTTATGTAGAGCTAAATCTTTGCAGTTGAAAATGAATTTATCCCCCTCACACTGCCTGAGCTGACTGCTTGCTAGGCAACATTCTGTTCTTCTGGTTGGAAGAATGGTCCCTCTTGTCCCATTGGTTTCCAGACAGATCTCTTTGTACCTGGTTCTTGAGTAGCAAGATTTGTTATCTGAAGTCAGTTTCAATCATGTGACCACATGATCAATACTTCTCTTGTTCACATAAATAATACAAAGTTAGAAACCATTGCTACACAATGGGGTATGGCAGCTGTTCACACCTGCTTGTAATAAACTAGTTTCCCTGCACCTTTCTTTCTCAAGTGTTGAACCCACTGCATCTGGGGGCCAATTGATTTTGAGTTTTTGTACATACACAATACACAGACAATGGGGCTGCATATTCCACAAGTGGTTTCATCTCCAGCATGCCTATTCAATAGAGGGCCCAGCAACCATGGTCTTTTACATTAAGAATGTTCTGGAAGCCTGAGGCACTTCTTTATTTGTGCACGATTCGATTCACTCCATGTGATGTCAAGAAACAGCTGAAGGCACTGGACACTATAAAGGCTATGGGCCCTGACAACATTCTGGTGATAGAACTAAAGTCTTATTGTCCAGAGATGGCCATGCCTCTAGTCAAACTGTCCCAGTACAGCTACAACACTAGCATCTACCCGGCAATGTGGAAAATCAAGGCAGCAGTTGACTGAGTGTGGCATCAAGGAGCCATAGCAAAACTGGAGTCAATGGGAATCAGGGAAAAATCTCTCCACTGGCTGGAGTCATACCTACCACAAAGAAAGATGGTTCTGGTTGTTGGAGGTCAATCATCTCAGTCCTGAGACCCCACTGCAGAAATTCCTCAGGGTCGTGCCCTAAGCCCAGCTGCCTTCAACTGCTTCATCAATGACCTTCCTTCCATCATCAGGTCAGAAGTGGGGATGTTCGCTGATGATTGCACAATGTTCAGCAGCACTCACAATTCCTCAGATACTGAAGCAGTCCATGTCCATATGCAGCAAGACCTGGAAAGCGTTCAGGCTTGGGCTGATAACTGACGAGTGACATTTGTGCTAGACAAGTGCTAGGCAATGACCATTACCAAAAAGATAGAATCCAACCATCTTCCATTGACATTCAATGGCATTACCATCATTGAATCCCCCACTATCAACATCCTGGGTGTTACCATTGACCAAAAACTGAACTGGATCAGCCATATAAATACTGTGGCTACAAGATCAGGTCAGAAGCTGGGAGTTCTGCAGCAAGTGACTCACCTCCTGACTCCCCAAAGCCTGTCCACTATTTATAAAGCACTATTCAGGAGTGCGATGTAATACTCTCCACTTGCCTGGATGAGCACAGCTCTAACAGCACTCAAGAAACTTGACACCATCTGCGACAAAGCAGCCCACTTGATTGGCACCCCATCCATCACCTTCAACGTTCACTCTCTCCGCCATCGATGCACAGTGACAGCAGTGTGTACCATATACAAAAGGCATTACAGCAACTCTCAAGGCTCCTTCAACAACACCTTCCAAACCCGTGACCTCTACCACCTAGAAGTACGAGAGTAGCAGATGGATGGGAACAGCACCGCCTGCAAGTTCCACAATATATTGCCGTTCCTTCACTGTCGCTGGGTCAGGATCCTGGAACTTCCTCCCTAACAGCTCCATGGGTGCATAGAGTGCATGGGTGCATGGACTGCAGAGATTTAAGAAGGTGGCTCACCACCACCTTCTCAATTAGGGATGTGAAATAAAAACGCTGGTCTAGCTAGCGATGCCCACGTCCCATGGAAGAATAAAAAAAGTAAAGTACAAAAGTCATCTAACTCTCAGTGGACATCGTCACAGCATTGGTCACTTTTTAAAGTCAATTTGAAAAAAGTCCACATTGTCTAAAGTCCGTGCATTGAAATGTGGGAATATGATATTCTTACTGGGCTTGGCATCTATCTTGGCCTACATGTGACTCTAGACCACAGCAATGTGGTTGATTATGAAATGCCTAGCAAATCACTCTTCTCAAGGGCAATCAGGCATGGTCTTGCCAGGGATGCCCACCTCCAGTGAATGAATGAAATAAAATTAAAACCAATTCTTTTTCCAGCTCTCCCACTGTTATAAAAAAATCAGCTTTTCAATGACCTGTAAACGTTTAATTTCCCAGAACGTTTTCTCCAATGAATTAAACATTTTCCAGTAGAATTCTCAAGATGGGATTTGAGCTCACATTTATATATAACATCTCTTTGGTTAATATAGTGACAATTGCGCCTCAAAATCACAGCTACCGTTGACTGGAAACAACAGGAATTTAGAGGTGCAATTGTCGCTATATTAACCAAAGAGATATTATATTATAAATGTTAACATTGTAATGAGATGAGCAGTGTAATGTAGTATTAAAATGATATTACTAGATTTGTAATCCAGGGGCACTGGTTAATAATCCAGAAAATGTGAGCTCAATTCCCATCTTGAGAATTCAAATCCAGCTAGAAACGAATCTCAAGATAAAAAGCTGGTATCTATAAAAAAAACTGCCATAAAAACAAACTCATCCTTTAGGTCAGTGAATCGGCCATCGTTAGCTGGTTAGGCCTATATATGACTCTAGTCCCAAGCCAATGTCGTTGACTCTTGACTTAAATGGCCTAGCAAGTCATTCGATCATATCGAACACAGTGGTTAAAAAAGAAGGCCCCTCATCATTCCCTCAGCACAGTTGAGTTGGGCAATATAACGCAAGGCTTGCCCACAGTCCAAGAAGGCAAAAAAAGATAGTGCACATCAGTGAAAGAAAGGATGTTGCTGTGCCAACTCCTCGATGTGTGTACACAGCAGGGATTAAGGATATCTAAGTAACCTCACGGACATTTTCAGGACCCAAAAGGGTATCAATAAACTAAACCCTGATATTATTTCACATAACCATAACTCTGTAGCTAGGGGACAAGTCGGAAAGGGGAAGGTGAGCCAACAGTTCAAAATTGCACAGAGGTTGGCGAATGTGTTTCAGCACATTCAGGTGCAGCACTGTGACACTGGCATCTACCTGACAATGTACAAAATTGCCCACGTATGTCCTGTCCACAACAGCAAGGCAAACCCAAATGAAAACGGAAAGTGCTGAAACTACTCAGCAGGTCTAGAAGCATCTGTGGAGAAGGAAAAAGAGTTAACATTTTGAGTCAAACATAGCTTCTTCAAATTTCCAGCATCCACTGTATTTTGCTTTTAGTTAAGACAAATCCAATCCAGCCAATAACCACCCTATCAACCCACTCTCAATCATCAGCAAAGTGAAGGGAGGCATTGTCAGCAGTACTATCAAGTGGCACTTACGCATCAACAACCTGCTGATTGATGCTCAGTTTGGGTTCTGCCAGGTCTCTCAGCTCCTGACCTCATTACAATTTTAGTCTAAACACACACAGAGCTGAATTCCAGAGGAGAGGTGGAAGTGATGTGCAGGACTATTCTCTGGGAGCCTTGGCAGCATTGTATGCAATGTTTCCTATGCCCAGTCTCCCAGATTTTAAGACCTTGTTCCACCAATATATTTACAAGAATTACAATCAATCAGAAGCAAAAGTATACAGCAAGTACCTAGCAGTACTATAGATATCGAACAAGTTCATTCCCTTCAGAATGAATTTCTTACATCGATCAATAAGCTTCAAGACTTTTGTTGATTTTTTGTAAGTGTGTGGGGCCACATTCCAAGGCAGCATGTGATCAAGTGTGGCATTAAGGAGCCCTAGCAAAACAGAAGCCAACAGAAATCAGGGGAAAACTTTATGCTGGTTGGAAACATACTTAGCGCAAAGGAAGATGGTTGTGGTTGTTGGGGGGCCAATCATTTCAGCCCCAGGAAATCACTGCAGAAGTTCCTCAGGGCACTGTGCAAGATCCAACCAACTTCAGCTGCTTCATCAATAATCTTTCTTCCATCATAAGATCAGAAGCAGGAATGTTCACCGATGATTGCACAGCGTGTAGTACCATTTGCAACTCCTCAGATACTGAAGCATTCCCACATGCAGCAAAATCCAGGCACCATTCAGACATGGGTTGATAAGTGGCAAGTAACATTCGTGTCCAACAAGTGCCAGACAAGGGCCATCTCCAAAAAGAGAGGCTCTGCACAATTATCCTTGTCATTCTATGCCATCTACCATCAATACCACGGGGTTTACCATTGACCAGAAACTTAAATGGACCTGCCATACTGTGGCTACCGGAGCAGGGCAGAGGCTAGGAATTCTGCGGCAAGTAACTCACCTCCTGACTTCCCAAATCTAAGGGGAGATGATGGCATAGTGGTATTGTCATTATAGATTAGTAATCCAGAGAACCAGCATAATGCTCTGGGTCCTGGGTTTGAATCCTGGAATTAAAAGTCTAATGTTGCTGGAGCAAAATTATGGAACTGCCTGCACTTTGGGTGTACATGCATCTCATGCAGCAGTTCAAGTAGGTAGCTCACCACCGCCTTCTCAAGGATGATTATGGATGGACAATAAATGCTGGCCTATTGACCACATCCCATGAACGAGTGACTCAGTTGGTAGCACTCCTGCCTCTGAGTCAGAGGTTGTGGGCTCAGATCCCATTTCAGGGGCTTGGACACAACATCTAGGCTGACACTCCAGTGCAGTACTGAGGGGAGTGCTGCGCTGTTGGAGGTGCCACCTTTTGAATGACACTTTGGATCAAGGCCTCCCCTGCCCTTTCAGGTGCAAGTAAAGATCCAATAGCGTTATGTTGAAGAAGAACGGGGGAATTCTCCTGGTGTCCTGGCCAATATTTATCCCGCAGCTAACATCACAAATGACAGATTACCTAGTCATCATCTTGTTGCGCTTGTGGGATCTTGCTGTGCACCAATTAGTTGCCTTGTTTCCTACATTACAACAGTGGCTACACTTCAAAGGCACTTAATTGACTGTAAAGCATTTTGGGACATCCTGATGGTGTGAAAGGCACTATATAAATGCAAGTCTATCTTTGGATGAGTGAACCAGAACAAGATTACCATTGCCTCAGGAGTGTGATGGTTTATATCTTATGAAGCTTGAGACCAAATAGATGGCCTGCAATGATCTTTTTCCTAATCTGTACGATCCTGTACAACAGATCAGAGTTTACTTACATAGAATTATAGAAACATAGAATCGTGCAGCAGGGAAGGAGGCCATTCAGTCCTCAGGTCTGCATCAGCTCTTTGGCAAGGGGAATGGAATATAAAAGTGGGGAAGTTTTACTAAAGCTATACAGGGCCTTGGTGAGACCACATCCAGAGTACTGTGTGCTGTTTTGGTCTCCTTATTTAAAAAAAAATGATATAATTGCTTTAGAAGCAGTTCAGAGAAGGTTTGCTGGACTCAGTCCTGAGATGAAGGGGCTGTCGTATGAAGAGAGGTTGCACAGGTTAGGCCTCTACCCATTGGAGTTTAGAAGAATGAGAGGCGATCTTATTGAAACGTATAAGATTCTGAGGGGACTTGATAGGGTGGATACCGGGAGGATGTTTCCTCTTGTGGGGGAGGCTAAAGCTAGGGGACATTGTTTAAAAATAAGAGGTTTGCCACTTAAGGCAGAGATGAGGAGAAACCATTTCCCCCAAAGGGTCGTTGGTGTGTGGAATTCTCTTCCCCAGAAAGTAGTGGAGGCTGGATCTTTGAATTTATTCAAGGCAGTTAGACAGAGTTTTGTTAGGCAAGGGGGTCAAGGGTTATGAGGAGCAGACAGGGAAAATGGGGCTGAGTTCACAGCCAGATCAGCCATGATAATATTGAATGGTGGAGCAGGCTCAAAGGGCCAAATGGACTACTCCTGCTCCTATGTTCTTATGTTACCAACAGCATTCTAGTTAGTCCCACTCCTTCCTTTGCCTGCAGCCCTACATTTTTTTCTCCTTCAAGTATTTCTCCAATTTTCTTTTGGAAACTGCTATTAAATCTGTATCCTTCACCCTTTCATTCAGGTCATACGTTCCAGATCCTAACCACTCGTTGAGAACCACTCGTTTTTCCTCCTGTCTCCCCTGGTTCCCTATTTGCTCTAGCTAGACCCTTCATGATTTTACACCTCTATCAAATCTTCTCATTGCCTTCTCTGCTCCAAGGGGAATAACCCCAGTTTCTCTCGATCTAACTGGGTAATTTTAATCCCTTGTCCCTGGGGCCATTCGAATAATTCTTTTGTGCCAAAGCCTTCACATCCTTCCTAAAGTGCGGTGCCCAGGATTGGACACAATAACCCAGCTGGGGTTGAATATAATGCAGCCCCCTATGGCCCACACACAGCTCAAATGCTATTCAACCCACATCAACAGCGCTCTGCTGAGACCGATCATATTTTAACTGATAAGGCAGGAATTTCCGACCACAATGAGAATGCTTGGCCAGCCTCAATAGAACAGTTTTCTTGTTTGGTCTCAGAAGTTTATCAAATGTTTCCTGTCATACAGAGAAAGATAATGAATGAAAAATAAAATAAATGTATCCCAGTGTTGAGATAATATGGCACAAGGTAAAGCAAAAGTGGCTATTAATCTTCAGCAGCATCAATAGGAAAGCTCAATTGTTTGAGGCATACTGAACAGCTCCTGCGACGTCTCTCATGCATATCCTTTTGAGAATCCAAATAATCTACCTTCAGTTTACAGTACACACGGATATAGGGCTGGGAATTAAACTTCACTTTGTGCATTTTGCATGTGCAAGTCAGGGCAATGAATCTCAATTTGGGGACGGCCAACATCTGAAAGATGTCCTGCACAAAACTGGGCCTCTGGCAGCCATTGAAAACAGGCAATGGGTCCTCTACATTTGAAAATGACAGGTCCTGACACCTTGTTTTGGGTCTCTGTGAAGCGGTGCCTTTGTAAGGTGAAGTTCTACAACATGCAGCGCACCACCATCATCCTTGTGATCCTTAATGGACAACGGTGTAGCACATCCCGAGCTTTACCTCGGCACATGGAACATACCTTCTGCACACCTGTGGTTTGCTCTGTGATAATTCTAGTGGATAACCAGACCTTGTTACGGTGTTGCAATCCTGGCAACATTCACTAGTGACAACCATGTAGAAGATAAGCTTGACATCCCGGAAGCCACATAAAGGCCAGCGTATCTTTTAAAATTCTCATCTTCATGGTCAAATTCCTCTACAGCCTATTTCTGTAACCCAGTCTGTATGGACATATGAATTAGGAGCAGGAGTAGGCCATTCGGCCCCTTGAGCCTGCTCTGCCATTTGATAAGGTCATGGCTGATCTTATTCTGGCCTCAACTCCACTTTCCTGCCTACCCCCTATACCTTTTGATTCCCTTGCCAATCAAGAATGTATCTCAGCCTTAAATATATTCAATGATCCTCCTTCCACTGCTCTCTGGGGAAGAGAGTTCCACAGACCACGACCCTCTGAGAGAAAAAAATTCTTCTCATCGCCATCTTAAATGGGAGACCCCTTATTTTTAAACTGTGTCCCCTAGTTCTAGTCTCTCCCAAAAGGGAAAACATCCTTTCAGCACCCACCCTGTCAATTGCCCTCCGGATTGTTTATGTTTCAGTAAGATCACCTCTCATTCTTGTAAACTCTAATGGGTGTAGGCCCAACCTGTCCAACCTTTCCTGATAAGATAAGCCCCCTCACCCCAGCTATCAGTCAAGTGAACCTTCTCTGAACGGCTTCTGACACATTTAAAACAAAAACAGAATTACCTGGAAAAACTCAGCAGGTCTGGCAGCATCGGTGGAGAAGAAAAGAGTTGACGTTTCGAGTCCTCATGACCCTTCGGCACATTTATATCCTTTCTCAAACAAGGGGACCAAAACTGTACACAGTACTCCAGATGCGGTCTTACCAATGCCCTACACAATTGTAGAAAAACTTCCCGACTTTTATATTCCATTCCCCTTGCAATGAGCAACAATATTTCATTTGCCTTCCTAACCTCCTTCTTTAAGACGCTCCTTAAAGTCTACCTATTTGACTAAACTTTTGGTCACCTGATCTAATACATCCTTATGTGTTTCGGTGTCAAATTTGCCCTGATGATGCTTCTCTGAAGTGCATTGGGACATTTGGATTGTTGTTGTGGTAGAGTGCTTATACGTTGGAGTCTCTTAAAACAGAAGCATAGCAACAGTTGCTAAGGAAGTGAGCATTCGTTAGCACGATAACTTGGTTCCAATTGCAGGCAAGCTGCGCATCATGAATGTGGTATCTCTTCCTGTTGATGTGCGTCTGGCACGTTGATGAAGTGGACGTGTGGTTGCAGCCTATGATTTCATCAGCCTTAGATAATCCAGCCATCGAGCACCATGTCATGTTGCCTCCATCTCTGTGTGGGGGAGCAGGCGAAAATGATATCACTGAAGAACAGGCCACCTGTGGCTTGCTTGATACATGTGTAGTTAACTCATTTTAAAGGTCTACCCAGTGGAAGCCTGACGTTAAGAGTGCTTGTGAAGTTCGTGATCAGTTTTATGTGGTGAGATGGGACAGCTTGCAGCATGGGGCACAATGCAGCAAGTCTCCCTGGAAAAGAGGGTCACCACAGGTCACCGCATTAACTGACTGCACCGTGGACTGAGTGGGGGGTGTAAAATCTTTGAGCTGGAGTTCAGTGCAGAAAAGGAATGGAGGTGATTGGCGAAAGAAGGAATGGTACCATGAGGAAAAGCCGTTTTACACAGCGAGTGGTCAGGGTCTGGACAGCACTGCCTGGGAGTGTGCAAGGGGCAGATTTAATCGTGGCATTCAAAAGAGAATTAGATACTACCCGAAGAGAAGAGATTTTCAGGGCTACAGGGTAAAGGTGGGGCAGTAAGTCTAGGTAGGTTGCTGTTGCTGAGAGCCAACACAGCCATAATGGGCTGAATGGCCTCCTTCTGTGCTGTAACCATTCAATGATTCAGTGATTTGTGGTGCTTCTTGTTGCTTTTAAGCCTTTAACACATGTAGTGGTTTGCACAGGATTGAGGTAGTAAGTAGAGTGGTGAATTTAAGCAGCGCATGAACTGGAAGCAGCAGCAGAGCCTGTCAGGAGAGACAGATTTAAACAGAGTGTCATAGTCAGCAGCAGCACAGTCTATCAAAAGGAGAGAAGCAGGGATGTAAACACTAAAAAAAAATCAGAGGGAAGACGTCAAAAAGTGACGGCACATTCAGCACAAAGTATGGAACAGATCAGACATATTCCAGATAAATATTAACTTTATCAGTTAGTGTTTTTAGTTGTTAATGTTATTTATTTAGTGCTAACATTTTGGTGTTAGCTAAAGAGTTGAATAAGCCTTAAAGCGAAAAAGTAGCTATAACTAAACTTTACCTGTAAATAAACATAGGGCAGAACTTATCCCTCGTCGGGCGGGTGTGCCCCTGACCTGAACGAGAGTAAACTGGTGCGCGATGACATCGGGCGAGCATCCTGACGTGATCGCGCACGCTCACGATATTTAGCTCAGCGGGCGTACGCGAGAGGCGGCAGCACGCCCGCTGACAATTAAGAGGCCTATTGAGGCCTTTAATCGATTAAGTAAATCAGATTTTTCGCTGCCCGTCCAACCTTACAGTTGGCGGAAGGACAGCCAGAATGCTGACCATTGCACCTTGGAAAGGGAGGGGAGGGGAAGACTAAGAAGAATATATTTATGTAGCACCTTTCGCAACCAGCAATGATCTTATTGAATGGCGGAGCAAGCTGAGGGGCTGAATGGCCTCCTTCTGCTCTTATTTCTTATATTTTTACAATTACTGGGTATCTCAAAGCACTTTAGAGCCAATGAACTAGTTTTGAAGTGTTTATCATAGGAAATGTGGCAGTCAGTCTGTGCAGAGCACAAACAGCAATGTGATAATAAGCAACTAATCTGTTTTTGTGATATTGATTGAGGAGTAAACATTGAGCAGGAGACTGGACACAGCTTTTCTGCTCTTTTTCAAAGTAAGCCATGGAATCTTTTACAACCACCTGACGGAGCAGATAGGGCTCTACTTTTGGCTCATCCGAAAGATGTCACTCCGGCAGTGCAGCACTCCCTCAGTACTGCACTGGAGTGTCAAGTGTGACTTTTCTGCTCAAGTTGTGTGATGGGACTTGAACCCACAACCTTTCAACTCAGAGGTGAGAGTGCTATCAACTGAGCCATGGCTGACACAAAAAGTGTAATGTGATAGTTATAGGGGATTTAATAATTAGGAGACAAATAGTGGGCTGCACTTACATGCCCCCACGGGACATTTTCGGAAGGGTGGAGGCCCTCCCAAGCATGGGGGCCCACCCCAGCACCTTCCCACCCAACCCTGAGCTCACTCCCAAATTATAGCTGGGCAGATGCCGTATTTAAATAGATAATCCAGGGTCAATTGGGCTGATTCCAAGCCAATTGACCTCAATGAAAAGCTGCCCACGCCTTAAAATAGTTGATGGCAGTGGGCTGCCCGAGCTTTTTTAAAATAAATTCTTCAAAGGGCCCTCAAGATAGAATCCCTCCCCTTTCTTCCTGTCGGCCTGCTGCCTTAAACCCCCCCACCCCCATCACCCCACCTGGCCTCCCTAACCTCCTCAAACCCTCCCTGCCCAAGAGCCCAGACTTACCTGTTTCCAGTGCTCCATTGGGACTCCTTCTGCTTCCTTGTTGCAGTCCCGGCAGTGCCCACTAATGAGCTCCTGGCGCTGTTGGGGCTGATGGAGCTGCCGGCTGGTCCAATTGGCTGCGGGCGGGCCGGTGTGGAGAGGGTTGGCTCCACGCTAACTTTGCTTCTGGAGGGAGTGGTGGTGGGGGTAGGGAGGGAGATGAGCCGTCCGCTCAACATCCCCTTCCCTCACCACCCCCTACCTCCATAATATTCAGCCTAGTTAGTGTGATTTGCAATTAGGATCGAGGTATGCTGCCTATTCCGGGGGAGTGGTGTTGGGGGGAGCAAGGGGGGGTGGGGCAGCTGGCCCATCCACCCCACCCTCCCCGGTGTCCTTTGCAATTAGGATCGAGGTATGCTACATCCCTGCTGACGTGGGTTTGGAAGGTGCTGTCTAAGGAGCCTTGGTGAATTCCTGCAGTGCATCTTGTAGACGGTACACACTGCTGCCACTGTGTGTCGGTGGTGGAAGGAGTGAATGTTTGTGGATGTGGCCAATCAAGCGGGCTGCTTTGTCCTGGACGGTGTCAACCTTCTTGAGTGTTGTGGGAGTTGCACTCATCCAGGAAAGTGGGGAGTATTCCATCACACTCCTGACTTGTGTCTTGTAAATGGCAGATGTTGGAGATGGTCATTGCCTGGCACTTGTGTGGCGTTAATGTCACTTGCCACTTGTCAGCCCCAGCCTGGATATTGTCCAGGTTTTGCTGCATTTGGACATGGACTGCTTCAGCATCTGAGGAGTCACAAATGTTGCTGAACATTGTGCAATCATCAGCAAACATCCCTAAGTTCTGACCTTATGATGGAAGGAAGGTCATTGATGAAGCAGCTGAAAATGGTTGGGCCGAGGACCCTGCCCTGAGGAACTCCTGCAGTGATGCCCCGGAGCTGAGATGACTGACCTCCAACAACCACAACCATCTTCCTTTGTGTAGACAATAACAGTAACCGCACAAATCTGCCCCTTTTAAACTTATTTCTGGTTTCAAGGTCTAACCTAGCAACTTAATTGCGAGTTTTATCCAAGTGTGATTCAGACTCAGGTTAAACGAATCAGAAACTAATAGGAAATGGGAAAATTTGGTTCTTTCATCTGAAGGAACATGATTGTGGACATTTTCGCCATCTCCTAAAGTGGCTGGGAACCCAGCCTAGGAGAACTTTGGCTGAATAAAAACAGAGCCGTATGGATATGAGACATTAGCTCTGTTTCCCTCTCCAGTGATGCTGACAGACCTACTGAGTTTTACCAGCATTTTCTGTTTTTATTTCGGATTCCCAGCATCTGCAGTATTTTGCTTTCATCTGAAAACTTTGCCCTATTTGACTGGTTGCTGTTCCAAAATCTAACCATGGGTCAACTGGGCTTTGACATCCAGAGTACATGTAGAGCAATAAAAAGTGTAGTCTAAATTCAATTTAATTTATGGCTCCATTATAAAGCACTTTGTAATTGGTGATTTATCTTTAATATGTAAATATTATTTTGTAGGAAAATACAACAAGCAATTCCCACAAACATAGCAGACCAGCTAAGGACAGAAAACGGTGGAAACGCTCTACCAAGTCAGGTAGTGTTTGTGGAGAGAGTAGGCAGTCAGCTCGTCTATTTTTAGCAGCCGAGGTTAAGGAGTGAGTGTTTATCGGGATACTGAGAGAACTCCTTGTTCTTTAAGAAATACCATGGATCTATTTTCCAGATCCAGCTGACAAGGCCTTGGTTCTCAAGGAAGGGACATCCAACAATGCAGTTGGTAAGGTTGTCAACCCGCCAGGATTGCCCTGCACTCTCCAGGAATGAAAAACTGATCTCCAGGACACTGTAGGGGTGGGGGTGTGCTGAAAAATAATGTTCACCCCCTCACCCTGACAATGTTTACCCCCCTTCCTCAACCCCAACAATGTTCACCACCCCCTGACAACGTTCACCCCCCTCCCTCACCCTCGGAAATATTCCCCCCCGCCCCCGACAACATTCACCCCCCCTCCCTCACCCTCGAAAATATTCCCCCCTGCCCCCGACAACGTTCATCCCCCCTCTCACCCTTGAAAATGTTACCCCTCCATCACCCTGACAATGTTCACCCCGCTTTACCCCAACAGCTTTTACCCCCTCTCATTCCTGACAACGTTTACCCCCCTCACCCCTACAGTGTTTCCGCCCCTCACTCACCCCCAACAATGTTTTCCCCCCACCCCAACAGCGTTTACCCTCCCCTCACCCCCCAGAATGTTCCCCTGCCTCACCCTGAGTGTTTACCTCGCTCCCTAACTGCTGACAGTGATTACTCTGCCTCACCCTGAGTGTTTACCCCTCTCACCCCCGACAATGTTTACCCCCCTATCCCGACAGTGTTTACCCCCTCCCTCACCCCAACAATGTTCACTCTGCCTCACCCTGAGTGTTTACCCCCTCTCTCACCCCAACAATGTTCACTCTGCCTCACCCTGAGTGTTTACCCCCTCCCTCACCCCAACAATGTTCACTCTGCCTCACCCTGAGTGTTTACCCCCTCCCTCACTCCTGACAATTATTACCCTGTCTCACCCCGAGTGTTTACCCCTCTCACTCTGAAAATGTTTACCCGCATCCCGACAGTGTTTACCCCTCTCACCAACAACAATATTCAGCTGCTCTCCCCCTGACAACGTTCACTGCTCCACCCTCAGCCCGAAAACTTTTGCCCCCCTCACTCCCGACAATGTTTACCCCCTCCTTCATCCTGATCATTTTGGCAACCAAACCCCCAACAATGTTCAGCCTCCTCCCTCACCTCCGACAACATTCACCCCTCCCTTCACCTCCGACAATGTTAACCCCCCTCCCCGACAATGTTCAACCTCACTCCCCAATGACTGACAGTGCTCACCCCCTCCCCCAACCACTGACAGTGTTCACCCCCCTCCCCCAACCACTGATAGTGTTCACTCCCCTCCCCCAACCACTGACAGTGCTCACCCCCTCCCCCAACCGGACAGTGTTCACCCCCCCTCCCCCAACCACTGACAGTGTCCACCCCCTCCCCCAACCGGACAGTGTTCACCCCCCTCCCCCAATCACTGACAGTGTTCACCCCCCCTCCCCCAACCACTGACAGTGTTCACCCCCCTCCCCCAACCACTGATAGTGTTCACCCCCCCTCCCCCAACCACTGACAGTGTTCACCCCCCTCCCCCAACCACTGACAGTGTTCACCCCCCTCCCCCAACCACTGACAGTGTCCACCCCCCTCCCCCAACCACTGATAGTGTTCACCCCCCTCCCCCAACCACTGATAGTGTTCACCCCCCCTCCCCCAACCACTGACAGTGTTCACCCCCCTCCCCCAACCACTGACAGTGTTCACCCCCCCTCCCCCAACCACTGATAGTGTTCACCCCCCTCCCCCAACCACTGACAGTGTTCACCCCCTCCCCCAACCACTGACAGTGTTCACCCCCTCCCCCAACCACTGACAGTGTTCACCCCCTCCCCCAACCACTGACAGTGTTCACCCCCTCCCCCAACCATTGACAGTGTTCACCCCCTCCCCCAACCGGACAGTGTTCACCCCCCCTCCCCCAACCACTGACAGTATTCACCCCCTCCCCCAACCACTGACAGTGTTCACCCCCTCCCCCAACCATTGACAGTGTTCACCCCCTCCCCCAACCACTGACAGTGTTCACCCCCCTCCCCCAACCACTGACAGTGTTCACCCCCTCCCCCAACCACTGACAGTATTCACCCCCTCCCCCAACCACTGACAGTGTTCACCCCCTCCCCCAACCATTGACAGTGTTCACCCCCTCCCCCAACCACTGACAGTGTTCACCCCCCCTCCCCCAACCACTGATAGTGTTCACCCCCCTCCCCCAACCACTGACAGTGTTCACCCCCCTCCCCCAACCACTGATAGTGTTCACCCCCCTCCCCCAACCACTGACAGTGTTCACCCCCTCCCCCAACCACTCACAGTGTTCACCCCCCTCCCCCAACCACTGACAGTGTTCACCCCCTCCCCCAACCACTGACAGTGTTCACCCCCCTCCCCCAACCACTGACAGTGTTCACCCCCCTCCCCCAACCACTGACAGTGTTCACCCCCTCCCCCAACCACTGACAGTGTTCACCCCCCTCCCCCAACCACTGACAGTGTTCACCCCCACTCCCTCAACCACTGACATTGTCCGGAGGTGGAGTGAACATTGCTGTAGCTTTGGAGTTTGACACTCCAGCGGATTTACCTGGAGTTTGGCTGGTTTTACAACTGCTATGAATAAAGTAAATCCGTGTAAAAACCCGGGTAAGTATAGCGCAAACAGGCCAAGTCTCCGTGGTTCTGGCCATCTGATCACCGTGTTGTTGGAATGGCAGATCAGTCCAGGCAGGGTAAAACGGACAATCGGAACTTTAAACTTCCCGTCTAAGTACCGCGAATGTTCGTACATCAGGACTTCCTCTGGATCCCGAGGCATCTCAGCGACATAAGTTGAATTGGAGGCCCCTCCCCATATTGGAAAATTTTGGCCATTGTGTTTATTTTTCATTTTTCTTGATTGGTTGTAACGTTGTTCGAGAAGGATTTTTAAAAAAAGGCTGATTAACTGGGCAGGGTAGATGATGGTAGGAACTCATACATTAAAAGGACCAGGATTACGTCCAACAGAGTTGGTGATATGGGAGTTGGGTTTGAACCCACAAACATCAAGCTTAAGAGGCAAGCAAGCTGACATTGAACCAAGCTGACATTTAATTGGTCATCAGTTAACGTTAACTTTGAACTGACAGTTAATTGATCAATGGGTGATTTTTGTACTCTATGCTTTGCTGCTAATTTTATCCTCTATAAACTTGACATGGTCCAAAACTCTGCTGCCCATGTCTTAACTCACATCAAGTTCCATTCCCTGATCAGCCCTGTGCTTGCTGACCTACATTGGCTTCTGGTCAAGCAACGTTTTGATTTTAAAATTCTCAAGGTGGTTTTGAAATCCCTCCATGGCCTCGCCCCCTCCCTATCTCTGTAATCTCGTCCAGCCCCACAACCCTCCAAGATATCTGCACTCCTCTAATCCTGCCTCTAGTACCTTCCTGATCTTTAGCACTCCACTACTGGTGGCTGCACTTTCAGCTGCCTAGGGCCTAAGCTCTGGAACTCCCTCCCTCTCTGTCGCTTTACTTCTCTTTCCCCCATTAAAACACTCCTTAAAGCCAAGCTTTTGGTCAATTGACCGAATATCTCCAAAAAGTGTCATACTTTGTTTTATAATGCCCCTGTGAAGTGCCTTGGGATGTTTTATTAGATGAAAGGCACTGTATAAATAGAAGTTGTTGCTGTTCTAATTGTAAAAGTTATGATGATGTTTAAGCTTTTTCGCAATCTGCTTGGCCCAAGATATATCCATCTTAAGTAAAATACCATATTTCAAAGCCAATGGTGAGCAGTACATCTTGAACAGCATTTTTGGAGCATTGACATTTAACTGACTATCTGCCTTTCAGCTGAACCTGCTGTAGCATTTATGCATAAATAATGGTGAGCGCCATCAGCCTCACCATTACTTTGACAACAAGATCTGGTCCAAAGTGAAGACTAGCTGCCGATAAACTATGGCCTAGAAATTGGATTATAGCAGGAACAGAGATGGACGTGAGGTGCTGTGCACAGTGCCGATGCCTAAGGACATTGGCAGGAACCGTGGGAAATTGGCCTGCCAGCCTACTTTGTCCATTACCAGCGAGCTACGGGTCACTGTCTTAGAGGGAGCTCACCGATCCACTGAGTTACTAAAAGCCAGCTGAGTTCGCAAGTATAGATTCCAAGGGGGCTCCGATAATGCTCGCTAGTTTAATTTGGAGTCGGGAGAAACACTTCGGCTACTTCCGGCTCCATAATCGGGTGACGTAAAACATTAAAATATGCCTCTGCCCAGGTAGCCTTCAAGGCTTTGCTGCCAAGCACCTGGGAAGACTAGCTGCAGCATTCAGTCAATCATTAATGGATAGTTCAAATGGAGCCTCAAACTGCAGGCATTTAGTGTCCAATTTGCTTGTGCTAAGGTCCTAATCCCTATTTCTGGCACAGATCATGGATTCCTATGCAGAAACATTTGCCAATATGGCAGCGCGCCAGCCAGTCTATTGGATGTCTAGGTGCCTGCTTTACACCTGTAATAGGGTAGTGGGCCCATCAAATTTATAGGCTCATATTTTGGGACAATTCACTGTCTCTCCAACTGGAGGCTGGGTTATCGAACAGGTTATTGTTGCCACCATCTTGGTCAATTCCTCAAAGAAACCATTGGATTTACTTAACTCGGTTTCTTCCTTTGTGCTGTCCAAAGCTTACGTAAAGGGGCTGAAAGTGGTCCAAAAGCAAGAAAGAGGCTCTTCATGAAGCAGCAAATGATTTTTCACCACGTCAACTGTTGTTTTCCAATGACTATTGGAAAGGTTCATAATTTCAAACCAAGTCAAAGTGGCAGTGAGATTAGGAAATAACGTCTCCGAAAGGAGATTGAACTATTGTTCTGTGAACATCAGTGGAATGAAGATCGGGAACATTGAAACCTTTTCGCGCTGCTGCTACGGGCTAATTTCACCCTCAAAATATTCTTGTGGGGTCAAGGTTAAGCAGAACAGTGTTTAGACTGGATGAAGTCCTTCTGAACAAGCACCATGAATTGGAGATACATAAGGCCAGATGAAGCACACCATTTGACACAGCGTCACAAAGAAACATGTACTCTTATACACTCATGGACAGGGCAAGGTTGCGGGGGGTGAGTGGGGCGTGGCGGGTGGGGAGGGAGGTGGTGCGGATGCCGGGTGTGATGAACTTCATGTAAATACAAACGACACAAGTGTTTTTTTTTTCGGTTAGGCCTCAATATTCTGTATCAGTCCAATAAGAGACCCTCCTGAATGTCAGCAGAGAAATCTTACACACAGTTTATGATTTCTCTGGCATTTCCCCTCCCAGACACCATTATCACTTACAGTGCTACCAAGGTCAGAGAATAGGAAACAGTGAGATTTTATTTTTTTATATTGAGAAAATCACAACTTTGGTTGGAAGCCAATTGAAATGACTAGAACTGGATTCACTCATTTGCCCTGAATCATGAAGAAGTTACACCTTTGTTCACAGTGAAAGGTAGGATTGTGTTTGGAAATAAATAGTTATGCCAGCTGTATGCAGATGTTTCAACACAGAATTTATCTTCACTTCATAGAACCATGGCATTTGAAATGTATATAACCAGAAGGTAATGGTTTTCCTTTCGCAGTAAAGTCCCCAAGGGCTTTCATACTCTCTATAACCACCTGAGCCAGTCTCAGGAGACAGCTACCTGATTGAACTGGCTCTACACTGAAGTCCTGCATAACATATACAAAAGAAGCAATCCATTTATCAAGCATCTCACTTAGAATATCATTTGAATACCATGTAGCTCTTTGATACAAAAGTTTTGTTAAATGCATCAATTCTAATCAGCTCACATTCCCACATTACATTTGTTAACTGAGTTATAAAGACACAATATTCTCTAATTAGCTCCACTGACTCTCAAGCCTCCAGACTTTGATAACTATAAATAGTCTTATTGTCCTCTCTAACTTCCAATTTCCGATGCAAAAGCTAAATACTGCAGATCCTGGAAATCTTAAAACAAAAAAACAGAAAATGCTGGAAATATGCAGCATGTTAACTCTATTTCTCTCTGTAAAGGTGCTGCTAGACTTGCTGAGTATTTTCAGCATTCTGTTTTTATTTCGCCTCCCTTTCTGTTTTAGGGTGGATTTAAGGGTATGTTCGAGCTTAAAATAAGATTTTCGATTAATTTTTCTATGACGAAGATTAATGGCTCTGGGGAAGAGATATGGAATAATGTATCGTGTTTAATGATTTGCCCTATGGTGCTTCACAAAGGCATAATCAGCCCATTGTGAACTCCCAGCTAAAGAAGGAAATATTACATTCGATGATCAAAAGCTTCATCAAAGAGGCTGGGCTTTAAGGAAGATTCCAGAACAGTGCGTAGTGTTGAATACAGATATCATATTGATTGTATACATGGAATGACTGTACAACATAAATGATTGAAACAATTAGTCAAGTGCATGACTGCAGCAATGAAATACTAGGCTGCATTAGTCCAGGGAGAGTGCAAATTGAAAGTGATGATATTATTACTATATAAAGTATTAGCTAGACTCCATGTGGAGTATGTAAATAAATTGTCAGTACACCATGAAAGGCAGGGTGGGGGGAGGCGGGGTGGTGAGATGTTCTGCAAGTGTGTGCAGAGGGAGGAGTTGGGTGTGGAGAAGAGACAGTGTAGAGAAAGAAAGAGAGAACCTGTATTTATAAAGCACTTTTCATGACCTCAGGATTTCCCAAAGTGCTTTGCAGCCAAGAAGTATATTTGAAGCATATTCACTGTTTCAATGCAGGGAAAGGTGACAGCTAATTCACACACAGCCAAGTCCCACAGACAGCAATAAAACAAATTACAAGGTTAGCTGGTTTTTTAATTTACTCATGGGATGTGAGCATTACTGGCCAGGCCAGCAATTGTTGCCCATCCCGAGTTGCCCTTGAGAAGGTGGTGGTGAGCTGCCTTCTTGAACCGCTGCAGTCCATGTGGTGTAGGTACACCCACATGGCTGTTAGGGAGTTCCAGGATCTTGACCCAGCGACAGTGAAGGAATGGCGATATATTTCCAAGTCAGGATGGTGAGTGACTTGGAAGGGAACTTCCAGGTGGTGGTGTTCCCGTATATCTGCTGCCCTTGTCCTTCTAGGTGGTAGTGGTCGCAGGTTTGTTGGAAGGTGCTGTCTAGGGAGGCTTGGCTTACTGCAGTGCATCTTGCACACGGTACACACTGCTGTCACTGTGTGCCAGCGGTGGAGGGATTGAATGTTTAAGGTGGTGGATGGGCTGCCAGTCAAGTGGGCTGCTTTGTCCTGGATGGTGTCAAACTTCTTGAGTGTGGATGGAACCACACTCATCCATGCAAGTGGAGAGTCTTCCATCCCGCTCACTGATCCCACAGCTCTTCCAACCCCTGACTGTTTTGAATTAGCAGACTTTAGATAGAGGGCCAGTGAAGCCTAACCCCACAGGGCTTCCCTAAAATGGGTAACATCATTTTGCCTTTAACATCATTAAATGTTTTCAGGCTTTGTGAAGCTCACCAAAACTGACTTTTACAAGTAAAACTACAAATTAAGTTAAAGCAGTAAAATAACAGGAATTGCACTCAGCGCTCATCAGTTGGTGTCCTCATCAATATTATTTATTATTAATGCCATTGGAACTGGCCCAGAAACCCAACTAGTTTACTTTTAGAGAAAAAAAACCTATAGTCCTTACCCAGTCTGACCTATAAGTGACTTCAATACCACACCAATGCTGTTGACACTTAATTGGTCAAGCAAGGCATTCAGTTGTATTGAACTACTAAATGCAGCGATTTGAGAAGGCATCCACTACCATCTTCTCAGGACAACCACAGATGGGCAAGAGCCTTCCAGAGGGAACCCCATCCTAAGAATGAATTTTTAAAAACGCAGGAGACAATTGTGTGCTCTTCCCTTCTAGCAGGGGGTGCCACGAATATCTATAAAGAGGGCTGACTTTTCCAAAGCATTGATATAGCAAAAATTGATAAACTAAACTGAAATGGTATGATTGGGAGATATTGGCCTTCCGGTCTTCAGATGGTTGTATGACGGAAGATCTACTGGGACCCCTCGGAAGTCCCTACGCAAGGACGCCGCGGGAATTTACGAGGAGGTTTTAACTTCCAATGGGAAATTCTCCTGTATCCGGAGCCTTCCAAAAAAGTCTCCAACTCTGACTTAGAGTCGGAGCTTATGGAAGGTTTTGTCTTACTTACCAGAATAGTTACCCAGGAAATGTTAGACAGGAAAAAAAAACCATGTCTAATTCCTGGGGAACTATACAACTGACCTGCCCCGAATCCACACTGACACCCAGCCCCCCAATTCCCGACTCTCTGACTTCCCCCACCCTCCAACTCTCCCTACCCTCCGACCCCTGTAACCCTCTGACTCACCCCAAACCTCCAACAACCTCAACCCTCCGACTCCCCCCTCCCAACCCTCTGACCCCACCCCAGCCCCTCTCCTGACCCTCCGACTCCCCCACAACCTGACCCGACCTTACCACTTATCATCCTGCCATCTATTCACTCTGCCACCCTACCTGCCTTGCCACCTACCACCTTACCCACTTACCTCACTCGCCCTCATTCACTAACATAGTGAAAACCTTTGGGGCATTTAAATAACTTTTCACTGTGTTAGCGAATGAAGACTTATCAAGGTGCGGCAGTCAGTGCTGTAGAATGGGGCAATGGCTTGGCTTCCACCGACCATCGTGCCCTGCGAAGAAGGACTCCGAGGACAGGCACACTCCGCATTTCCGAAGAGGCCTAGTGCGGAAATCCGGGCGAGAAACGTGGGAGCTCTGGCGCTGAGTTATAAAGTAGGAGCGGAGTGGCAACCTGACGGTGATTGCTTCAGCTCAATGAAATGGGAATTCCAAGTAGCTGCAGGGAGGACCCAGTGAATTTCTACCACGTAATGAGGTTTGCCCCAGTGCGTTTTATTGGTGGAAGGGTCTGCCTTTTGCGTTGAAACTTGGGGTGATTCCTGGTGACCTTTTCAAAAAAAAAGAAAACTCATGGAATGTGGCCAGGCAACTTTTATTGTCCATCCCTGTGGTTGGTCTCAGGCCAAGTGTGACGTCAGGCTATATCTGGGTGGGGATAGGCAAAGGACATCTGACTCCATAGTCAAATTTTCTGCTACCAATCACACGATTTATTGAACACAGTTTCTTCATCACTGGCTCAGTTCATAGCACCCTCGCCTTTGAATCAGTGGGTTGTGGGTTCATGTCCCACTCCTGGAAACCAAGAACTGTGATTGTACTCAAAAGAGTTGCAATCTGTGACTGTTGATAACTCGAAAGAGTTTCATCACTGAGACCCTCTAGCCTTGCAGGAGAGATAGCAGCCTCACCGAGCAGAAAGTTGGTCAAGTGGCAGGTGGAGCACACTGATCTCTCTCAGGCAAGGTCGCCCATCTCCCGCAATCTTTCACCTTTTTATTAATAATAATAATAATAATAATAATAATAAAAAACCATTACCCTCCTCTGCCTGCTTTGGAACCAAATAGCTTTGCATTCACGTCAACCGAACTGTTTGGGTTCGGCTGTTTCAATTTTGAAGGTTCCCTCCCTCCCCGCGAACAAGCTCCTCGAGGAGTTTAATGGGCCATTTAGTTGGAGGCGGGCGGATTCCCCGCCCTGGTGGGAGGAAATAGTGTTAGGACTCCGCAGAGTGTTTCAAATCGTACCCCGCACCCTTCCCCAACCCCACTAAAAATCTCGCCCGTGTAACCCTCTACAACTTGCTACCGTGGGATTGTGGACTCGGGCCACCTGGCTCTCCAGCTCAGTCCTGCAAACTCTAGCCTACCTAGGTCATGTTATCCCATTAAGGGATAATTTAATCCCTGTGGGATTGGGCTTGAATTCAAATTTGTCGACTTCAAAGCGGGTTTTCGTGGAAATATTTCCACCAAAAAAAAAGCCTTTGGCAAATTCAGTTTTTTTTTTGGCACTGGGAGTTACTGGTGCAGCGACAGTTCTGCATGTCCACCCCCCCAGCTGCTGTCCAGCGCCTACACCTCCTTACAGGACAGCACAAGGGAGGAGTTTGGAAACCACTGTCTTCAGCCCCAGAAGCAAACAGTTCTAGGCTCAAAATCTTATCGGACGGAAGCAGGTGTTGCAAATTTTGGAGCCTGGTCAGCATAACCAAAACAAAGCAATTGCGAATCTTTTGATTTCCCATCCATTCTGCTTGCAAGACATTTGCACCTTCTAATACAAAAACCCTGCCAGCAAATCAGCATTCCTGTGGGTCCTAGTGCCTGCCGCCGTATTCCGATTCATAGGCTATTTTATACCTGACGGCTTCAATATGCAAGAAGATTGAGATACCACAGATATATTGAACTAGGTGACTGGCCATGTCTTTTTTTTTTCTTCTTGCTCCTGTACGCGCTTGTGTTCCTGCTTAAATTGGCTACGTCACGCAGGCAAAGAGTCATTACAGAACAGGAGGCCATTCGCCCCTTCCAGTCCTGTGCATGCTTCTGTTCCCACTTAAATTGGCTATGTCGGCTGTATTTTTATTCTCTGAGTCCAGAGACGATACCCCCCCTCCCCTTAGTTTCTTTTGGATTTTGGAAATTTTTCAAGTGTCTTTCTAAATAATTTACTTTAACCATCTTATTGGGATCCTAAAATTAAGAGATTTTAATAAAATCCCCAAACGTGTATCTTTTGCACTGAATGACCAAATGAGAAGGGTTAGATTTTCTGTGAGTTATATTTCGAATACATATGTAGCAATTGAATTGTGATGTGCCATGGAAGAATTTGGGGAGTGAGCTGGGGAGAGAGGGAGAAGCAGGCTCATGTGGGTGCAAACATCAGCAAAGACTTGGAG
This sequence comes from Cetorhinus maximus, assembly GCF_964194155.1. NCBI lineage: Eukaryota > Metazoa > Chordata > Chondrichthyes > Lamniformes > Cetorhinidae > Cetorhinus > Cetorhinus maximus. Next base: position 234,406,382 of record NC_135879.1, read on the forward strand.
AGCTACATGATGATATTCTTTCTATGTCAAAGGTGCCCCATAAATGTGAGCTTTTGTTGAATGACCACTTCTTGTCCAACACACGGGATTTACCCATGCCTCAAATTGTAAAGTTTCATCCTTGCGTTTAAGTGCCTCCATGGCTTCACTCCTCCCTATCTCTGTAACGCCCTCCGACCCTCCAACTGTATTCTTCTGGCTTGTTTCGAATCCCCCACTTCCTTCGCTACACCACTGGTGGCTGTACCTTTTGCTGCCTTAGGCCCTAAGCTCTCGACTTCCTTCCCTTAGGCTCTTTGCTCGTCTACCTCGATGGGATTGGATGAAGGAGGGATGGGAGGAGGCTTATCTGGAGCATAAACACCAACACGAATATATTGGGCTGAATGACCTGCTCTTGTGCAGTAAATACTTGGTGTTATTTTATGACCTCGCTCCCTCCTCCTTTGAGGTGCATCTTAAAATCTGCATTTTTGACCAAGCTTTGGGTCACCTGTCCTCATGTCTTCACCCTTAACTCACAGAACCGTTACAGCACAATAGGAAGCCATTCGGCCCATCGTGTCTGCGCCAGCTCTGCGATTGAGCAGTTCACTCAGTGCCATTCTCCCGCCTCCTGCCCGTAACCCTGCACATTCTTCCTTTTCAAAGAACCGTCTAATTCCGCTTTGAAAGCCTCAGTTGAACCTGCCTCCACCATACTCTCAGGCAGTGCATTCCAGACCTTAACCACTCGCTGTGTGAAGAAGTTTTTTCCTCATGTCGCTTTTGGTTCTTTTGCCAATTATTTTAAATCTGTGTCCTCTCACTCTCCATTCTTTCGCAAGTGGTAACAGTTTCCCCCCTGTCTGCTCTGTCCAGACTTCTCATGATTTTGAAAACTTCCATCAAATCTCTTTTCAGCCTTCTTTTCTCCAAGGAGAACAGTCCCAACTTCTCTAATCTTTCCTCACAACTCAAATTTCTCATCCCTGGAACCATTCTTGTAAACCTTTAGGGATGGGCAATAAATGCAGCCTCAGCCAGTGAAGTCCACATCCAGTGAATGAATAAAAAAAAAAGAAACCTCTTCTGCACTCTCTCCAATGACTTCACATCCTTCCTAAAGTGTGATACCCGGAATTGGACACAATACTCCAGCTGAGGTCTAACTAGTGTCCTATACAAGTTCAACACAACCTCCTTGCTCTTGTACTCTACGCCCCTATTAATAAAGCCTAGGATACAGTATGCTCAGTGCCACTTTTTGTTTGATAACACTTCTGTGAAGCACCTTGCAATGATTACTATGGAAAATGGTCTATGTAAATGCAAGTTGTTGTTATGAGTTCTAACCCTAGTACCAACGTCTGTACAAAATCCAAATAAAGAAAGACTTGTATTTATGCAGTGCCATTCATGACCCTTACGCATTTTACAGCCAGTGAAGTGTAGTCACTGTTGTAATGTAGGGAGACCTAGGCTGACATTTTAGTGCGGCATTGAGAGGGTACTGCACTGCCAGAGATGTGTTTGCTGGATGAGATTTTAGGGGTGAATTTTCCCGAAGCTAACTCCACTCCTCCAACCTGGCTTTGGTGGAAGTACAGCACAAACCCCTGCTTAAGCCCTGAGGAATTCCACTCCTGTGAACCTGTTTGTTTAATGGATGTTAATAATCCTATGGTACTTATTTGAAGAAAGTAGAATTTCAAAGGTGTCCTAGCCAACATAACAGCACCTCATCTTCCGACTAGGCACTTTACAGCCTTCCGGACTGAATATTGAGTTCAACAATTTTAGATCATGAACTCTCTCCTCCATCCCCACCCCCTTTCCGATCCCCCTTTTTTCCAATAATTTATATAGATTTTTCTTTTCCCACCTATTTCCATTATTTTTAAATGTATTTCCATCCATTGTTTTATCTCTGCCTTTTAGCCTATTTCGATCCCTTCCCCCCACCCCACTGCCACTAGGTCTATCTGTACCTTTATTATCACATTCCTTAGATAATATCACCAGCTTCAACACTTCTTTGTCCTTTTGTCTATGACATCTTTTGGTTATCTCCACCTAGCACTGGCCCTCTATCCAGCTCTACCTGTCCCACCCGCCCCCCTTAAACCAGCTTATATTTCACCTCATTTCTATTTTTCCTTAGTTCTGTTGAAGAGTCATATGGACTCGAAACGTTAACTGTGTTCCTCTCCGCAGATGCTGTCAGACCTGCTGAGTTTTTCCAGGTATTTTTGTTTTTGTTTTATAACTTCAAAAAACTTATTTTCACTCATCACTCATCTTGTTTGTGTCTGTGCATTGGCTGCTGTGGTTGTCTTGCTAACAGTGACTGCTTTTTAAAGTAATTAATTGTATATGAATTGTTTTCAGATATCATAAACTGAGTGCAGCAAGAACTCATATATAGCATAGGGACATACGGAACTGCATAAAGACCATACCAGTCCATCAGACTTGTAGCTCAAAAACAGAATAGACTGTCCATTTTTCTCAGCTATGTCTGTCCAATTGTGTGCAGTTCTGGTCACCACATTACAGGAAGGACATAATAGCTTTGGAGAGAGTGCAGAGGAGGTTTACAAGAATGTTGCCAGGGTTAGAAAAGTGTAGCTATGAGGAGAGATTGGATAGGTTGGGGTTATTTTCCTTAGAACAAAGAAGGCTGAGAGGTGACTTGATTGAGGTGTACAAAATTATGAAGGGAATAGATAGAGTGGACCAGATAAAATCGTTTCCCTTGATGGAGAATTCTAGAACCAGTGGACATAGATTCAAGATAAGTGGCAGAAGGTGTAGGGGGGACATGAGGAAGAACTTTTTTACTCAGAGGGTAGTGGGTATCTGGAATTCACTGCCCAGGTTGGTGGTGGAGGCAGAAGCTCTAAACTCTTTTAAAAAGTACCTGGATCTTCACCTAAAGTGCTATAAGCTGCAGGGCTATGGGCTGGGTGCAGGAAGGTGGGATTAGAAAGGGCACCTGGGTGTCCTCGGGCTGGCATGGACAAGATGGGCTGAATGGCCTCCTTCTGTGCTGTAATTTTTCTATGGTTCTATGGTTCTATGGTTCCAAACCCACGACCGCAACCATCTAAAAGTACAAGGGCAGCAGATACATGGGAAGTTCCTCTCCAAGCTACTCATCATCCTGACTTGGAAATAAATCTCTGTTCCTTCACAGTTGCTGGGTCAAATTCCTGGAACTCTCTCCCTAACAGCACTGTGGGTGTACCTACACCACATGGACTGCAGCGGTTCAAGAAGGCAGCTCACCACCACCTTCTCAAGGGCACTTAGGGATGGGCAATAAATGCTGACCTAGTCAGCGATGCCCACATCCCATGAATGAATAGAAAAAAACTGATCTATAACTTTCCCTACCCCTGCACACCTCCAACCCTTATTTAAGGTGTTTGGCAGAAGAACCAAAGGAGAGATTAGGATTTTAAAATTTTATGCAGTGAGTTGCTATGAGTTGGAATGCAATTCCTGAAAGGGTGTGCGAAAGAGAGTCAGTGGTAACTTTCAAATGTGAATTAAATAAATACTTGAAAAGGAAAAAAATCCAGGGCTTTGGAGAAAGCGACAGGACAATGGGCAGCACTTTCAAAGCTAGAACAGACATAATGGGCCAAAAGGCCTCTTTCTGAGCAGAATGATTCCATGTTCTGTTGTAGCTCTTAGGATTTGGTAAAAGCATCTTGGCTATGTCAATAAGTTCTCTGTCTTCCCTGTGGGGTTTGGTGGGGTGAGGGGCTGGTTGGAGCCGGGATGGGCAATAAATGCAGGCCTTGCCAGCAATGCTCACATCCCATGAACAAGTTGAAAAGAGTATGGAGCAAAGTTCTCCTTATTTTTCCCAACAATATACTCGAATCCTAATCTTGGGAAGAACACTCCCTAGTATACTTGTAATAGTGTAAATTAAGGCTAAGGATATATCAGTAGGGGGCATGCATTAAATGATTACTAGAGCACATATAAAGAGACAATTATTGACACTGGTGGTGGGTTGTAGCGTGAGGAGCTATACATTTGTAATGTTTTACTTTGTGAATAAACTCAAACTGAGGAAAGATTGACTTTTGGTCTCTTCCTTCACTAACTGGCTGTCAGACGTTTGGCAATTCAGCTCCTTGAGCCTTCTGCAATTCGATTAAAGCATGATTTTAATTCCATTGGCCCACTTTAGTTCCATAACTTTCATTACACGTGCCCAACAAAAATGTATCAACCCCAGTTTGAAATTTTCCATTGACAACCCCTTCCACGCCCCCGACCCCACCACCCAACCTCAACAGCAATTTTTTGGGAAAGAAATTTTCAGATTTCAAATAGAAATTAAAGTGCAGTGTAACTAGACTGTAAAGAATCCAGCTGTGAACGAGATTGGAAACCTAAGGTTCTGAATGGCACTATAGAGATACAAGTCTTTCTTTCTTTACATGGTGACTGTAAAAGCCTTGATTAATATCTGCACCAACTTGGGGTTTAACAAAGCATAATCTAAACTAATATTAGGATATGTGTAATCATCTGCCACTAACCATTGTTGAAGCAGAGCCCATAAATTCTTTTGTATGCATGGAAATTAAGAATTTTAAAGAGAGCTTTCTGGAGAGTGGGATTAGACAAGAAGGTTCTTTCTACATTGAATTTCGGTCAACCATTGCTAAGTAGATAGAAAGCATGAGAGGAAGTTTAAGAAAGCGCTATTAAAACACAAAACAAAAACAAAAACAAAAATACCTGGAAAAACTCAGCAGGTCTGGCAGCATCGGTGGAGAGGAACACAGTTGACGTTTCGAGTCCTCATGACCCTTCAACAGAACTAAGTAAAAATAGAAAAGGGGTGAAATATAAGCTGGTTTGGGGGGGGGGGCATTGGGACAAGAACAGATAGGTAGAGGGCCAGTGATGTCACAGACAAAAGGACAAAGGTGTTGAAGGTGGTGATATTAACTAAAGGAATGTGCTAATTAAGGGTAGAAAGCAGGACAAGCAAGGTACAGATAGCCCTAGTGGGGGTGGGGTGAAGGAATTTAAAAAGGCTAAAAGGTAGAGATAAAACAATGGATGGAAATACATTTAAAAGTAATGGAAATAGGTGGGAAAAGAAAAATCTATATAAATTATTGGAAAAAACAAAAAGGAGGGGGAAAAAATGGAAAGGGGATGGAGGAGAGAGTTCATGATCTAAAATTGTTGAACTCAATATTCAGTCCAGAAGGCTGTAAAGTGCCTAGTCGGAAGATGAGGTGCTGTTCCTCCAGTTTGCGTTGAGCTTCACTGGAGCAGCAAGCCAAGGACAGACATGTGGACATGAGAGCAGGGTGGAGTGTTGAAATGGCAAGCGACAGGGAGGTCTGGGTAATGCTTGTGGACAGACCAAAGGTGTTCTGCAAAGCGGTCACCCAGTCTGCGTTTGGTCTCTCCAATGTAGACGAAACCACATTGGCAGCAACGAATGCAGTAGACTAAGTTGAGGGAAATTGAAGTGAAATGCTGCTTCACGTGAAAAGAGTGTTTGGGCCCTTGGAAAGTGAGGAGAGGGAAAGTGAAGGGGCAGGTGTTGCATCTTCTGCGGTTGCATGGGAAGGTGCCGTAGGAGGGGGTTGAGGAGTAGGGGGGTGATGGAGGAGTGGACCAGGGTGTCACGGAGGGAACGATCCCTACGGAATGCCACCTGGGGGGGTGAAGGGAAGATGTGTTTGGTGGTGGCATTGTGCTGGAGTTGGCGGAAATGGCGGAGGATGATCCTTTGAATGCGGAGGCTGGTGGGGTGATAAGTGAGGACAAGGGGGACCCTATCATGTTTCTGGGAGGGAGGAGAAGGTGTGAGGGTGGATGCGTGGGAGATGGGCCGGACACGGTTGAGGGTTTTCCACCCACGGTGGTTCACCCCCTTCTCCTCAACCCCCACCCACGGCACCTTCCCATGCAACTGCACAAGATGCAACACCTGCCCCTTCACTTCCCCTCTCCTCACCATCCAAGGGCCCAAACACTCTTTTCAAGTGAAGCAGCATTTCACTTGCACTTCCCTCAACTTAGTCTACTGCATTCGTTGCTCCCAATGTGGTTTCCTCTACATTGGAGAGACCAAACGCAGACTGGGTGACCACTTTGCAGAACACCTTCGGTCTGTCCGCAAGCATTACCCAGACCTCCCTGTCGCTTGCCATTTCAACACACCACCCTGCTCTCATGCCCACATGTCTGTCCTTGGCTTGCTGCATTTTTCCAGTGAAGCTCAACGCAAACTGGAGGAACAGCACCTCATTTTCTGACTAGGCACTTTACAGCCTTCCGGACTGAATATTGAGTTCAACAACTTTATATCATGAACTCTCTCACCCCACCCCACCCCCACTAGGGCTATCTGTACCTTGCTTGTCCTGCTTTCTACCCTTAATTAGCACATTCCTTTAGATAATATCACCTCCTCTTTTTGTCCTTTTGCCTGTGACATCATTTGGTTATCTCCACCTATCACTGTCTCTCTACCTAGTTCTACTTGTCCCAACGTCCCCCCCTCCCCCCCCCCCCCCCCCCACCCAACCAACCAGCTTATATTTCACCCCTTTTCTATTTTTACTTAGTTCTGTTGAAGGGTCATGAGGACTCGAAACGTCAACTGTGCTCCTCTCCGCAGATGCTGCCAGACCTGCTGAGTTTTTCCAGGTATTTTTGTTTTTGCTTTTGTTTTGGATTTCCAGCATCTGCAGTTCTTTCCTTTTATCCCTGCTATTAAAACACACCTACTTCCTTTGACAATTCATTAATTTGTTGTTTGAAAGGCTGTAAGCTGTTTAATAAATCTCCATTAAAAGTTTCTTAATGAGTCCCCGGTAACATGCTATAGATATGACCTAAAAACAAAAAGCAAGAGCCATGAGGGCTCGAAACGTTGACTGATTTCTTCTCCGCCGATGCTGCCAGACTTGCTGAGTTTTTCCAGGTAATTCTGTTTTTATTTTGTTATAGATATGACCTGGTGTCCCATTATCTGGTTGTATGTTAAGCCTTGTGAATCCTGTTGACATGCTAATGCTTTCTCACGAATAGTTTGCATATGCATCTGAATCAAACACTTGTGTTTGCACCTCATTAACACGTTATACATGTGCTCTGGATTCTTGGTAATATGTTGCATGTGTGAACTTTTCTTGCCACTAACTAGTTTATTTGTTTCCTGGTATCCCTGTTAACAGATTACAAGTAAAATGAATTCATCTGCACCCATTAACTGGCTCTATCTGTGCACCTCTGTCCTCATTGACTGACTTCACCTGTGCACACATGTCTGCCTCAACCGGCTTCATTTGTGCACCTATGTCCCCATTAAATGATCTCAGTATCTGTGTCCCCCAAAAACCGGCTTCATCTGTAACACAGATGTCCCCCCATCTGCCTTCTGACGTTCCTATTAACGGCTCTCATCTGAAACCTAGTGTTTCCCCATTGACCAGTGTCCCAAAGAGGCTTCCACCATGTCTGTAGGGGACCTTTTTCCAGAGCTGACAGCTGGGGCTGAGATGTGCAAAGAAGCTGGGTCCAATGGCCAACCCGAGCAGCGGGAGCAGACTGCAAATCCAAGAAACGTCACATCGAATTCCACTTTCAAATAGTAACCCCCTTTCCCAGAGAAATTAGAGTTTTGCACCGATTTGAAAAAAAATAAAAAAAACACTTGACAATGGTGGCGCCCACCCAGGGGACACTCTTTCACGGTTAAATAAAAGAATGCAAATTCTTTCAACCCGCAAGTTTAAAATATAGAATTTTTACAACTAATATTTTTCAGGGTTGAACATTTTCCAGGAGGGTTAAATCGCTGCTGTTTAAATTGCGATCCACTTGCAGCTGCCTAGTTTGTACAGTAAAAGTACACGTGGTTTACCTCTTTTTGGAAGAAGCGCTTTAATAGTGCATTTCCTCTCGCCCTCTTACTAACATCGCAATTTTTTTTGGTGTTGTTTTGCTTGTTTTTTTTTTGGGGGGGTGGTTGGTGGTGGAGGGGGTGAGTAGGCGGAGGTCAGGACCCCTCTGGGCGTTTCTTGGACTCCGCTTGTTGGATCAGTTTCACTTCTCTGGAGCTGGATTTAAAAAGGCAGCGCAGGGGGAGAGAAGGGTGAGGGACTGATGGTGCTGAAGTCTTTCTCCAACACACACCCATAGCCCAGCCGGTATGGATCCCACGCGGGTTTTTCATCTGCAACCGTGTGGTAAGCAGGATCATTTTTAAAAAAAAACATATAATAATAATAATAATAATAATTAATTATAATAATAAGGGGGAAATAAGTAAATTCACGTGGTTGCAGACACGTTAATTTCTGCGGGGGTGGTGGGTGGCAAGGAAAGGCAATTGGGTCAGTTTCAGAGGGGAAAGATGTTAAGGAAACTGAGGCGTTTACCATTGATGAGCCTTAAAGACTCGGTCTTGATGCGATGGATCACGAGTTGAAGAAGAATAAGCAAGGAAATATACTCTTCAAGTGGTTGTGGGCTTTTCAAACGTGCTTCTGCAGACTGGGGGTGTTTCCCCAGTCCACCCTTTTTCTCTTTTTTTATTTTTTTTATAAGCGCTATTCTGCTTTGCCCACAGGCTGTGAGATGGAAAGTGTTTATATAAAACCTATATCCTTGCACAGACGGCCGGTACGTTAATTATAGGGAGAAGGCAGCTTTCTGATTTGAAGCTTTTTGTTAAAAGGAAAAAACAAAATCTGAACGTTCTTGGGACTTTTAGATTTTCAGTGTAACGGCTACTCTTGCTATAGAGAGGCACAGGTTTTTTCTCACCAGGCTACTGCCTGGGCAAACCTGTCTCCTCTTTTCTGCGTGTGGCAATATAACTGGGATGGAGTCCTTCCGGGATAACTGGCAGCGCCGTGATGGTGCAAGTCACCTCTTCTGGAAGGCTGACTGGGGACCTGTGCGGTCTGTTTTTTTTTTAAAACGAGATTTATGATGTTTCTATTTATCCAAATAAGCCAGAGGTTATACATAGGCGGTTTCCAATAAACCCATCAGGGGGAAATAAAGGCTTAAGTACTGCGGGTGCTGGAAAACTGAAATGATAAGGGAAGTTCAGGAGAATCCCCTTGTCCAGGAGTGGTGAAAATGTAAAACTTGCTACCACATTCAGGTATTTTGGGGGGTGGGGGGGGGGTGGTTTGGGGGAGGGGGGGTTACTCCAGAAGTACTCGAGGGAGGAAGGGCATTTGTTGTCATTCCAGCATTCATTACCCATCCCTAATTGCCCTTGAGAAGCTGGTGGTGAGTCACCTTGAACCGCTGCAGCCCATGTTGGTGTAGGTGCACCTCACGGCGCGCGGTTAGGGAGGGAGTTCCAGGATTTTGACCCAGCCACAGGGCAGGAGCATTAAAATATGCAAGAAGGAGCTGGGTGCTGATAGTGCCAGTGGAGTCGGAAACCAGAAACAAAAACAGAAAATGCTGGAACGACTCAGCAGGTTTAACAGCATCTGGAGAGAAAATGGACTCATAGGGACTCGAAACGTTAACTCGGTTATCCCCCTGTCATCTCCGCAGATGCTGTTAGAGCTGCTGAGTTGTTCCAGCATTTTCTGTTTTTGTTTCAGATTTTCCAGCATCTGCAGTATTTTTGCTTTTATACTGGTGTGAACCAGCTGGGTTTGAATAGGCCTGGTTCTGTGCTGTGCATTCTGTATAAAAAAAAAAGTAAATAATTTGACAAACATTGTTTCTAAAGGAACATCACAGAACATTTCAAAATGGTCATTGCAGAGAGTGCAATGATATTCAAATTTTCTCCATAGGAACATAGAAAATAGGAGCAGCAGTAGGCCATTCAGCCCTTCGAGCCTGCTCCACCATTCAATATGATCATGGCTGATCCTCTATCTCAACACTGTACTCGTGCGCTCTCCCCATACTCTTTGATATTTTTAGAGATCAGAAATCTATTTATTTCCTCCTTAAATATATTCAGTGGTTTGGCCTCCACAGCCTTCTGTGGTAGAGAATTCCAGAGGTTCACTACTTTCTGAGTGAAGAAGTTTCTCCTCATCTCAGTCCTAAATGGTTTACCCTGAGACTGTGACACCTTGTTCTAGTCCCCCCCCTCCGCCCCACCCAGAGGAAACATCATCCCTGCGTCTAGTCTGTTCCATCCCTGTCAGAATTTTTATACGTTTCAATGAGATTCCCTCTCATTCTTCTAAACTCCAGTGAATACAGGCCTAATTGGCCCAATCTCTCCTCATATGACAATCCTGCCATCCCAGGAATCAGTCTGGTGAAACTTCGCTGCACTCCATCTATGGGAAGGAAACCCTTTCTTCGGTGAGAAGACCAAAACTGCACACAATACTCCGGGTGTGGTCTCACCAAGGCCCTGCACAGCTGCAGTAAGACATCCTTGCTCCTGTACTCAAGTCCTCTTGCAGTGAAGGCCAGCATACCATTTACTTTCTTAACTGCTTGTTGCTCCTGCATGCTTGCTTTCAGTGATTGCTGTACAAGAGCACCCAGGTCTCTTTGTACATCCAAAATGGTCTATCACCATTTAAATAATAGTCTGCCATTCTGGTTTTCCTACCAAAGTGGATAACTTCACACTTATTCACATTAAACTTCGTCTGCCATGTATTTGCCCACTCACTCAACCTGTCTAAATCGCCTTGAAGTCTCTTAACACCCTCCTTGTCGCTCACATTCCCACCAAGTTTTGTTGTCAGCAAACTTGGAAATATATTTGGTTCCCTCATCCAAATCATTGATATCATGTTGCACTCTAGAGAGAGCCTCAAAACAATTAAAACATGTAACATTAACATTAAATATTCAGCATACAGCCTGAGGGGTTCTGTACAGTTTCCAGCCCCTTGGTGCACTATGACTGAGAACCATCATTTTTTTTGTTGTTGCAAAAATATACTTAATTCATAAAATACCTAAAAGAACATTACTAAACATTTCAAAATGGTCGTTACAGAAAAGGAAATGATATTCAAATTTTCTACATGGGTTGTGTTGCACTCTGAGGTTCCTCAGTACGATTGTGATACCCTGTGCCTGGATGCTCCAAAGCTGATCAAAACAGGGAGCTGATCAGTGTTAAAACTGCTCTTGAATTGGCATTGCTTGTCCATTCAATGGGACACATCAGTAATTTGCTGACAGCAGGTACTTGCATTTATTCAGCGCTCCTCCTTTTGAAAGCAATGCTGAACAGAGTGGACACTGAGAAGGATTGGGTGGGGTGGAAATCAAAAGATCAAAGGCCCAGTCAAAAAGTAGGGCTGGAGACAAGGCAGTTTAGATTGGGGAGTGAAGTTCAGAGGGCATGGCATAATGAATGAACCATCCACCTCCTGTGTGAAAGAGGGATCTTGCAGTGTTCCAGAAGTGGAGGATACAGGGAAGGGTATATACTGGAAAAGATAGTTCAGGTGGGCGGGGTGAGTCCATGGAGAGATATAGAAAGTATCACTGGGTTTTGAAGTACATTCTTTGGGGCATGAGGGAGCAAACTGATGTGAAGCGAATGGGTGTGCTATAGAGAATGAGCATTGTTGTGATTTCAGCAGCTCAATTGAAAAAGCTTTTAGAAATGTGAAGGTAGGAGAAGTTTGCTCTGCAAGTTCCCTTGACACTGCAGTTTGCAGCGTGTTGTTCAAGAGTTTGTCCCCCCCCACCCCAGTCTGTGCTGAATCTGATCTTTTTACTGAAGTCAATTGAGGAGTAAATACTCATGTCAAGGAGAAATCCCCTGCACTTTTTTGAAACAGTGTCATGTGATCTTTCAAATCCACCTGAGACCTTGATTTAATATCTTGTCTGAAAGAATCTTTTAAAGTGCAGCACCCGCCCAGCAATGCAGTGGGGTGACTGTCAGCCTTGCCTTAATTTCTGTGGTAGTCTGGACAGGTTTGCCTTTTAGACTGGGGGAAGAGAACATCAAGACAATTCCATGCTGGCTGTTGTGTCTACCTGTCCAGTATTGATTAACCAGGCACCAAGAATTTTCAGAATGACTTGCTTAGTCTCATGTGGTTTGCTCACTGGCAAAACATTAAGTTCACTCCCTGGTACATCCATAGTGAGCAAAACGGAAAAAAAAAATATTTGTTTCCTTCTGGCTGTTTGCTGCACTTGCAGCAATGGAACAATATTAATCATGGTAAAGCAACGATTGCAGCACTTGCAGATATGCCAGGCTTGATCAAAAGTGGTGGTGTGCAATCAACAAGGGGAGGGATTGTGATCGGTGGAAGATTTGGCAGAATCCCACACTACAGGAGGCCATTCAACCCAATCGTGCCTGTAACTGCTCTTTAAAATTGTTATCCAATTCATCCCACTTGCTCTGCATATACCTCCTTTTCAAGTATTTATCCAATTCGCTTTTGAAAGTTGCGATTGATTGATTGCTTCCACCAGTTTTATAAGCAGTGCATTCCAGATCATCGTCATTTACCACGTTTTACTTAAATCCCTTTTTTGTCGCAATCATGTTTAAATCCTCTGCGAACTGACCCCTCCTGCCAGTTTTTCCCTATTTACTCTATCAAAACCCCTCATAATTTTGAACACTTGGCTTGGCTGTTGAAGCCCCTCCATTAAAAATAATTCCTTGCTGCCTTTATCTCATAGAATGAACAATAAGTTCTGTGGACGTTTTCCTACAATCCGAATTGTCCGACATTCAATGGCATTACCATTGCTGAATTCCCTACTATCAACATCCTGGGGGGGTTACCATTGACCGGAAGCTCAACTGGACCAGCCATATAAATACTGTGGTTACAAGACCTGGTCAGAGGCTGGGAATCCTGTGGCGCGTAACCCGTCTCCTGACTCCCCAAAGCCTGTCCAACATCTACAAGGCACAAGTCAGGAGTGTGATGGAATACTCAGTGGAGAGGTGATGGCGTAGTGGTATTGTCGCTGGACTAGTGATCCAGACACCCGGGGTAATGCTCTGGGGATTCGGGTTCCAATCTGCCATGGCAGATGGTGGAATTTGAGTTCAATGGAAATCTGGACTTAAAATTCTAATGATGACCATGAAACCATTGTTGATTGTTGTAAAAACCACGAATGTCCTTTAGGGAAAGAAATCTGCTGTCTTTACCTGGTCTGGCCTACATGTGACTCCAGGCCTACTCTTAATGCCCTCTGAAATGGCCTAGCAAGCCACTCAGTTGTATCAAACTGCTACAAAGTCACAAAAAAAAGGGAATGAAACCGGACAGGTCACCTGACATCGACCTAGGCATCAGAAACGACAACTGCAATCTCAGCCCTGTTGACCCTGCAAAGTCCTCCTTACTAACACCTGGGGGCTAGTGCCAAAATTGGGAGAACTGTTCCACAGACTAGTCAAGCAAAGTCCTGACACAGTCATCCTCACAGAATCGTACCTTACAGACACCACTATCACCATCCCTGGGTATGTCCTGTCCCACTAGCAGGATAGACCCAGCAGCGGTGGCAGTACAGTGGTATTCAGTCGGGAGGGAGTTGCCCTGGGAGCCCTCAACATCGACTCCGGACCCCATGAAGTCTCATGGTATCGGGTTAAACATGGGCAAGGAAGCCTCCTGCTGATTACCATGTACTGCCCACCCTCAGCTGATGAGTCAGTGCTCCTCCATGTTGAACACCACTTGGAGGATGCACTGAGGGTGGCAAGGGCACAGAATGTACTCTGGGTGGGGAATGTCCATCACCATGACTGTCCAAGCTGGCTGAGTCCTAAAGGACGTAACTGCTATACTGGGTCTGCGGCAGGTGGTGAGGGAACCAACAAGAGGGAAAAACATAATTGACCTCATCCTCACAAACCTGCCTGCACCTGTCCATGACAGTATCGGTAGGAGTGACCACTGCACAGTCCTTGTGGAGATGGAGTCCCAGCTTCACATTGAGGATACCACACCCCACCGTTGTGTTTTGTGGCACTACCACCATGATTAATGAGATAGATTTCGAACAGATCTAGCAACTCGACTGGGCATCCATGAGGTGCTGTGGGCACTCGAACATGATCTGTAACGTCATGGCCCCAGCATATCCCCCACTCTACCATTACCATCAAGCCAGGAGATCAACCCTGGTTCAATGAAGAGGGCAGGAGGGCATGACAGGAGCAGCATCAGATATACCTAAAAATGAGGTGTCAACCGGTGAAGCTATAAAGCAGGACTACTTGTGTACCAAACAGCATAAGCAGCAAGTGATAGACAGAGCTAAGCGTCCCACAACCAACAGATCAGATCTAAGCTCTGCAGTCCTGCCACATGCAGTTGTGAATGGCGGTGGACAATTAAACAACTCACTGGAGGAGAAGGCTCCACAAATATCCCCATCCTCAACGATGGAGGAGCCCAGCACATCAGTGCAAAAAATAAGGCTGAAGCATTTGCTACAATCTTCAGCCAGAAGTACCGAGTGAATGATCCATCTCGGCCTCCTCCGGAGGTCCCCAGCATCACAGATGCCAGTCTTCAGCTAATGCGATTCACTTCACATGATATCAAGAAACAGTGAAGGCTCTGGATACTGTAAAGGCTATGGGTTCTGACAATATTCCAGCAATAGTACTAAAGACTTGTGCTCCAGAACTTGCTACATCCCTAGCCAAGCTGTTCCAGTACAGCTACAACACTGGCATCTACCCAGCTTTGTTGAAAATTGCCCAGGTGTGTCCTGTGCGCACAAGCAGGAAAATCCAACCCGGCCAATTACTGCCCCATCAGTCAACTCTCGATCATTAGTAAAGTAATGGAAGGGGTCATTGGTGCTATCAAGCGGCTCCTGCATAGCAATAACCTGCTCATTGATGCCTAGTTTGGGTTCCACCAGGGCCACTCGGCTCCTGACCTCATCACAGCCTTGGTTCAAACATGGACAAAAGTGCTGACCTCCCGAGGTGAGGTGAGAGTGACTGCCCTTGACATCAAGGCAGCATTTGACAGCGTGGCATCAAGGAGCCTTAGCAAAACTGGAGTCGATGGGAATCATGGGGAAAACTCTCCGCTGGTTGGAGTCGTGCCTAGCAAAAAGGAAGATGGTTGTGGTTGTTGGAGGTCAGTCATCTCAGCTCCAGGGCATAACTGCAGGAGTTCCTGAGAGTAGTGTCCTTGGCCAAATCACCTTTAGCTGCTTCAACAATGACCTTCCTTCTATCAATGTCAGAAGTAGGGATGTTCGCTGATTGTGCAGTCATTAGAGAACCATGTTCAGCACCATTCGTGTCTCCTCAGATACTGAAGCAGTCTATGTCCAAATGCAGCAATATCCAGGCTTGAGCTGACAAGTGGCAAGTAACATTGCCTGACACTTGTGTGGTGCAATGATCATCTCCAGCAAGAGAGAATCCAACCATTGCCCTTGATGTTCAATGGCATTACCATCACTGAATCCCCCACTATCAACATCCTGGAGGGTTACCATTGATTAGAAACTGAACTGGACTGGTCATATGAAAAATACAATGGCTACAAGGACAGGTCAGATGTTAGGAATCGTGTGACGAGTAACCCATCTCCTGACTCCCCAAATCCTGTCCACCATCTACAAGGCGCAAGTCAGGAGTGTGATGGAATGCTCCCCACTTCGATGAGTGCAACTCCCACAATGCTGAAGAAACTTGACACCATCCAGGACAAAGCAGCCCGCTTGATTGGCACCACATCCACAATAATTCACTCCCTCCACCACCGACACACAGTAGCAGCAGTATGTACCATCTACAAGATGCACTGCAGGGATTCACCAAGGCTCCTTCGACAGCACCTTCCAAACCCACAACCACTATCATCTAGAAGGACAAGGACAGCAGGGAGATGCAAACACCACCTGGAAGTTCCCCTCCAAGCCATTCACCACCCTGACTTGGAAATATATAGCTGTTCCTTCACTGTCGCTGGGTCAAAAACCTAGAACTCCCTCCCTAACAGCACTGTGGGTGTACCTACACCACATGGACTGCAGCAGTTCAAGAAGGCAGCTCACCACCACCTTTTCAAGGGCAATTAGGGATGGACAATAAATGCTGGCCCAGCCAGTGAAGCCAACATCCCATGAACGATAATTTATAAAAAGAAGCACTGGGCCTGACTGATCTGTGTGTGTATGTCCACACTAAATTGCAGAAACATTAGCCAGGGCTATGGGGAAAAAAACAGGTGAGTGGGATTCTTTGGATAGTCATACTGAAGAACCAGCATGGGTATGGTGGGGTGAATGGGCTCCTTCTGTGCTGTACTATTCATGATTATCAATATTCTTGGGTTCATGGGAGAAGAATCTTGTTGATTACCCTTAAGTTTCCTGTTGATCTTTTCTGGGAATCAGGGTGTTGAGCGAAGATTTAGGCCGAAAGGCCTCTTTGTCCTTTTCTCGAGCTGGTGAGTGTATCCTGATACCCAGTTTTTTTTTATTAAAAGCATTCATGGGATGTTGGTGTTACCAGCTGGGCCATCCCTAATTGCCCTTGTTCGGACAGCATTTAAGAGTCAGCCACATTGCTGTGGGTCTGGAGTCACATGTAGGCCAGACCATGTACGGATGGCAGACTTCCTTCCCTAAAGGGCATCAGTAAACCAGATGGGTTTTTACAACAATCGACAATGGTCTCATGGTCATCCTCAACCTTTTAGTTCAAATTTCGTCGTTTGCCTTGGTGGGATTCGAACCTGGGTCCCCAGAGCATTACCCTGGGTCCCTGGAATGCTAGTGCAGTGACAATGACACTATGCCACCACCTCCCCCTATTGTGTCACACATGGCCCTGTGATGGCTGGCCTCAGTGTTTCATTTGTGTTAGAGCCCAGTTACACACCTACCCTAAATGGTTTTTTTAAAAAAACCGCTCCTTACATTTATGTACAGTACCGCATCTATTTATGTGTAAAAATATCGCTGGAGGTTTCAAAGATGAAGAGTTGGCTGAAAGTTTGGACAAAGGGCTAAGTTTTGTACTTGGTAGCATCCTTTCCTTTGGATCAGAAGGCATCAAGTCCCACTCCAGAAACTTGAACACATAACCTGGGCTGACACTTCAGTGTAATGTTGAGGGAGGGTGGCACTGATGTGTATGTTGTATTTTGGATGATGCGTTAAACAGAGATCTTGTCTGCCTTCTCAGGTGGACATAATGATCACGTGGCATTATTTCAAAGAGCAGCAGGAGAGTTTTCCCTGATGCGTTCACTAATATTTATCCCTGTCGATATTTATCAATGTGACTGAAACAGATTGTCTGATCATTGTCACATTTCAGTATTTGAGAGCTTGCTGTGAACAAATTGACTGCAGTATTTCCCTATGTTATAACAGTGACCGTGCAAGTACTCTCACCTCCTTGCAATTTCCCCCCCAACACCCCCCCCGTCATACCAAGGAGCTTGGTGCTTGTACAATGCACAGTGAGTGGGCCAGCCCTTGATTTTTTAAAAAATATATTATGTGGTTTTTGTGGTGTGGTTGTTTCTTAACCTTTCACAATGGAACAAATAGCCTTTGTCTCTGATGCCAACTCTTCAGGAGCTGGTTTGGCTGCAGCGTCAAGTCCGCAAAAGTTTTGCAGGCATAAGATAACGTTGAGATTTTTGTTTGTCGTGATCGACACAGGTGGGTGTGGTGTTTTTGTCAATGGGATATAGGTTCCTGTGCCTGATTTTAAACTGGCCTGATCTCCTGCTCTGGCACAGTGGAGAGGTTTGGGGATGTGAAAGGGGCTACACCAATGCAAGCTTTCCTCCGTTCCGGCTTTGGGAGGGGAGGAATTGTGAGAGGTGGATGATGTTACATCTTAAAAACTCTTAACTTTGCTGAATCCTGAGGCAGTCTACTTCTTTTAAACTTTGTGCTGGATTGTGGGTACATGGCACTTGCTGCTCAAGTTGTTCCCTTGCGTATGGATGGGAGTCAGATTGTCAGCTTGTCTTCCCAGTTATGCTGCTTTTCCATTGACACTTGAGGGAAAATTTGCTTGCACCTACTGTTTGGCCTTTTACCCCACAGCCTGGAATGAATGGGTCTGTTGACATTCTTGGCTGATTTTTGAATACTAGTTTAGCCTGTATTTGGTGGGGGGTGGGGGGTGGTGTTGGAGGTGGAGGAGGAGGAGGAAGAGGACCGTGAAGAGCAGATGGGCAGGTTTTATCTTCCTCTTTTTTTCTTTGTTTCTCTCCGCCCTGTGAAGGCATTGCTGCTTCAAGTCAGACTTGTTTGGTGGTCTAGCTGAAAACTGGTGCTCATTGATGGCGGAACCTTGCCCTTGAGCAATAGCCAATGGCAGCCTGTGCTTTAAATGTGTTTATATGTAAAAAAATATAAATCTAGTGCCAGATTCCACCACAAATATTGCACCTCCACATACAGTGACACAATTTGGTAATTATTATTTACTGCTGCTGTGTGAGAAATACTCAATCTCCCCACCCTGCCCTGTTCCCACACCTTTAATGAACCCTAAAAAATTCTCTTCTGTTCTTCCTTTCAAAGCCTTTGCCTTCCCTCCCCCTGCCCCCACTCTGCTTGCTGGGGCTACTGCTGAAAGATTTAGATGGTCTGTATCACCTCCTTGCAATTTTCCCCCTCCACCCCCCCCCACCCCATCATACCAAGGAGCTTAGTGCTCGTACAATGCACAGAGTGGGTCAGCCCTTGATTTTTAAAAAAATATATTGTGTGGTTTTTGTGGTGTGCTTGTTTCTTAACCTTTCACAATGGAACAAATAGCCTTTGTCTCTGATGCCAACTCTTCATGAGCTGGTTTGGCTGCAGCATCAAGTCCGCAAAAGTTTTGCAGGCGTAGGATAACGTTGAGATTTTTGTTTGTCGTGGTCGCCACAGGTGGGTGTGGTGTTTTTGTCAATGGGATATAGGTTCCTGTGCCTGATTTTAAACTGGCCTGATATCCTGCTCTGGCACAGTGGAGAGGTACTGAGACTGCTAGGGGTTCATCTGTGCCCCAATAATAGTATTGGCTGACTATCTTCCTTCCCCTAAGAGAAAAGCAAAATGCTGCTGATGCTGGAAATCTGAAACAGAAACAGAAAATGCTAGAAAAAAACTCAGGCCTAGCAGCATCTGTGGAGAGAGAAACAGAGATAAGGCTTCTTCAGAGCACAACTCCTCACAGATGCTGCTAGGCCTGCTGAGTTTTTCCAGCATTTTCTGTTTTTCTGTATCTTCCTTCCCCGTTAGACAGGTGGTTGATAGCGGGTGACACAAGAAGTGCAAAGCACGTTACTCTCTGAAAGGCCAAAGTGATTGGCGGGTTGGGTGGAAGCAGATTGTGTGATGACTGCGCTCCCTACCAATCAAAGCTGAAATGATTGCTGAAGTTGTGCAACGGGTTGATGAAGTCTTGCTGTGATGGTTCAGGGTTTTGGTGAAACCACATTTGGAATACTGTGTGCAGCTTTGGTCTCCATATTTAAGGAAGGATATATTTGCGTTGGAGACAGTGCAGCAAAGGTTCCAGTGAAGCCCAACGCAAACTGGGGAGGACCAGCACCTCCTCTTCCAAGTTAGACACTTTACAGCCTTCTGGACTTAACATTGAGTTCAACAACTTCAGACCATGAAAGCACTCTCCTCCATCCTCACCCCTTTTCTTTTAATCCCCTTTTTCCCTACATTCATTTTTATTTTTTATCCATTTCAATTTTTATTTTTATTAATTTATCCATGGTTTTACCCCCCTTTTTTTTTATCCCTGCTTCTATCCCACGTTCTATCTTTTTTTTCCCCCACCGCTAACCCCCCATCCCATCCCCTACCCTACAGGGCCATCTGTTACTTGTTCCATGTTGTTCTTTCACACAATGCTACCCTTGTTCTGCTATTATCACATTCTGCTTTCTTACCTTTTATGCCACTATCAGCACCATTTTTTTTTTTAGCACTAACCACTACCATTAACACTCCCTTTGTCCTGTTGTTCGTGACATCCTTGTCAATCCCTCCTTTCTCCCCACCTATCACCGACCTTTTATCCAGCTCCACCTACCCCAACCCCTTTAACAGTATAAATTTAATCCATTTCCACTTCTCTTCAACTCCGAAGAAGGGTCTTACGTTAACTCTGTTTCTCTCTCCACAGAGATGCGGCTAGACCTGCAGAGTTTTTCCCAGCATTTTCTGTTTTTGTTTCAGATTTCCAGCAGCTCCGGTGTTTTGCTTTTATCTTTATATTCACTAGATTGGTACCTGGGATGAGAGGGTTGTCCTCTGACAGACTGTTTGAACTGGGCTTATATTCTCTGGAGTTTAGAAGAATGAGAGGTGATCTCATTGAAATGTACAAGATTCTAAAGGGGCTTGACAGGGTAGACACTGAGAGATTGTTTCCGCTGGTCGGGGAGTCTAATACATGAGGGCACAGGTTTTGGAGTTAGGAGCCGATCATTTAGAGCTGAGGTGCGGAGGAATTATTTCACTCGAATCTTTGTGAATTTTTGGAATTCTCTACCGCAGAGGGTTATAGCAGCTCCGTGGTTGAATACATTTAAGGCTGGGATAGACAGATTTTTGGTGTCTCGGGGAAAATCAAGGGTTACGGGAGTGGGCAGGAAAATGGAGCAGATGCCCAAGGACAGCCATGATCATATTGAATGGCGGAGCAGGCTCGGTGGGCAGTGTGATCTACTCCTTCTATTTCCTGTGTTCGTGTGACCATTTATAATAATATCAAATACCTTAATGTGATAAGGTGCCTTGATAATTGATATACTGCAGTTGAGAATATATCGAATCTATTGACCAGTTTGTTTTTGAGCTAATGTTTCCTTTGTGTAAAGTCATGCCTTGGCAATTGTGCAAACTGTGTTCGGGAGTGATGATGTGATGAGTGCGTTCTACTTGAGAACGTCCAGCACTTCGCCAATTCTGTGAGATATTTACATCCTGGGGGTTACCACTAACCAGAAACTGAACTGGACTAGCCATATAAATACTGTGACTACAAGAGCAGGTCAAAGGCTGGGAATCATGTGGCAAGTAGTTCACCTCCTGACTCCCCAAAGCCTGTCCACCATCTACAAGGCACGAGTCAGGAGTGTGATGGAATACTTCCCGCTTGCTTGGATGAGTGCGGCTCCGACAACACTCAAGGAGCTTGACACCATCCAGGAGAACGCAGCCAGCTTGATTGGCACCACATCCAGCACCTTCAACGGTCACTCCCTCCACCACTGATGCACAGTGATGACAGTGTGTGCCATGTACAAGATGCTCTACAGCAACCCACGAAGGCTCCTTCAACAGCACCTTCCAAACCCATGACCTCTACCACCTAGAAGGACAAAGGCAGCAGATAGATGGGAACACCACCGCCTGGAAGTTCCCCTCCAAATGGCACACCTTCCTGACTTGGAAATATATCGCCGTTCCTTCCCTGTCACTGGGTCAAAATCCTGCAACTCCCTTCCTAACAGCACTGTGTGTGTACCTACACTACATGGACTGCAGCGGTTCAAGAAGGTGGCTCACCACCACCTTCTCAAGGGTAATTAGGGATGGGCAATAAGTATTGGCTTTGCCAGTGACACCCCCCATCCTATGAATGAATAAATAATAAATAAGATGCTGGCACAAAACAGGACCTACTCCTTAACTCTTCATACCTTTTTACCACGTCATTTTCCAGCTGCCAGTTTTGGACCTGCCTCGTGATGAATGATGTCAAAGTCACCTAACATTATATCATGATGTCTCCTTGTCCCCTGTTTGTTGCCAACTCTCGAGTGTCAGCACCTCCAGTCCCTGTTTTGGAAACTCTGCCAATACTGCCGGGCACTATCCAAGATTGTTTTATACAGATACTCTCTTGTGCTTGCTGCTGGAGGCATAATATTGCAGAGTAGTTAAACATTAGAGAAGCAATTGGTCCCATCTTCATCCATCCATAAAGATCCTCGATTTCAATTCACTTTCCCCATTTTAGCATCTAAAATGATTGAAGAGTTTATCCTTCCACAATTCTTCAGCCTATTCCATTCTTCGAAAATAAATTCCTGCTGTCGCTCATCCTAACTTTTCCATTTACAAGTTTAGCCCTGTGTCATCCTCTTGCAATTTAATTTAACATAACACTCTGGATCTACCCTCTTCCCATTGCTTTAATCCTCTTTTATACTTCTACTCAGACCTTGAGCACTCATCTCTAGGTGAAAAAGCTCAAGAGTTTCCAGGGTATGTTTTCTGAATGTTGAAAGTAGGGATCAGCCTGGAGGACATTTTAGATGTCCACTATTCCTGGAGCTTCAAAGAACTGGGGTGTATTACTCAAGTTGCTTAAGGCCCTAAGATCTAAGATTGCCTGTCTCTGTGTGTGTCTCTGTGTCTCTCTCTCCTCCTTTTGAAGATGTTCTTTTAAAAACTACTACTTTAACAAGCTTTTGTTGATTTTTTTTTTAATGCTTCCGTGAACCGCCCTGGGACATTTTTGTTCTGTTAAAGGTGCTATATAAATGCATGTTGTTGTGTGGTTTGATCAGGGCAGTTTAATCTCAGTTTACACTGCCTTGTTTATTTTTTCTGACTACTGCTAAGCATTGGTTACTTGTGTCGTATGTCACATCTCCTTTGACCATTTCCACCCCATCTGTGTGTTATGTGTGTGTTTGTTCCTTTGTGTTCCGTACTTGTTTGTATTATATTTCAGCTGCTCACGTTGATCGTTTACACTCGATACCAGTCCATTCATTGAGTCAATTGATAAAGATACCTGTCCTGTTAATGGGACCAAGCAATTACCCGCCCCTACTTAATGATGGACCTTTCTTTCCAATTTTCTCTTTCCCTGTAATTCTACCAACTCTCTTCCCTCGCCTCCCCTCCCCTCCTCATTTACCCAGTTTCCATTTGTTCACCGCTTTAACCTGGATAAGTAAGAGAGAGGGCTAGGAACTAAAGAGAATCAGGTGTACTCCCTAAAAAATCATTTTCTTAACTTGAGACTAAGAACATTGTGCATCCAAATCCCATTGTCCCCGTTACACTGAAGCGGCCTGTTAATGGTGGCACTGATCAAGAGCTCCCTCGCAGCCTGGGCAATGGTGGCTGGCACCTTTAAAAGAAATTGCTCGTGGAAGCTCTTTATTTTTAGAGGTGTTTGGCTGATTTCCAGCGTGGGGGTCCCTTGTGTGCCCAGAGAAAGCTTTTCCTGAGATTGAATTCAAACTTGTGTTCATTTAAACTTGTGCTCGTTTTGAATGTGAATATTTCTGTGGAACATTGATGTGGCCATGTGCGAGGTATTTTATTTATGTGAGAGCCCGCTTGCTGCTACACCATCGGTCCTGACCTCCTCTGTTGTACTCCTGCCACTGTTGGGGAGAGGCTTGCTAAATGCTTGGCAATGACTTTGCGATGGGGGCAGCCAGTGCCAGGAGCAAGCTTCAGTGCAAAACGAGGAAATGGCTTAATTATTAATGTCCCTCAAGGCGGAGAGCGTTGCTGATTTATGATCCTTTTTCAGAAAAACTTTCTGAAGGTGCAAAATTAGAATTTTAATCTGCGCAGGTGGGAAAAAATAGATTTTTTGGGGTAAAAAATGCATTGAACTTTTTTCAGTTGTTTTGAGTTATAAACGTATGGGAGTTGGAAGTCCTGTTTCATGTTTTGAAAATTGTTTTTCTGTTTATTATTCAATTTTCTGCCTTGCATGTCCTAGCGATAAGACTTTCTTGTTTTAGAATTATTTTGTCTCTGCCTCATGCCCATTCTCTCCATTGTTTGCTTCAGATTTGCATTGTCTCTTTCCTTTGTCCCTTCTCCTTGCCCCCTCCCACTGCCCAATTCCTCTGTGTTGGGTTAGGAGTTAAGATATCAGCGAGATATGAGGCCCTGTGTTTATGAAATCCATCCCCTGTCTGCCAACAAAGCACAGATGTCTTGTTGATCACTGAGAGTTGAAAAGAATATTGAAATATTTGAGGTGCAGTGAAGTAAATCTAGTATGAAATTGATGGGTTTTTTCCCCCTTTATTGATCAAGTTCCATATTCCTTTGTTTTTGGTTTAAAAAAAAACCTGTTAACAGATGAGTATTGAGTATTTTTGCATCTAGGAGGTGACCATGATTAGTAACTATATTGACTACCTTGAGGCCTGGACTTTATTGTTGGAAGGTGCTGTCTAAGGAGCCTTGGTGAATTCCTGCAGTGCATCTTGTAGATGGTACACACTGCTGCTACTGTGCGTCAGTGGTGGAGGGAGTGAATGTTTGTGGATGTGATGCCAATCAAGTGGGCTGCTTTGTCCTGGACGGTGTCAAGCTTCTTGAAGTCTGTGGGAGTGGCACTCATTCAGGCAAGTGGAGAGTATTCCATCACACTCCTGACTTGTGCCTTGTAGTTGGTGGATAGGCTTTGGTGAGTCAGGAGGTGAGTTACTTGTCGCAGGATTCCTAGCTTCTGACCTGCTCTCATAGCCACAGTATTTATATGGCTAGTCCAGTTCAGTTTCTGGACAATGGTAACTCCCAGGATGTTGATAATAGGGGAATCAGTGATGGTAATGCCATTGAATGTCAAGGGGCAATGATTAGATTCTCTCGTTGGAGATGGTCATTGCCTGACACTTGTGTGGCACGAATGTCACTTGCCACTTGTCAGCCCAAGCCTGGATATTGCCCAGATCATGCTTCATTTGGACATGTATCTGAGGAGTCGCGAATGGTGCTGAACGCTGTGCAATCATCAGTGAACATCCCCACTTCTGACCTTTTGATGGAAGGATGGTCATTGAAGCAGCTGAAGATAGGCTGGACTGAGGACACTACCCTGAGGAACTCCTGCAGTGATGTCCTGGAACTGAGATGACTGACCTCCAACAGCCGCAACCATCTTATTTTGTGCTAGGTATGACTCCAACCAGTGGAGAGTTATCTCCCTTCCCTGATCCTGATTGACTCCAGTTTTGCTAGGGTTCCTTGATGCCACACTCGGTCAAATGATGACGATGTCAAGGGCAGTCACTCTCACCTCACCATGGGAGTTCAGGTCTTTTGTCCATGTTTGAACCAAGGCTGTAATGAGGTCAGGAGCTGAGTGGCCCTGGTGGAACCCAAACTGGGTGCCAGTGATCTTGCTAAGCAAGAGCCGCTTGATAGCACTGTTGATGACCCATTCCATTACTTTATTGTTTGTATGAGAGTAGACTGATGGGGTGGTAATTGGCCCGGTTAGGATTTGTCCTGCTTTTTCTGTATAGGACATTGGCAATTACCCAACAATGTGGAAAATTGCCTGTGTTGTAGCTGTACTGGCTAGGGGCGCAGCAAGTTCTGGATCACAAGTCTTCAGTACTATTGCTAGGCTATTGTCAGGGCCCATAGCCTTTGCAGTATTTAGTGCCTTCAGCCATTTATTGATATCACATGAAGTGAATTGAATTGGCTGAAGACTGGCACCCGTGATGCTGGCGACCTCCGGAGGAGGCCGAGATGGATCATCCGCTCAGCATTTCTGGCTGAAGATTGTACCACATTCTTCAGCTTTACCTTTTGCATGATGTGCTGGGCTTCCCCATCATTGAGGATGGGAATATTTGGAGCTGCCTACTCCAGTGAGTAGTTTAATTGTCCATCACCATTCATGACTGGATGTGGCAGGACTGCAGATCTTACCTGTTAGCTGTTGGATTACTTAGCTCTATCACTTGCTGCTTTCGCTCTTTGACATGCAAGTAGTCCTGTGTTATAGCTTCATTGGGTTGACATCTCATTTTTAGGTATGTCTGATGCTGCTCCTGGCATGTCCTCCTGCACTCTTCTTTGAACTAGGGATGATCCCCTGGCTTGATGGTAATGGTAGAGTGGGGAATATGCTAGGCCATGAGGTTACAGATTGTGTTTGAGTACAATTCTGCTGCTGCTGATGGCCCACAGCAGCTCATGCATGCCCAGTCTTGAGTTACTGGATCTGTTCGAAATCTATTCCATTTAGCACTGGGAAAGTGCCACACAGCACAATGTGCAGTGGTGATTCCTACCGATACTTTCATGGACAGATGCATTTGCAGCAGGCAGGTTGGTGAGCATGAGGTCAAGTATGTTTTTCCCTCTTGTTGGTTCCCTCACCACCTACTGCAGACCCAGTCTAGCAACTATGTCCTTTAGGAGTCGGCCAGCTCGGTCACTAGTGGTGCTACCGAGCCACTGCTGGTGATGGACATTGAAGTCCCCCACCCAGAATACATTCTGCACCCTTGCCACCCTTCGTGACTCCTCCAAGTGGTGTTCAACATGGAGGAGCACTGATTTACATACACTGTAAAACACTGAATAAAACACTGAAGATTTAATCATGTTATAAATGATAGGTGGGTACATTTGACCTATCTTGCTATAGAAACCTATGGTAACCATCACAGGGTTCTAACTACCCCTTGAATAATGCCAGACTGTTCCCTTAACCTGCCCAGAGATTAATGAGGCTTTTCATGATCAAGTGGTTCATGATACAAATTCTGAATTTAGCAACAAACCAAACTTAGTTCCCTTTTTCCTGCAGTCTTTCTTTAACTTGAGATATTAAGGCATTAATCGGGTACCAGGCTGCTATAAAGATCTATAGCAAAATACTGCGGATGCTGGAAATCTAGAACAAAAACAAAAATACCTGGAAAAACTCAGCAGGACTGACAGCATCGGCGGAGAGGGATACAGTTGACGTTTCGAGTCCGTATGACCCTTCATCAGAACTAAGACGTATAGAAATGAGATGAAATATAAGCTGGTAGAAATGGGTGGGACATCTTTGGCAGTCTCTTCTTGGCCTCCACCTATCACTGGCCCCCTATCGAGCTCTCCTGTCCCACCCACTTCTACCAGTTTATATTTAATCTCATTTCTATATGTCTTAGTTCTGATGAAGGGTCATACGGACTCGAAACGTCAACTGCTATAAAGATCTCTCTAGTCTTTTTAAAAAAACTGAGTGTGTCTTTGTAACTTGTTTTTCATACATCCAAGGCTGCTGACTGTACAATCTCTGAACATTTCTCTTATGTATTGGCGTTTCAACATGTTGACCTGGATTTTGCAGTCATTAGTGAAGTGATGTCACTTTTCACTGATCCTGCAAGCTGTGTGACGTGGGCTTTCACCTTTCCTGATGTTAATTTCATTCTGTTGTCAACTGTAAGGAATCTCTGGTGTCTAGCAACAGCGATGTCATCAAACAAGCTAAGCACCCAATCACATTCAACTCTCACAGACAGAAAACCAGGAAGTAAAGAGCAGATGTTATCACTCACTGTTTTTAGTTTTGCAGAAAGCAAAATAAAGTTTGCTACATTCACATGGGCTGAAACATCATTAACTTTAAAAATAATTGTATCTATGGAGTGCAGAAGTTTGATATTCCACAAATAAAAGAACCATAGAGGTGGTCAGTAGTAATTATGATGCAGTGTACGATTTAAAAATTCAGCTACACCTCATTCAAAAAGGCATAATGTTTTCAATTCTGTTTTACATTGAGACTAATAGCATTGAAAGTGTTTCACGTCAATTCAGTGATTTCTAATTTATTTCCTGAGAGGTCTTGAATAGCACACCCTGTGGAGGAGCAGGGAATCACAGACAGCAACTTCTGGATTTCCATGCTGAACTGCTTCTGGGTCAGCATAGTAGTGTCTCAGTTTCATGAGGATAAATTCTGACAGTTTTGTCATCATTACAATCGCAAAATCCGGACTGATGACTTCACTCCTGGTTCACTAATGTCCTTCAGGGAAGGAAATCTGTCGCCCTTACCTAGTCTGGCCTGCATGTGACTCCAGACCCACAGCAATCTGGCTGATTCTTAAATGCCCTCTGAAATGGCCTAGCAAGCCACTCAGTTGTATTAAACCGCTACAAAGTCACAAAAAAGGAATGAAACCGGACGGACCACCCGCATCAACCTAGACACCGGAAACGACAATGGCAATCTCAGAACCTATCAACCCTGCAAAGTGCTCCTTAATAACGCCCGGGGGTTAGTGCCAAAAATGGGAGAGCTGTCTCGCAGGCTAGTCGAGCAACAGCCTGACATAATCATCCTCATGGAATTAGACCTTACAGATAATGTCCTAGACACCACCATCACCATCCCCGGGTATGTCCTGTCCCACTGGCAGGACAGGCCCAGCAGAGGTGGTGGCACAGTGATATACAGTCAGGAGGGAGTTGCCCTGGGAATCCTCAACATCGACTCCGGACCCCGTGAAGCCTCATGGCATCAGGTCAAACATGGGCGAGGAAACATCCTGCTGGTTATCACGTACCGCCCTCCCTCAGCTGATGAATTAGCACTCCTCCATGTTTAGGAGCTTGGAGGGAACACTGAGGGTGGCAGGAGGGCAGAACGTACTCTGGGTGGGGGACCTCAATGTGCATCACCAAGAGTGGCGCTGTAGCACCACTACTGACTGAGCTGGCCGAGTCCTAAAGGGCATAGCTGCTAGACTGGGTCTGCAGCAGATGGTGTGAGGGAAAAAAAAAATTGACTTCATCCTCACCAACCTGCCTGCCGCAGATGCAACTATCCATGACAGTATCACTAGGAGTGACCACTGCGCAGTTGTTGTGGAGACGAAGTCCCACCTTCACATTGAGGATACCCCTCATCGTGTTGTGTGGCACTATCACTGTGTTAAATGGGATAAATTTTGAACAGATCTAGCAACTCAAGACTGGGCATCCATGAGGCGCTATGGGCCATCAGCAGCAGCAGAATTATACTCGAACACAATCTGTAACCTCATGGCCCCCCATATCCCCCACTCTACCATTACCATCAAGCCAGGGGATCAACCCTAGTTCAATGAAGAGTGCAGGAGGGCATGCCAGGAGCAGCACCAGGCATACCTAAAAATGAGGTGTCAACCTGGTGAAGTTATAACACAGGACTACTTGCGTGCTAAACAGCATAAGAAGCAAGTGATGGACAGGGCTAAGCGATCCCTTAACAAACTGATCAAATCTAAGCTCTGCAATCATGCCAACTGCAGTCATGAATGGTGATGGACAATTAAACAACTCACCAGAGGAGGAGGCTCCACAAATATCCCATCTTCAATGATGGAGGAGCCCAGCACATCAGTGCAAAAGATAAGGCTGAAGCATTTACTACAATCTTCAGCCAGAAGTACCGAGTGGATGACCCATCTTGGCCTCTTCCGGAGGTTCCCAGCATCACAGATGCCAGTGTTCAGCCAATTCAATTCACTCCACCTGAAATCAAGAAATGGCTGAAGGCTCTGGATACTGCAAAGGCTATGGGCACTGACAATATTCCGGCAATAGTAGTAAAGACTTGTGCTCCAGAACTTGCCGTGCCCCTAGCCAAGCTGTTCCAGTACAGCTACAAAAGTGGTATCTACCTTGCTATGTGGAAAATTGCCCAAATATGTCATGTACACAAAAAGCAGGACAAATCCAACTTGGCTGATTGCCGCCTATCAGTCTATTCTCGATCATCAGTAAAGTAATGGAAGGGACCAGCAACAAGTGCTTTCAAGCAACACTTGCTTAGCAATAACCTTCTCACTGACGCCCAGTTTGGGCTCCGCCAGATCCACGCAGCTCCTGACCTCATTACAGCCTTGGTTCAAACATGGACAAAAGAGCTGAACTCCTGAGGTGGGGTGAGAGTGACTGCCTTTGACATCAAGGCAGCTTTTGACAGTGTGGCATCAAGGAGCCCTAGCAAAAATGGAGTCAATGGGAATCAGGGCGAAAACTCTCCACTGGTTGGTCATACCTAGCACAAAGGAAGATGGTTCTGGTTATTGGAGGTCAATCATCTCAGCTCCAGGACATCACTGCAGGAGTTCCTCAGGATAGTGTCCTTGGCCCAACCATCTTCAGCTGCTTCATAAATTACTTTCGTTCCATCATAAGGTCAGAAGTGGGGATGTTCGCTGATGATTGCACAATGTTCAGCACCATTCGTGAATCCTGAAGCAGTCCATGTCTAAATGCAGCAAGACCTGGACAATATCCAGGCTTTGGCTGACAAGTGGCAAGTAGCATTCCTGCCACACAAGTGCCAGGCAATGACCATCTCCAGCAAGAGAGAATCCAACCATCACCCCTTGATGTTCAATGGGATTACCATCACTGAATTCTCCACTATTAACACCCTGTGGGTTACCATTGACTAGAAACTGAACTGGACTAGCCATATAAATACTGTGGCTACAAGAGCAGGTCAGATGCTAGGAATTGTGTGAGGTGTAACTCGCTTCCTGACTCCCCAAAGCCTGTCCACCATCTACAAGGCACAAGTCAGGAGTGTGATGGAATACTCTCCACTTACCTGGATGACTGCAGCTCCCACAACACAAGAAGCTTGACGCCATCCAGGATAAAGCAGCCCACTTGATTGGCACCACATCCACAAACATTCACTCCCTCCAGCACCGACATACAGTAGCAGCAGTGTGTACCATCTACAAGATGTACTGCAGGAATTCACCAAAGCTCCTTGGACAGCACCTTCCAAACTCACCACCGCTACTACCTAGAAGGATAAGGGCAGCAGATAGATGGGAACACCACCATTTGGTAGTTACCCTCCAAGTCACTCACCATCTTGACTTTGAAATATCTCGCTGTTCCTTCACTGTCTCTGGGTCAAAAATCCTGGAATTCCCTTCCTAACAGCACTGTGGATGTACCTACACCACATGGACTGCAGCGGTTCAAGAAGGCAGCTCATTACCACCTTTTCAAGGGGAAGTAGGGATTGGCAATAAATGGTGGCCCAGCCAGCAAAGCCCACATCCTGTGGATGAATTAAAAAAAACTTGCAATGCAATGATCTGTCAGTTTGGCCCAGTATTCTCTTGGCTTAGGTTGCTGCTCCACAAAAACCACACATACTTGCACGATTGTGGAGGTGTTGTACGTTGTAATCAGAGCTTAATTTTCGACAACAAAACATGTCAGAACTCTAACCACCGCTATCCTCTACCCTCCTCTTAAAAGGAAAAAAAAATCTTGAATTTATATTGTGCTTTTCATCACCCCCTGATTCCCCAAAATGCTTTGACAATCCAATAAAGTAGCTTTGACGTATTCTACATTACAACTGTTCCTATAACGAAGTTGCCAACTTGCAAACAGGAAGCTCTGTCATAGTTGCATAGGAACAGAGGAAGCCATCCAGTTGCTTAAGCCTGTTTTGCCACTCAGTGAGACCATAGCTAATAATGACCAGTTAATCTGTTTTGGTGAATTTGATTGAGTGTGTTTGTTCTGGATAGATAAATTTAAGATGGCTTTCCTCATTTCCTGTTATGTGAAGTTTCATAGCTACACTTGGGTTTTGTTTTGTTTTTGAGACCTTGCTTTCATTGAAGAATGTACACAAGCCAGTGATTGTGACTTTGGGATTTGTGTGATGAGCAGAGAGTCTAATAATTGTTGCTGAATGTTGATGAGTGTTACAATCCTTGTAGAGATTGATAACTTTTTAAAAGGAAATTCGAACTCCCAATGTAAAGCTGAAAGGGTGACGCAACAGCATGCCAATCCCATGTAATTCACTTTGCCATGGAGATGGAATTTGAGGGGGGAAAGGTGTATAGGATGCTGGTGTAAGATTGGATTGCAAGGTCCTCCTAAAAGATAGGTTTCACTGAATTTCACAGAGAGGTCAGCCTACAGGGATCTGAGAGAACAGGAGGCAGCAAGTCCCTAGGGTTTATTACACAAAAATGTGGGTGGAAGCTTGAGCCCAGATTGAAAAGGCCAAATTTCTGAGGATTTAAAATGAAGATGAAGACTTTTACATTAACAAATAGCCTAAAAGCACCAGTGGTTAAACACTCTTTCAATAGGCAGCTTGTGCTGTAAACCGCCCACCCCCCACCCCCCCCACCCAATCCAACCCATTGTTAGCATTTAAAACTATCAAAAATCTCTTATCATGGTTATACTTTACTCTGATCCTTAACTAGGCACTCTATTCTCCTGGAACCAGTTCAAAGTGATTATTAGCCCCTGAGGGTTTACTTCCCCTTTTTTTTCTTTTCCCAGTCTGCTGACTTTTATCATTCATGGTGAAAGTTTTCCTGGAGATTCTCCCCTAGCTCAAGCTAGGCGAATCTTCCAGCCTTGTTTTAAATCCTCACCAATTTGGCCTTTACAATCTGAGCGTAAGCATCTACCTGCATTTCTACACGATGCCTGTTTCTACTTGCTGCCTGTAGCTGTGCTTCCTCTTCCTCTCGGATCCCTGCAGACTGACCTGATTATGAAATTCAGGGATATCTTTTAGGAGAACCTTGTAATCTGATTTTACCAGCTTCCGAGCACCTTTCTCCTCCCGACATCCATTTCCATTGCAGTGTGAATCACATGGGCCTGGTATCCCGGTAGACATGCTGATCAGCTACCTTAAACTATAACTGTTTACAAAACCTAACATGCTTAACACCTTCCTGGGACTTTGGAGACCAACAATCTATTCTCCATCAGCATAGATGCTTGTCCGCAAGTGTGAACGTTTTTTCTTATTCTTTCACGGGATGTGGGCTTCACTGGCTAGGCCAGCATTTTTATTGCCCTTGAGAAGGTGGTGGTGAGCTGCCTTCTTGAACTGCTGCAGTCCATGTGGTGGAGGTACACCCACAAGTGCTGCTTGGGAGGGAGTTCCAGGATTTTGACCCAGCAACAGTGAAGGAACGGTGATATATTTCCAAGTCAGGATGGTGAATGCATTGGAGGGGAACTTGCAGGTGGTGGTATGTCTGCACCTTGCACCTTCCTCCAAGTAAAAAAAAATAAGTAAATCCCTGGGTTCCCTATAATCTTTGATAATCAAGTCAGCAGAATTCGGAGCAATCACCTGACCATTTCATTCCTCCATTTTATTCTACATTAAAAACAGTCCCAAAACATACCAATCTTGTAAAACCTCAGATCTGTAAACACGAGACGTGATCAGGGTTGATCACATTCTGCAATAAATTACTTGCACAGTAGACCATGAGGGCCGCAATATAACGAAACATAATCAAGATTTTCACGTGGAATTTTTAAACCCCAGTGTGCTGCTTATATGTGCCAGATAAATGCGTTGATGTGTTCATGATCACTTTAGAGCTGAATGAATATCTTTTTGGAGAAGGGGGAGATTTGTTCGTGGGATGTAAGCGTTGTAGGCAAGGCCAGCATTTATTACACTTCTTAATTGCCCTCGAAGGTGGCAGCTACCTTTTTTGAACCGCTGCAATGCATGTGGTGTGGGGACATCCACAGTGCTTTGTTTGTAGCGCTTTCATTCAACTGAGTAGCTTGCTGGGCAATTTCAGTTTCTAGTCAGTTGCGTTGGGTCTGGAGTCACATGTAGGCCCGAGGGGATAAAGTTGGCAGATTTTCTGCCCTGAAGGACTTTTGATTTTTTTATTAATTTTTATCGTTATTAATGAGACTAGTACTTCATTCCAGATTTATTAATTAGTTTGAACTTAAATTCCTCCAGCTGCCAAGGTCGGATTTGAACTTGTGTATCTGGAGTATTGGTCCAGGCCTCTGGATTACCAAACCAGGAAGTTAGAGACGGGGAGGGACAAAGCCGTGAAGGAATTTAAACATGACAATTTTCAGAATGGAGGTGTTGAGGAACCAGACCCAATGTAGGACAGGAATGATAGGTGAGTGGGGCTGACAGTACAGGCAGCAGAGTATTAGTTGAAATGGGAAGTTTATGGAGGATGGAAGACTGGCACAAAAAGAGATGAACAGATGTGCGTGACCGTAAACTCCTTTTTGTGCTCGAATTAAATCCTTTTTCATTTTATTTTAATGCAGATACCCCAACCTCCACTGTGAACGGGTACTTCTTCCAAGAAAGTGGTGAGTGGATTAAATTTAATTGCAGTAATCACTGAATGTGGAATGTAAATAATTTTATTGGACATTAAGTCAATATCTGTTTTCAAGAGGGGAGATATAGAAAGCATATCCATGTTAACTATAAATATTAACCAGGCATCTGGAATTCTGAGTGCATGAGCGTTTTTTAAGTGTTGGTTTGATTTTTTTAATATATATAGCTTAGTGTTGCAACCTAGTGTAATGCTATATTTACTTTCAGCGGGTCATTGATTTATAATGAGTCTTAGAGCAATATTTGCTTGTTTTAGAGTCACTGAACTTCAAAGCAGTTCACTGCATGTGAAGGACTTAAAAGATGTTTTTGAGAGATGTGCAGTGGTGACACAAGGAGCAAATGGAGCCTCTAAACTTAGTGGGCTTAAACACAAGGATGTGGGAATATGTTAATGATTTTCCAATGGTTTGTTTGTTCTTTTTCTGTGGGAAAGAAAGATCTTGATGTGAACACTTGTTCTTTATAATGGGTGCAAATTAACTCTAGAGCAAGCTATTAGCAAACCCAGAAGATGGATGGGTTTGGGAAAATTATTATTTTTTTGTTTGCTGGATGTGGACATCACTGGCTAGGCCAGCAATTATAGCCCATTCCTAATTGCCCTTGAGAAGGCAATGGTGAGCCGTCACCTTGAGCT
Organism: Cetorhinus maximus; assembly: GCF_964194155.1. Lineage (NCBI taxonomy): Eukaryota > Metazoa > Chordata > Chondrichthyes > Lamniformes > Cetorhinidae > Cetorhinus > Cetorhinus maximus. Next base: position 234,440,923 of record NC_135879.1, read on the forward strand.
GCTGCAGTCTGTTTGGTGTGGGTGCCACCCACAGTGCGGTTGGAGAGGTATCCAATGAAGAACTGTTTGCCTCGGTTTAGGAAATGAGAACGTGAATTTGAATAGCACCTTTTTCTGCTCCTCGGGATGTTCCCAAAGGCTTTGTAGCCATTTTGCTGCCGCTCTTTCTTCGCATGTTATGCAAATTGATGGGAAATTGGTGCGCAGAAGCTCTCACGGCCTGTAACAGAATAAGCAACACATTAATCTGTTTTTGAGCGATTAAATGTTGGTCAGGTGTGCCCTGCTTTTGGCATTGTGCCAGGAGATCTTCCTGACTCACCTCAACAGCAGACGAGGGCTTGGCTATAATTCTCATCTGAAAGACAGTTCACCGTAGTGCTACATGATTAGCACTTGAAGTCCTAGAGTGGGGCCTGAACACACGTCTGCCTCGGAGGTTATTTTTCTTTTATCCCAAAAAAGTGCTCTAATGAGCTTTGCTAATGACTCCCTCCTCACTTTTCTTCCCCACACCTCCCAGCAAGTAAAGGTTGTTTTTTTTGTCTAGAGTGCACTGAGGCACTATCTACAAGGACAAAATAAAACTAGATAAGTGAACTGTGGCTGTAAAGTTTTATTAAAATTGGCATAATATTCAACGTTAAAGCATTTTACATCAAAGCAAACCAGATCATCATCTTCCCTGCACCCAAATGGTGGCACAGAAGCCATTTCCAATAGTTTAGACCAAAAAAAGTTGTTGTAAAATTTTGGAGGAGTGCTGTACACTAACAAGAGTGTGCAGTAAGTCGATGGGCAGTTTATAAACAGCACCTTGAGGAAGGAATGAGATTGCATTTATACATAGTATAGGACCTCTCCAATGTTGTTTGCCTTTCTTTAATGTCTCAGATGAAGGACAGCACCTCTGGCAATTCAGACACACTTCCAGTACCACATCGTAAGGCAAACCACATTAGGTGCTCAAGTTATGAAATGGAGTTTGAAGCCCCGAGCTTTCTAAAGCGCGAGAGTCTAATTAGAACCAAACTGATGTTTTATCACAGCGCTTAAAACATATCAAGTGCACAGTGAGTTAGGGTTATCCTAAGCAGTGTAAATGATATTTGCTGAAGTAAGTGCTCATACTATATCAAATCTTTTTTTCGTATTACAGGGCTTTGAGTTACTGTGGCTTAGCAAGCATGAGGTCACAGGTTCAAATTCCAGCAAGTTGTGATAAACTTAACTTCATAAAATTTATAGGCTAGCTTCAGAAAAAATATACCTTTTAAAAAAAAATAATGACCATGTTGTAAAAACCTAACTGTTTTGATGACTCCCTTCAGGGAAGGGAATCTGCCCAGTCTGACCAAGGTGTGACTCCAGTCCGACACAATCTAATCAACTCAGTGTCCTCGGGGGAGAAATAAACACTGCCCTTGTCGGTGCCGCTGACAATCCAAGAACAAATAAGATCCGTAAGCATACATTGACTCAGCTGTGCCTTGAGTTCAGACACCTACTGACTAACAGACCATCGAGAGCAGCGAGGAGTGTCAGCCTGCAGTACTTGCTGATTAAACCCAAAATCATTGATACTCCAAAATCTTGCTGAAACTCTTTTTGGTGTAAACCGTTGAAAATGGCTCCTATGCCACCATCTGGGTGGGGGCAAATGATGCTGTAGCTTACGTTGACGTAAAATGCTTTAACACTGAGTACAATGCCGAATTGGGCATATGGGGAAAGGGCAGAGGGATGAGACTGTGCTTGTGCCAACTCTTTTGAAAGTGCTATCCAATTGGTCAAAAAAAATCACTTGTGGGGTGGTTTATAGACCCTCCCCTAACAGTAACCACACTGTAGGACGGGGTGTACAGGGAGAAATAATGGGGGCTTGTGAGAAAGGTGCAATGATAACCGTGGGAAATTTTAATCCACGTGTAGATTGGACGAATCAGATTGACCGAGGCAGTTTGGATGATGAGTTCATCGTGTTTTTGGGAGCTTTTTTAATAGCAGCACATTCTAGAGTCAACCAGAGAGCAGGCTATACTAGATGTGGTAATGTGCAATGAGACGGGATTAATGATCTCCTTGTGAAGGTGACCCTTGGTAGCAGTGATCATAACATGTTTGAATATCACATTCCATTTGAGGGAGAGAGGAGTGCACCTAAGACTAGTGTTTTAAACATAAATAAGGGCAATTTGAGACCATGAAGTCAGAGTTGGATAAAGTGAACTGGGAAAATTAAGTTAAGGATTAAGGCAGTAGAAATGCAGTAACAGACATTTTAAGGAGATATTTCCGAATACTCATTTTAAAAAAAAATCCAGTGAGAAAGGAAGACCTTAAGGGATGGATGCATCACCTGTGGCTAACTATGGAAGTTTAAGATAGTATCAAAATGAAAGAAAAAGTGTATAATTCAGCAAAGATGAGTGCCAGGTTAGAAGATTGGGCAGAATGTAAACAACAACAAAGAATGACAAAAAGATTAATAAAGAGGGAGAAATTAGAGTACGAGAGAAAGCTAGCTAGAAATATAAAAAGTGAGTTTCTACAGATATTTAAAAAGTAAAAGAGTAAGTAAGGTGTGCGTTGGACAGTGAGAATGTGGAATTAATAATGGAAAATAAAAAAAATGGATGAATTGAACAGATAATTTTGCATTTGTCTTCACTGGAGAGGATACAAATAATTGTGAATTAGGAGGTGAAAGGGAAGGATGGGGACCTGGGTTCCAATCCTACCAGGGCAAATGGTGAAATTTGAATTCAATAAAAACCTGGAATTAGATCTAATGATGACCATGAAATCATTGTCAATTGCCATAAATACCCTAATGTTCACTAATGTCCTTTAGGAAATCTACCGTCCTTCCCTAGTCTGGCCTACATGGGAGTCCAGACCCTCAGCAAGTGCCCTGAACAAGGACAGGGTGGATAGGGAGCAGCTTAGTTGAAAGGTCAATCACGAGGGGACATAAGTTCAAGGTGAGGGGCAGGAGGTTGAGGGGGATGTGAGGAAAAGCTTTTATAGCCAGAGGGTGGTGATGGTCTGGAATGCACTGCTTGGGAGGGTGGTAGAGGCGGGTTGCCTCACATCCTTTAAAAAGTACCTGGATGAGCACTTGGCCCGTCATAACATTCGAGGCTATGGGCCAAGTGCTGGTAAATGGGATTAGGTAGGTAGGTCAGGTGTTTCTCATGTGTCAGTGCAGACTCGATGGGCCAAAGGGCCTCTTCTACACTCTGTGATTCTGTAGACTCTCCTGCCTTCCCCAGAACCAGTCCCGATGCCCCAGAAATCTGATGCCCTCCCTCCTACGCCAGCTTTCCAGCCACATGTTTATTCGCTCAATTCTCCTATTCCTATACTCACCTGCACATGGGACTGGGAGTAATCCTGAGATTACTGCTTTTAGAGGTCCTGCTTTTCAATCTCCTTTCTAGCTCCCTAAAGTCTGCTTTCAGGATCTCATCCCCTTTCCTACCTATGTCATTGGTACTAACGTGGGCCACGACCTCTGGCTGTTCACCCTCCCCCAGAAGCATGTTACATCCTTGACCCTGGCACCAGGGAGGCAACATGCCATCCTGGAATCACGTCTACGGCCACAGAAATACCTGTCTGTTCCCCTAACTAACAATTCCCCTATTGCTATTACTCTTCTCCTCTTCTTTCTCCCCTTCTGTACAGCAGAGCTGCATGTGGTGTACAAACTTGGCTCTGACTGCACTCCTCCGAGGAACCGATGCCCTCACTGGTATCAAAAACGGAAAACCGATTTGGTGAGCTGGACCCCAGGGGACTCCTGCACTACCTGCCTAGTTCTCTTGGACTGAAGTCTAGAGTCTTAAAAGAAGTGACTGCAATAGTAGGCGCATTGGTTGTACCTTTTCCAAAATTCTCTAGATTCTGGAAAGACCCCATAAGATTGGAAAATGGAGAATGTGATTCCTCTCTTCAAGAAAAGAGGAAGATGGGGAACAAGAAACTAGTGGCCAGTTTGCTTAACACCTATCGCAGGGTAATTGCTGGGATCTATTATTAAGGAGGTTAAAGTGGAGCACTTGGAAAATCTTAATGAAATCAGGCAGAGTCAACATGGTTTTGTGAAAGGCAAATCATGTATGATCAATTTATTGGAATTTCTTGAGGAATTAACAAGCAACGTGGATAAAGGAGAACCAGTGGATGTGCTGTATTTAGATTTCCAGAAGGTATTTGGCAAGGTGCCACATCAAAGGTTACTACACAAAGTAAGACCTCATGGTGTAGGGGGTAACATATTAGCATGGATAGAGGATTGGTTAGATAATAGGAAACAGTAGGCATAAATGGGTCATTTTCAGATTGGCAAGATGTGACATGTGGAGTGTGATGAGGGATTAGTGCTAAGGCCTCAACTATTTACAATTCATATCAATGACTTGGATGAAGGGACCGAAGGTATGGTGGTTAAATTTGCTGATGACACAAAGATAGGTAGGAAAGTAAGTTGTGAAGAGGACATGAGTGTGCAAAGGGATGTAATAGGTTAAGTGAGCGGGCAAAAATTTGGCACATGGAGTGGAAAAATGTGAACTTGCCTAATTTGGCAGGAAGAATAGAAAAGCAGCATATTAGTTAAATGGAGACAGATTCTGGAACTGAGAGGTACAGAGGGATTTGGGTGTCCAGGTACATGAATCACAAAAAGTTAGTATGCAAGTACAGCAAGTGATTAGAAAGGCAAGTGGAATGTTGTTGTTTATTGCAAGGGGAATGGAAGATAAAAGTAGGAATGTTTTGCTATAGTTGTACAGGGTGTTGAGACCACTTCTGGAGTACTGTGTACAGTTTTGGTCTCCTTATTTAAGAAACGATGAAAATGCATAGAAGCTATTCAGAGAAGATTCACTTGACTGACCCCTGGGATGGGGGGGTGATAGGGGGAATGGGGATGAGGTGTTATCTTGTGAGAAGAGGTTTTTTTTAATTCATTTATGGGATTTGGGCATCACTAGCTAGGCCAGCATTTATTACCCATCCCTAGTTGCCCTTGAGAAGGTGGTGATGAGCTGCCTTCTTGAACCGCTGCAGTCCATGTAGGTACACCAAAAGGACAGACAGGCTGGGGTTTGATCCACTGGAGTTTAGAAGAATGAGACACCAATCTTATTGAAACATATACGTTTTTGAGGGGACTTCACAGGGTCGGTGCTGAAAGGATGTTTTCCCCTTGTGGGAGAGACTAGAACTAGGGGACACAGTTTAAATATAGGGGGTCTCCCATTTATGATGGAGATGAGAAGAAATTCTTTCTGAGGTTTGTGAGGCTTTGGAACTCTCTTCCCCGGAGAGCGGTGGAGGCAGGGTCATTGAATATTTTTAAGGCGCAATTTGATTGGCTCTCTTGTTCATCAAGAACCTAAGGTTGTTGGGGGGTAGGCGGAAAGTGGAGTTGAGGCCACAATCAGATTGGCTATGATCTTATTGAATGGCAGAGCAGGCTTGGGAGGGCCGAATGGCCTACTCTTGCTCCTAGTTTGTATGTAAAATGGCCTCCTCTCCTGCAGGATTCATGTGCATATTTTGTGATACTGGTAGATCAACTTCACTCCCAGATCTCTTCACCTCCTAAATGTTTATGTGGAATGAAAACCATGGCAACAACCAAATTGCTATTAGTGGTCTTAGCATCCTTGAGCTGAAAACTTATTTATGTTATGTTACAACTATTCGCTCATTGCTTAAACATGGCTCCTGCTTTTTCATCAGGGAGGTGAGACCACTGAAGGAATTGACCAGATAGAATGCAATGGCATCATACTGTTCAGTGGTGTCTAGCTAGTAATCTACTGTGGAGGCCTGTTCGTTTCCGGTCAGATATGGATGGACTTCATTCCCAGCTGAAATGTCCATTCATGTCCAGTGATGTGCTGATTTTTCTGATTCCATAATTCCTTCAGAGATTTGTACAAGCTTACACCAGTCCAATAACCTTTTAGGCTTCAACTAGACTTGGGAGGTTGTGACAGATGATGCTGCTGCCTTGTTTGCAGTGACCTGCTTGGTTTTTAGGGGAGGTACTGATTGTTTTTTTTATACATGCAAGTCAAATAACTCCTGAGGCATAGTGAAGGGGGTGCGTGGGAAGTTGATGAATCTATTAAGGTTCATCTTTTTCTGATATGAACTCACTATGTTGTGCAACAAAGCGCACTGTCAGCAAATATATCTAGTCTGAATTCTGGATTTTTTTTTCTCGTTTTGAATCAGTGTGGTTACGGTTTTGTCAAGTAAAATTTAACAATTTTTTTTTTTAGCTCTTCTGATAGCCGAGCCTCTAGTCCACTGATTGGCTGAAAGACTATTGGGGTATCTGCCAGCAAACGTTGTGTCAGTCAAGCACTTCAATCACCAGACTCTTCTTTTCTCCTTCTTTGGTTCCCCACATGCTGCCACAATCAATTAAAAACCCCTTCATCAAATCAAGGAACCTTTGTTTGAATTGAATACCATGGAGCTGATCAAAGCATGTTGCTGACATCTAGTGGGAGGGCTTCAATGTTGCTGCAATTAATTTGGAGATTTTGCTCGTTGCATTTTAATCAGATGGGGTCTCAATAGGAGTTCAAAAGGGGTTCTTTGGTCCCACGGTGGTAACCAAAGAAGTTCCCTGTGTCTCTGGCCAACTTCTTTCCTTCAATGTAATAAAAAACAAATTTAACTGGCCGTTCAGCTCTTGGCTGATTGTGGGATGTACTGAATAGGAATGCCTACTGTGTCCACATACAATTAGATACCTGTACGCAACATAACTTTTAAATAACTGAAAGTGTTTCTCAACAGGACAGAGATAAGCCTCCATATATCAGGTTGATTTTGAACCATCGATGACAGGACAAGTTGAAAGTCATATTCGTGCCAGGCAATGACCACCTCCAACAGAAGGGAATCTAACCATCGCCCCTTGACATCCAATGACATTACCATTGCTGAATCCCCCACTATCAACATCCTGGGGGTTGCCATTGACCAGAAACTGAACTGGACTCGCCATATAAATACTGTGGCTACAAGAGTAGGTCAGAGGCTAGGAATTCTGTGGCAAGTAACTCGCCTCCTGACTCCCCAAAGCCTGTCCACCATCTACAAGGCACAAGTCAGGAGTGTGATGGAATACTCTCCACTTGCCTGGATGAGTGCAGCTCCAACAACATTCAAGAAGCTCAACACCATCCAGGCCAAAGCAGTCTGCTTGATTGACACCCCATCCACAACCATTCACTCCCTCCACCACCAAGGAACAGTGGCAGCAGTGTGCACCATCTACAAGATGCACTGCAGGAACTCACGGGTCCTTAGGCAGCATCTTTCAAACATACGACTGCTACCATCTAGAAAGACAAGGGCAGCAGACACATGGGAACACCATCACCTGGAAGATCCCCTCCAAATACTCCTCATCCTGACATGAAAATATATCACCGTTCCTTCACTGTCGCTGTGTCAATATCCTGGAATTCCCTCCCTAACATCACTGGGTGTACCTGCACCACGTGGACTGCAGCGGTTCAAGAAGACACTCGCCATAAGCTTCTAAAGGGCAATTAGAGATGGGCAATAAATGCTGGCCTAGCAAGCAAAGCCCACATCCTGTAAATGAATGTTTTAAAAAAAAATCTTCGTACTTAAAGTAGGTCTTAAGCTTCTCAAACAGGCAAAAATGGTGTTCCTAAGGATTGGTGCTGGGAACATTGTTGTGCACGATTTACAAATGATTTAGACTTTGGAATTGGAAGTACATGCCAAAATAAAGTCCAAAACTGAGGGCTGTAAACATAGGATGGTCACCAATAAATCCAGTACTTCTGAGAGTGATAAGATTGTGACTCACATTTGAGTAGTTGAGGTAAATAGTGTTGACGTTCTGGGTGGCTGGGCCAATAAGGTATTAAAAACAAAAAACTGTGGATGCTGGAAATCCAAAACAAAAACAAAAATACCTGGAAAAACTCAGCAGGTCTGGCAGCATCTGCGGAGAGGAACACAGTTGACGTTTCGAGTCCTCATGACCCTTCAACAGAACTAAGTAAAAATAGAAAAGGAGTGAAATATAAGCTGGTTTAAAGGGGGGTGGGACAGGTAGACCTGGATAGAGGGCCAGTGATAGGTGGAGATAACCAAAAGATGTCACAGACAAAAGGACAGAGAGGTGTTGAAGGTGGTGATATTAGCTAAAGAATGTGCTAACTAAGGGTAGAAAGCAGGACGAGCAAGGTACAGATAGCCCTAGTGGGGGTGGGGTGAAGGAATCGAAAAAGGCTAAAAGGTAGAGATAAAACAATGGATGGAAATACATTTAAAAATAATGGAAATAGGTGGGAAAAGAAAAATCTATATAAATTATTGGAAAAAACAAAAAGGAGGGGGGAAAAAATGGAAAGGGGGTGGGGATGGAGGAGAGAGTTCGTGATCTAAAATTGTTGAACTCAATGTTCAGTCCGGAAGGCTGTAAAGTGCCTAGTCGGAAGATGAGGTGCTGTTCCTCCAGTTTGCGCCGAGCTTCACTGGAACAATGCAGCAGGCCAAGGACGGACATGTGGGCATGAGAGCAGGGTCGAGTGTTAAAATGGCAAGCGACAGGGAGGTATGGATAATGCCTGCAGACAGACCGAAGGTGTTCTGCAAAGCGGTCACCCAGTCTGCGTTTGGTCTCTCCAATGTAGAGGAAACTGCATTGGGAGCAACGAATGCAGTAGACTAAATTGAGGGAAGTGCAAGTGAAATGCTGCTTCACTTGAAAAGAATGTTTGGGCCATTGGACGGTGAGGAGAGGGGAAGTGAAGGGGCAGGTGTTGCATCTTCTGCGGTTGCATGGGAAGGTGCTGTGGGAGGGGGTTAAGGAGTAGGGGGTGATGGAGGAGTGGACCAGGGTGTCACGGAGGGAACGATCCCTACGGAATGCCGCCGGGGGTGGGGGGTGGGTGAAGGGAAGATGTGTTTGGTGGTGGCATCATGCTGGAGTTGGCGGAAGTGGCGGAGGATGATCCTTTGAATGTGGAGGCTGGTGGGGTGATAAGTGAGGACAAGGGGGACCCTATCATGTTTCTGGGAGGGAGGAGAAGGTGTGAGGGCGGATGCGCGGGAGATGGACCGGACACAGTTGAGGGCCCTGTCAACCACCGTGGGTGGAAAACCTCGGTTAAGGAAGAAGGAAGACATGTCAGAGGAACTGTTTTTGAAAGTGGCATCATCAGAACAGATGCAACGGAGGCGAAGGAACTGAGAGAATGGGATGGAGTCCTTACAGGAAGCGGGGTGCGAGGAGCTGTAGTCGAGGTAGCTGTGGGAGTCGGTAGGCTTTTAATGGATACTGGTGGACAGTCTATCACCAGAAATTGAGACAGAGAGGTCAAGGAACGGAAGGGAAATGTCAGAGATGGACCAGGTGCAAATGATGGAGGGGTGGAAATTGGAAGCAAAATTAATAAATTTTTCCAGGTCCCGACGAGAGCACGAAGCAGCACCGAAATAATCATCAATGTACCGGAGAAAGAGTTGTGGGAGGGGGCGGAGTAGGACTGGAACAAGGAATGTTCCACATACCCCATAAAGAGACAGGCATAGCTGGGGCCCATGCGGGTACCCATAGCCACACCTTTTATTTGGTGGAAGTGAGAGGAGTTAAAGGAGAACTTGTTCAGTGTGAGAACAAGTTCAGCCAGACGGAGGAGAGTAGTGGTGGATGGGGATTGTTCAGGCCTCTGTTCGAGCATGAAGCTGAGCGCCCTCAGACCATCCTGGTGGGGGATGGAGGTGTAGAGGGATTGGACGTCCATGGTGAAGAGGAGGCGGTTGGGGCCAGGGAACTGGAAATTGTTGATGTGATGTCGGGTGTCCGAGGAATCACGGATGTAGGTGGGAAGAGACTGGACAAGGGGAGAGAGAAGGGAGTCAAGATAACGAGAAATGAGTTCCGTGGGGCAGGAACAGGCTGACACGATCGGTCTGCCGGGACAGTCCTGTCTGTGGATTTTGGGTAGGAGGTAGAAGCGGGCCGTCCGAGGTTGGGCGACTATCAGGTTGGAAGCTGTGGAAGGAAGATCTCCAGAGGAGATGAGATCAGTGACAGTCCTGGAAATAATGGCTTGATGTTCAGTGGTGGGTCATGGTACAGGGAGAGGTAGGAGGAAGTGTCTGCGAGTTGACGCTCAGCTTCTGCGAGGTAGAGGTCAGTTTGGGTACCCGCATGGGCCCCAGCTATGCCTGTCTCTTTATGGGGTATGTGGAACATTCCTTGTTCCAGTCCTACTCCGGCCCCCTCCCACAACTCTTTCTCCGGTACATCGATGATTACTTCGGTGCTGCTTCGTGCTCTCGTCGGGACCTGGAAAAATTTATTAATTTTGTTTCCAATTTCCACCCCTCCATCATTTTCACATGGTCCATCTCTGACACTTCCCTTCCCTTCCTTGACCTCTCTGTCTCAATTTCTGGAGATAGACTGTCCACTAATATCCATTACAAGCCTACCAACTCCCACAGCTACCTCGACTACAGCTCCTCACACCCCGCTTCCTGTAAGGACTCCATCCCATTCTCTCAGTTCCTTCGCCTCCGTCGCATCTGTTCTGATGATGCTACCTTCAAAAACAGTTCCTCTGACATGTCCTCCTTCTTCCTTAACCGAGGTTTTCCACCCACAGTGGTTGACAGGGCCCTCAACCATGTCCGGCCTATCTCCCACGCATCCACCCTCACATCTTCTCCTCCCTCCCAGAAACATGATAGGGTCCCCCTTGTCCTCACTTATCACCCCACCAGCCTCCACATTCAAAGGATCATCTTCCGCCATTTCCGTCAACTCCAGCATGATGCCACCACCAAACACATCTTCCCTTCACCCCCCCGGCGGCATTCCGTAGGGATCGTTCCCTCCGTGACACCCTGGTCCACTCCTCCATCACCCCCTACTCCTCAACCCCCTCCCACAGCACCTTCCCATGCAACCGCAGAAGATGGAACACCTGCCCCTTCACTTCCCCTCTCCTCACCGTCCAAGGGCCCAAACACTCTTTTCAAGTGAAGCAGCATTTCACTTGCACTTCCCTCAACTTAGTCTACTGCATTCGTTGCTCCCAATGCAGTTTCCTCTACATTGGAGAGACTAAACGCAGACTGGGTGACCGCTTTGCAGAACACCTTCGGTCTGTCCGCAAGCATTACCCAGACCTCCCTGCCGCTTGCCATTTTAACACTCGATCCTGCTCTCATGCCCACATGTCCGTCCTTGACTTGCTGCATTGTTCCAGTGAAGCTCGGCGCAAACTGGAGGAACAGCACCTCATCTTCCGACTAGGCACTTTACAGCCTTCCAGACTGAATATTGAGTTCAACAATTTTAGATCATGAACTCTCTCCTCCATCCCCTTTCCATTTTTTCCCCCTCCTTTTTGTTTTTTCCAATAATTTAAATAGATTTTTCTTTTCCCACCTATTTCCATTATTTTTAAATGTATTTCCATCCATTGTTTTATCTCTACCTTTTAGCCTATTTCGATTCCTTCACCCCACCCTACCCCCACAAGGGCTATCTGTACCTTGCTTGTCCTGCTTTCTACCCTTAATTAGCACATTCCTTTAGATAATATCACCACCTTCAACACCTCTCTGTCCTTCTGTCTGTGACGTCTTTTGGTTATCTCCACCTATCACCGGCCCTCTATCCAGCTCTACTTGTCCCACCCCCCCTTAAACCAGCTTATATTTCACCCCTTTTCTATTTTTACTTAGTTCTGTTGAAGGGTCATGAGGACTCGAAACGTCAACTGTGTTCCTCTCCACAGATGCCGCCAGACCTGCTAAGTTTGTCCAGGTATTTTGTTTTTGTTTTTGTACCCAATCTGCTGAGCTGCTTTGAGGGCGCTGTACTGTATAATAATCTCAAACGCCACTTCTGTTTTAGGGCCTATTCAGGAAGAGTGACACCAATTGCAAGCCAACTAGCCTGTGTGTGTGTGTGTGTGTGTGTTGTTTGTGTGGTTTTTTGTCTTCTCCCTTGAGGGTAGGAGGGAGCGAGAGAGAACATTTCCTTGTCAGCCCGTGTCAATGTTGCATTATGTCTGTAGTAGGTTGTTTTTTTTAAATCTAATCAGTTAGCACCACAGGAAGTGCTGGCCACAGACAGAGTTATATCTGACCACAGCCACGTGGATTTAAACCAATTAAATGTTTTTCTTTTTTGTCTTTTTACATAAAAGGACATTATTGTCGAGGAGAAGAATTTGGCACTCCATGACTTAAAAATTGCGAGGATTACAAAGTTTTGCAGAGTCCCCAATCTTAGAAGCGCCACCTAATCTGGCATTTATTGAATTTAACCCAAGCAGATTTTCTTACAAACCAGTGCGTGGCCCTGGAAGTCGCCATTTATCATTGAAGGCTCTGTCCCCTTTTTCAAATCAAATAGCACCATTTCCATTTGAGCATAAATGCTAAATTTGCCCCAGGATTTAGTGCAGTCGTGTTTTTCTGTTTTATATTTACCAATTTCTCAAAATTAATTTTTGAGTTTAAGTGCCTATTTCTGAGTGGAGGGGGGTGGGGGTTAATGTTGTTTTATGCTGCTTTGATTTTTGCAGTGTAGGCCATTGGCATAGGAGAAATCGTACCCAAAGGTTATCACCAACGAGACCCAATTTACTACAGCATCTCCACGCTGCATCAGTTATTTAACCCTCTGCTACACTAAGCCGCTAACTGCTGTATGATATTCCGTACATGGCGTGCATCATAACTGGATCTGGTAATGAAAAGAGAACTTTTTATTTTGGTTTCTTTTCTGACCTCAACAGGTGTCCGCCATCTTGAGTGGCTGGGCTGCGGGGAGAAGGAGCTGGAATTTTGTGCCCTCCCCGTGGTGTCTTTGTTTGTGGGGTGGGGGCATTTACGTAGGTGGAAGTTTGGCGGGTGGGGGCTCTACTACTTTTTCCTTCCTCCACCCTAATTAATTGAGGCCCTTAAGTTGGCAATCAATGCCCACTTAAGGACCTCACCACGCTGCTGCTGGTATTAACTCAGCAGGGGGCCTTGCCATGCAAGGGAGCATGATGAGCTCCCCAGTGTCTCTTGCTCAAAGGCACTCAGTGCCTGACTGAGGGACCCAGCGTTGGGAAGGGGGATGCCTGTTGAAAGCCAACCTCCCCCACCCACCGCACCCCCTTCCCACCATTGCTCACCTGTGCTTTGGTCCCTCCTCGATCCGAGGCCTCAGGTAGGGGTAGTACCGGCAGCAGACACATCCTCCCTGGTGGTGCTACTGAATATAGAAGAGGCTGCTAGCTTCTCTGATTGGCCGGCAGCTCCTGGTGGGCGGACTTTCGCCACCGGGGTGCTTGATCTCAAGGGAAGGCTCACCGCTGGCCTGTTTAGTGCCTGAGAGGTACAAGATACAGTGGGCCCTCTCGTAAGGAGGTGACGCGGAACTCTTGTCGGCTCTCTAGACAGCGGCTACGACCCCTGTCGCCTTCAAGATTTTGCCCATTGATAGAGATCCTGAAGTTTCTGGGGTGGTGGTAGGTAAAGTACAGTTGTGCTTTGATTTTTACTGTAGATACTAATTTATTATTAAACATTGCTTAACATTATCCCTGGAGTTGTGTTTTGGTGGTGGTGGAGGGGGGAATGGGAGAGTTTTAAATAGTTATTTTGTTACTGGCCTGTATGAGTAGACACTTTGTGTTGGTTGACTGTAGGTTTTCCGAGTGTCTAGGAACCTAAAGTTAAAAAAAATTTCTTAACCAAAGCGTTTGAAGAATTAAAAAAAAAAATCACAGAATCACAGTGCAGAAGAGGCCCTGCAGCCCATCGAGTCTGCACCGACACGTGAGAAACACCTGACCCACCTACCTAATCCCATTTACCAGCACTTGGCCCATAAGCCTTGAACGTTATGATGTGCCAAGTGCTCATCCAGGTACTTTTTAAAGGATGTGAAAAAGCTCCTGAAATAGGGGAAAATCCCATTGTTTGATGGCCGAAAGGCGTCCAATTGGGTAATGGTGTCTATTCCTTTTCTGTTTGGTTTGGGAAGGTGGGGAACCATGAGGATGGGCATGTTGCCTGACCAATTTCAGCGGCAGGAAATGGGGCTGGGGCGGTTGGGCAACAGGAGGTCACGTGATGCCACCTCCAGAAATGGGCGCAAGCAGAGGTTGGTAAACTTGAGTTGCCTCACGTGATCCGGATACTGACTCCTCTTCTTCCCGAGCGCTACTTACCTCAGGGATAGGGCAACCTTTGGTCGAGACCCTCCGAACCCACGACCGTTTATTTTGTTTCAGATGATATGCAACCTGACCATGAAGAAGACAGTAGCGAGGGTCGCGGGCATGAGCCGGACAAAACCTACGAAACTGTAAATGCGTCGACCGTGTCCGATGACAGCCTCCGCTTCTACGTCAATGTCAATGTGGAATTGGAGCCAAATGCAGATGGTGGGTATAAGAAGCGTTGTGATATCCTGACACAAAGAATGGGGATTTATTTTCTTTTTGCCATACTGAGAGCTCTTGTCAATGCCATGGCAACTGAAAATATGAACATCTAACGCACCCTCGCATTCCGTTCTTCCACTCACTGCTTTGTGCAAGCCAAATACACTCCAGTTTCCTATCTGTGTTTACCTGTGCACTTGTGTGTTAACTATCCTGAACACCCTCTCCTCATTTGGACTTCAGTTGTCACTGGTGAGTCTAGATGGACAGTGTCAGGGTACTCAAACTTGGAGTCATGCCACCTGAGCTCAGTTCTGTACCCAGTGCCCTCCCCCAGCAGAAAACAATTGTTGTAAGAAGGAACATGAACTCCTGGTGCTTTTGTTCTGTCTTTCTCTGTGCAACTACCATCACCCCCAACCCAGGCAAGGTACTGAGGCCAATTGTGATCATTGGTGCATGCATGAGATCAGCGCAAAGCAGAAAATAGACTTGGGATCTTTGGTAGCAAAGCCATTTAAGGACCTTCTCAATTTCCCCCACCCCCACCCCACTGACATGCATGCACTGTACTTTCTTCCCTAAGTATGACAGTCACCCAGACCAGTTATAAATATCCAGTTTGGAATTTATGAAATAAATTGCATTTTTGGAGACCAGCCTCAGTTGTTTGATTGAGGGTTGATTTGGGATTGTAATGGGGGATGGCAAGAGGAGGAGGAAGAGGAGGACACATTGAGATACACAATACGTTTTTGTCCAATTTCACACTGATCACAGTGATCCGTGTAATACCTGCTGACTGGTCTATCAAGAGTGCCCTAATAGTTAAAGGTGCAGACTCAAGTGGAACTGAGCAACATAAAACCAGCAAGGTACCTGATCCCAGGTGGAGCAGTGGCGAACACTCTACAAATGGTTTCAGCTACCTTGCTGGCCAAGCACATGAGTATGGACGCTGGCTGATGATGGCTTGGCTGCAATGTCCCCATGACCAACAAATGATTAATGGGAGGTGTTTGTTTTGAGCCATGTGAAGAATAGTCATGTGGTAAGGTGCTGGTGGGGGTGGCAACCACTGCTGTAGGGGTACAGCAGTCCTTGGAAGAAATTGAGGACAAGGGCACATGGCTACATGAAGCACATGAGTCCAACCCAATTTTATTTGAGGGTGTTGTCTCCTCCCCATTGCGGGTTATGATTGAAGTTGCTTGGGAGTAAAGTCTTGTTGTTATAAACAGTGGCCTTCATGAGTCAATATCTGTATGTAAGAGGATGATGCAATAAAAGCTATTTTTTTAAGTGGTGAAAGTGAGTAGCATGCCCCAGAGAATGAGGAACACTTTGACATTCTTGAACAGGCTTCTGATCTGTTGAATAAATCCACTTTGAATGAAGGCCCCATGTGTTGTATGAGCCATTGTTCTATGGAGCTACTGAGTGATTCTTGTTTGTTAACCAGAGAAAGGGGCTATGGGTGAACCTTGTTGGAAGTGGCGCCGAGGAATCCCTGAGAGAGCACTATCCAGCGACAATAGGTCTCTGGTGAATGGGGATAATTCTGTACACAATGGAGCTGCACTTCCTTATATTGACTCTTCAGGGCTTTTAATGTCTTTAGGCACAATGCTGACCCACAGTCTACATCAGATAGTTTATTTTAAAATTTTGATGTCAGTGGGCTCGGGACTGGTAACAGTTTCCTTCTAGATGAATGTCCCATTGATGACTAGTTGTATGTTTATTAAAGTTGTATAATTGTTTATGCAAGAGTGATGTTGACCTTGCAGCAGGCTTTTTAGAAACTGCTGTCTCTTTTGAATTATTGCCGAGGTTTTGTAGGTGGCATGCAGGGTTAGGCATGAGATTTCAATCATGTTTAGATGGGACCCATAGCAGTTTAATGAGAAGTTGTGACACATTTCAAGAAGGATTGGGGGGCAGTTCTTCTGGTGTCCCGGCCAACATTTGTCTCTCTGCCAACACCACTAAAGCAAGTTATCCAGTTATCTCTGTCATTTGCTGTTTAAGAAGAACATAGAACTAGGAGTAGGCCATATGGCCTCTTAAACTTGCTCCGCCATTCAATAAGATCATGGCTGATCTTTTACCTCAACTCCACTTTCCTATCCTATCCCGGATTCCCTCAGTGTAGGACTTTCCATGCAAATCTCTTTTAATACTTCTGTGATGCTGGCAAGATGGTGTTTATTGCCCATCCTTAGTTACCCTGAGAAGGGGTTGGTTGGCATTCTGCTTTTAACTGTAGTCTTTATGGCAATGGTATCGAATAGGAAATTCGAGTATAATGATCTAAAGATGATGATGATGATGATTTAGGACACCCAAGACTGGACAGTGCTCCCAATGCATTTCTACCCAATGCATTTCAATCCTTAACATTGCTTAGGGGCGAGAGGTCGCAGAGGAGTGAGGTACTGTGAAAGTAACATGGTGGAATTGATGTAGTGCATCCTGTAGACTTTACAAACTGATGTCCCCAGTGAGGTTTAGGATCGGTACGAAGTAGGGGTTCTGTTCTGAATGGTGTTGAGTTTTTTGAGTAGTGCAACTGCACATCCAAGTAAGTGAGTATTCAAATAGTTATTCGGCAGTACTTGTGTATTGCTGAAAAAAGACATTTTGTCAAAGCTTTTTGTCTTGTACTCATCAGGACAATTGCAAGAATACCAATGCTAGGGGAAGCAACAACTTTATACTGTGAGAGAAGAGAGTGCCGATTGGCTGACAAGTGGACTCTGTTTGGTAGAGATGTTGCCATGGGGAATGCACCAGTGATGGTGAATAACAGTTAACTGCCAAGCATTGGTTGAAATTTAAAACTGGGCAGCTTGACTCTGATTGGTCAAGACATTGCCCTGAGGAATGAACCATCGAATGGCCATCACTTATTTTGTTTAGCTGAAACAGGTGCAATGTGTGTAAATGTTCTTTCTGTCTGCAAAGAACAGGGCCCTGTGTATTAATATATGTAGCTTCCAGTGCGCACACATGTGCCACACTGCAAGCCTGACTGGCAATCTTAAATTGGTTGTCAGCATAATTTTTAGCACACTGAGGGTTATTTAGCAACTGTTGTCCAATTGCAGAATCACATCTAATGTTGGACACTGTTTTGAACTTTGCAAGCATGGGCTGGTTGGGTACAGTCTGTGCCTTGCCTGTCGTGTACAGCGGAAGGGACATGCTGTTTGATATGATCCCCCAATCTTTAGGACGTACGGACTACATACCTAGCATTACAGTGGGAAATTGAGGAGCAAATATGTGCACAATTTGCGGAGGTGTGTAAAAATAATAACAATAAGGTAATTATATCAGGTGATTTCAACTTTCCCAACATTAATTGGGATAGACATAGTGTTAAGGGCTTGGATGGAGTGGATTTCTTGAAATGTGTACAGGCAAACTTTTTAGATCAGTATGTAGAGAGTCCAACAAGGGATGGTGCATTGTTGGACCTAATTCTGGGGAATGAAGCCGGACAGGTGGCTGAGGTTGTGGTGGGCGAGCATTTTAGTGATATCGACCATAACATGGCACAGTTTAAGTTTGTTATGGACAAAGAAATCGACAAGTTGCAAAAAAATGTTTTGGATTGGGGGAGAGTGGATTTTAGTAAAATAAGGCAGGATCTGGCCAAGGTAAACTGGGAACAGTTACTTGTGGGGAAATCTACAGAGGAGCAGTGGGGGGGTGTTCATAAAGGAAATGGGGAGGGTACAGGCTCAACATGTTCCCTCTAGGGTGATAGGAAAGAGTAACAAGCCCAGAGAACCATGGATGACCAGAGATATTCAGGTTATGATGAGAAGGAAAAGAGAGGCTTTTAGCAGGTACAAGGGAAGCAAATCAGCGGAGGCATTAGTGGAGTACAGACAGTGCAAGGTGGAGCTTAAGAAAGCAATTAGGAGAGCAAAGAGGAGATATGAGAAAGCTCTGGCTGGTAAAAGTAGGGAAAATCCCAAGATATTCTATAAGTATATCAATGGGAAGAGGATAACCAGGGAAAGAGTAGGGTCCATTAGGGACCAAAGGGGCAATCTATGGGTGGAGCGAAAGGACATCACTAGAGTGTTGAATGAATACTTCACGTCCATCTTCACCCAAGAGAATGAGGATGAAGGTATGGAAAGTGGGGAGAGAGACTGTGAGGTTCTTGAGCAAATTGATATAGGGAGTGACAAGGTATTGGAGGTGTTGGCAGGCTGAAAAGTGGACAAATCTCCAGGACCAGATGATTTGTGTCCCAGGCTGCTGAGGGAGGCAAGGGGGGAGATCGCAGGGGCTCTGACCCAAATTTTTAATTCCTCTCTGGCCATGGGGAAGGTGCCAGAGGACTGGAGAACAGCTTATGTGGTTCTGCTATTTAAGAAGGGTTGTAGAGATAAGCCAGGGAACTACAGGCCAGTGAGTCTCACATCAGTGGTAGGGAAACTATTGGAGAAAATTCTGAAGGAGAGTATCTATCTCCACTTGGAGAGGCAAGGTTTGATCAGGGATAGTCAGCATGGCTTTATCAGAGGGAGGTCATGCCTAACAAATTTGATTGAATTTTTTGAGGAGATGACCAGGTGTGTAGATGAGGGTAGATGTAGTTTATATGGATTTCAGCAAAGCCTTTGACAAAGTCCCAAATGGGAGACTTATAAAGAAGGTAAATGCACATGGGATACAGGGTAATTTGATAAGGTGGATTCAAAATTGGCTTAGTTGTCGGAGGCAGAGAGTGATGACAGAAGGATGCTTTAGTGACTGGAAGCCAGTGTCCAGTGACATACCACAGTGATCTGTGCTGGGTCCCTTATTATTTGTCATTTATATAAGTGACATAGATGACAATGTGGGGGGTAGGATTAGTAAGTTTGCGGAATTTAACCCTGGAAAGTGTGAAGTGATACACTTTGGAAGGAGTAATTTGACAAGGAAGCATTCAATGAACGGCATGACACTAGGAAGTTCTGAGGAACAAAGGGTCTTTGGCGTGTGTATCCATAGATCTCTGAAGGCAGAGGGGCATGTTAGTGGGGTGGTGAAAAAGGCATATGGGACACTTGCCTTTATCAATCGAGGCATAGATTACAAAAGTAGGGAGATCATGCTGGAGTTGTATAGAACCTTGGTGAGGTCACAGCGGAGTACTGTGTGTAGCTCTGGTTGCCACATGATAGGAAGGATGTGATTGCTCTGAAGGGGTTGCAGAAGAGATTCACCAGGATGTTGCCTGGGAAGAAACATTTAAGTTATGAAGAGAGGTTGGATGGACTTGGGTTGTTTTTGCTAGAGCAGAAGCTAGAAGACTGAGGGGTGACCTGATCGAGGTGTACAGGATTATGAGGGGCATGGACATGGTGTATAGGGAGCAGCTGTTCCCCTTAGTTGAAGAGTCAGTCACAAGGGGGCATAAGTTCAAGGTGAGGGGCAGGAGGTTTAGGGGGGATGTGAGGAAAAACTTTTTTTTACCCAGAGGGTGGTGACAGTCTGGAATGCACTGCCTGGGAGGGTGGTGGAGGCGGGTTGCCTCACATCCTTTAAAAAGTACCTGGATGAGCACTTGGCACGTCATAACATTCAAGGCTATGGGCTAAGTGCTGGTAAATGGGATTAGGTAGGTGGTCAGGTGTTTCTCATGTGTCGGTGCAGACTCGATGGGCCAAAGGCCCTCTTCTGCACTGCGTGATTCTGTGATACAGAGGCACTGAAATTTATACACCACAGTAATAATTTATGTGATAGGCAGAACGTCTTTTTGGCTTGATAGCAGCATCCTGTTAGTGGTGAATACCACTTGTGCTGCTACTGCTTAGCAGCAGCGTGAAACAACTAGCTTCACGTGTTGCTCAAGTTTTTGAGATACATTGCCCTTCCAGGATAATCTGATGTAGACTGGGCCCTTTTCAGGGCCAAAAGTGATGGCCTTGGGCCCATTCGTGAATTTGTGCGATTATACAGCACAAAATGATATGATCAGGGTAGCCAACAATGCTTGACAGTCAACTTTCAGTCACTATTAAAGATGCATTCTCCATGGCAAAGCCCCTACCAATCAGAGTCCACTTGTCAACTAATCAGAACTTTCTTCTCTCACAGTATAAAGTTGTTGCTTCCCCTGACATTGGTATTCTTGTGATTGTCCTGATGAGTGCAAGACGAAAAGCTTTGACAAAATGTCTTTTTTCAGCAATACTTAAGTGAGTATTCCATCACACTCCTGACCTTAGCCTTGTAGACAGTTAAAAGGCTTTGAGGGATCAGGAGGTGAACACTCTGAGCATGTTTTCCAGCTTCCGTCTGGACCTTATAGCCAAGACACTAATATTGTAGAAACTTGGTGTATAAAGTGGCCATTCTTAGCCTATTGTTTATGTGTCGGTTCTTTGAGTGAGTTATCCAAGTAGTTCCACTTTCCTGTTGTTCTCCCCAAAGCCCTGCAAATTTCCTTTTTTTCAAGTAGATTTCTAATTCCCTTTTGCTAGCCCACTTAAACCCCTGGTGACCTATCCCACCCCACCGTCCCAGGCACTGATTAGGGACCTGACATTGAGGGTCAAGGGAGACTGGTAGGGTTTTCTGGCTCAAGTTGGTCATTAACTGGCATTTGGGTAACATGCAGACTTGTGCTAACAAGTGGCAGGTAACGTTCACACCACCATTACCTTCAAGTTTACAGTGTTGGGGAAAGAGGAAATGCCATTAAAAAATTGCCTTAAAGTTGAGTTGGTAGACGGACAGTGCTAGGAAAAGAACAAATTAATGCTAATTTAAACCAAGTTTGTTTATACAAATGAATCAATCCTTAGAGGGATAGAAGACAAACTATCATGGCAACAGGGTCATAGATACCTTGATAGGTAGGATATATGATGCCCTGAATATCTGGATCTGTCTGCGACCCTTCTTATGTAAGCAAGGGCCTATAAAGCAAGATTACAAAATGTGTCATGCCTAGGACCGTTGACAATATTTTGTTGATTTTGAAATTATTAGGGCTGCCAACAGATCTGTGGGAGGTGAATGACACCAGAAGGGTTGAATTCCTCTAACACCTGGCACTCTGATTAGCCAAAATGCTTGGGGATTTCCTTGGGAATTAAGGATATACAAGATGCTGCTTTTTTTTTTGACAATTAAAACCTGAGAATTGAATATTGAGCTGAATAGCTTAATAGGCCTAGCTCTTTGTTTCAGAATGCATAGGATCTCTTTGTCTAATGTGTGTCGAAGGATAGCTCTAAAATTAGAAAGTCTTCTCTGTTACTGAGGGAAGTGACAGAGGGAAGTTACAGAAGTTTAGATGGTTTAGTTAGACCAACCATATACAGGCAGTCACAAGTGCATCAATTTAATGTTACAACTTAGCCCAAGACCAAGCATGTGAGAATGAAACCAGTCAGTCCGGATATCGCTGCTTGTCTGAAAGGCAAGCAGAGAATCCAGGAGGGATGATAGGACATCTGGTTCATCACCAACATCTCAACACTAACACCACCAGATGATTTGAGGCTGAAACTGGTAGTTTCATTGCTCAATAGTCAATCCATTGATTTGACATTTTCCAAATGCTAATTTTCCATAGGTTTTGATGAAAGACCTACAATGGACCTATTCTACCAAGGCAAATATTTTCCATGTTTAATAATAATCAATCCTTAAATCTTATTTTTCCCTCTCCACAGAGAACGACAATGCTGGTTGTGTCTTGCTACATACTTCCAGAAAAGTGAGTGACGCTTTTATTGCCTCAATTTGGTTGATGGAATAAAGTAACCTCCTAATATTGTAAGATCCCATGTACAAATGTTGTGGTCTAGGCTGGCAAAGCTAATATATAAAATGTTATTTGAATGCTAAGAGAAGATTTTGGAACATTTAATACCTTTTTGAAAGAGGCGTTCATCATTGGCCTCCTTCTGTTCAATAAGAATTCATTCAGTCCATCGTACCCTTGTAGACTCTTTTTAAAGGAGCTGTCAGATTAGTCCCACTCCCCTGTCTTTACCCCATAGCCCTGTGATTTTGTGATTTTTTTTTTCCTTTTTAAGTATAAATGCAATTCTCTTCTTTGTTTGTTTGAAATGTACTATTGAATCTGCTTCCACCACTCTTTCAGCCAGTGCATTCCAGATCAACTTGCTACATGAAAAAAATATTCTTGTCTCCTCTCCAGTTCTTTTCCCAATTAACTTCAAGCTGTGTCCTGTGGTTACTGCCTCTTCTGCCAGTGGATCAGTAGGTGTTCTTTATTCTGGGCAGTCGCATTAAGGTTTTTCTACACCCACTGGTGATAATGAGACCCTTTTAAAATAGACCCAAATCGTGTAATTCATGGTGATGGCTTTGGGGATAGGAACAAGGCCAAAGCAAAGGAAGGCATCTTGCGTACAGCTGCTAGAGATACTGAAAGCTGGCCTACAGTGTAATAAACACACACTTCCTGTCCCTCCTTGCATGCTGTACACACTGGCTGCACATCAAGCAGCATAAAGCACAAATATAATGATATAGAAAGTAGATTGTTAGTAAGAAGGAAAGCTAGGCAGACCATTCTGGCAGAAAAATGTGACCAACATGTATTCCTCAACCAACATCACTACCATCTAGAAGGACAAGGACAGCAGATAGATGGGAACAGCACCACCTGGACGTTCCCCTCCAAGTCACTCAACATCCTGACTTGGAAATATATCGCCGTTCCTTCACTGTCGCTGGGTCAAAATCCTGGAACTCCCTTCCTAACAGCACTGTGGGTGTACCTACACCACATGGACTGCAGTGGTTCAAGAAGGCAACTCACCACCACCTTCTCAAGGGCAACTATGGATGGGCAATAAATGCTGGCCCAGCCAGTGAAGCCCACATCCCTTGAATGAATTAAAAAAAAACTAAAGCAGATAATCAAATAATCACAGTACAGCATAGAAAGATGCCATTCAGTCCATTGAGTTTGCACTGGTTCTTTTAAAGAACAATTCCATTAGTTCCACTCTTTCCCCATATCTCTGTAATGTGTTTTCTCCTACAGGTATTTATTTAATTTCCTTTCTAAGCCGACTATTGAATCTGTATCCAACACCCCCTTCAGGCAGTGCATTCCTAATTAGAACCACACAATACGAGTTTTTTCTCCTCTTGTCTCTAGTTCTTTTGCCAATCAGCGTTAAATTTGTGCCCTCTGGTTATTGACCCATCAGCTGTTGGGAGTTAATAACGATAATCGGTTCCATCTAAACCCTTCATGATTTCAAATGCTTCTATCAAATCTCCACTTCACTATCTTCTCTGCTCCAAGGAGAACAGCTCAAACCTTTTCAAACTCCCCTTACAACTGGGAGACCTTCATCCCTTTAAACATCCTGTTAAACTTCCTGTTTGCTCTCTAAGACCTTTACATCTTCCCTGAAATGTGGCACCCAGAATTCTTCACAATACTCCAACTGAGCCCTAACCAATGATTTATAAAGTTCTAGTAGGACCTCCTTTGGTTTTATATTCTATTCCTTTATTCATAAACGCCTGTAAACCATAGACCTTTTTTAAACACCTTACCAAGTTTCACTGTCACTTTTTTGTATTTATGGACACCAAGGTCTCTCTGCCCATCTACACTTTTCAAAATCTTATTTACAGTACATTGTCTTTGCCTATTCACTTGCCGATCTTTCAGGAATCACTGGAGTCAGGGAGGGTCCCAGAGGACTGGAAAATCGATAATGTAACCCCCCCTGTTTAAGAAGGGAGTGAGGCAAAAGGTGGGAAATTACAGGCCGATTAGCCTGACCTCGGTCTTTGGTAAGATTTTAGAGTCCATTATTAAGGATGAGATTTCAGAATACTTGGAAGTGCATGGTAAAATAGGGCAAAGTCAGCATCGTTTCATCAAGGGGAGATCATTCCTGACAAATCTGTTAGAATTCTTTGAGGAGGTAACAAGTAGGTTAGACAAAGGAGAGCCAATGGATGTTATCTACTTGGACTTCCAGAAGGCCTTTGACAAGGTGCCGCATAGGAGGCTGCTCAGTAAGATAAGAGCCCATGGTGTTAGAGGCAAGGTACTAGCATAGATAGAAGATTGGCTGTCTGGCAGGAGGCAGAGAGTGGGTATATGGGGGTCCTTCTCAGGATGGCAGCCGGTGACTAGTGGAGTTCCGCAGGGGTCAGTGTTGGGACCACAACTTTTCACTTTATACATTAATGATCTAGATGAAGGAACTGAGGGCATTCTGGCTAAGTTTGCAGATGATACAAAGATAGGTGGAGGGACAGGTAGTATTGAGGAGGCGGGGAGGCTGCAGAAGGATTTGGGCAGGTTAGGAGAATGGGCAAAGAAGTGGCAGATGGAATACAACGTGGGGAAGTGTGAGGTGATGCACTTTGGTAGGAAGAATAGAGGCATAGACTATTTTCTAAATGGGGGAGAGAATTCAGAAATCTGGAGTGCAAAGGGACTTGGGAGTCCTAGTCCAGGATTCTCTTATGGTTAACTTGCAGGTTGAGTCATTAGTTAGAAAGGCAAATGCAATGTTGGCATTTATTTCGAGAGGACTAGAATATAAAAGCAGGGATGTGCTGCTGAGGCTTTATAAGGCTCTGGTCAGAACACATTTAGAATATTGTGAGCAATTTTGGGCCCCGTATCTTAGGAAGGATGTGTTGACTTTGGAGAGGGTCCAGAGGAGGTTCACGAGAATGATCCCAGGAATGAAAGGCTTAACATATGAGGAACGTTTGAGGACTTTGGGTCTATACTCGATGGAGTTTAGAAGGATGAGGGGGGATCTGATTGAAACTTACAGAATACTGAAAGGCCTGGATAGAGTGGACATGGGGAAGATGTTTCCATTAGTAGGAGAGACTAGGACCTGAGGCACAGCCTCAGAGTAAAGGGAAGACCTTTTAGAACAGAGATGAGGAGAAACGTCTTTAGCCAGAGAGTGGTGAATCTATGGAATTCATTGCCACAGAAAGCTGTGGAGGTCAGGTTATTGAGTCTATTTAAGACCAAGATAGATAGGTTCTTGATTGGTAAGGGGATCAAAGGTTATGGGGAGAAAGCGGGAGAATGGGTTTGAGAAACTTATCAGCCATGATTGAATGGCGGAGCAGACTCGATGGGCCGAATGACCTAATTTCTGCTCCTATGTCCTATGGTCAAAGTGCAGCATTTTCCGCTTCATCTTATTGAATTTCATCTGCTATGCTTGCCCACTTCATCACCTTGAAGTGTGTAACCAGCCTCATCACTATCTGTCTACCACTCTGCCAAGTGTGGTATCAGCTGTAAGCTTTATAATGCCACTCTCTATAGAGCCTAGCTTGCTTATTAACAATTGAAAAGACTGTAATGGACCCAAGTCTGACCCTAGGGGAGCACCATTGAAAGCCACCTACCAGTCTGAAAAGCATCTATGATCTGTTTGTTGCTTTCTGCCACTGAACCAATTTTGTATCAATGCTCTTTAATTTCCCTTTTCTTATTAAGTCTCCAGAGTGGCACTTTGTCAAATACCTTTCAAAATGCCATATATACAAAATCGACTTCATCACCTTGTTCAAACTTCTCTGCGACCTAATCAAAGAATTCAGTTAAGCTTAGGTGGACTCAATTTTTCTTTAACAAATCTATGCTGGCTCTCCTTAATTAACCCATGCTCTTTTAACTGAGAGTTTATTTTGTCCCTAATAATGGTTTCCGATAGTTTCCCAACCACAGCTGCTGGGCTGTAATTATCTAGTTTGTCCCTCTCCCCTTTCTTGAATAGGTTTAGCATTAGTAACCCTTCCAGTCCTATGGCACTAATCCTGTAAGCAGTGAAGATTGAAAGATTGTGACCAATAGCTCTGCTGTTTCTACCTTTTTGCACCTTTCAGCAACTTGGGGTGCATTCCCTCTGGATCAGGTGACTTAGCAACTTTCAGTAACTTTGTACGCCTTTTCTAATCCATAACTATCCTGTCCATAACTTGGCCTCTCTGCTTTTAAATGGACCCAAGTCTGACCCTAGGGGAGCACCATTGAAAACCACATAGCAAAACAAATTTGGCATTAAAGGCTTCTTTTGTGAAGACTGATGCAAAGTGCACATGAATACTTTTGCCACATCATCTACCTCGACATGAAGATTACCCTTTGGGCTTCTAATCGCCTCAACTTTTCCTCTAGTTAACCACCTAACACATTATATGCTTATAAAATATTTTGGCTTTTAATTTAATGTTGGCTGCTATTTTTTTCTTGTCACCTCTCTTTGCCAGGAGTGTTAATGTTTTCGATTCCCTCCTGTACTTTTCAATATCTTCCTGGTTATAAACTAAATCATGTTCCAGACATCTGTCATAAGCCTCTTTTTTTCCCATTTTGTCTTTCCTTTCACCCAGAGGGCACATTAGCTTTGGATGCTCTACCTTTGTCTTACAAACCAAGCTTTTTCGTTTGTAAACCTTTCCCTGGATATCCTTCATTGTTCTGTTACTGCTCTACCTCACAATCACCTTTCCTGACCTACCTATGCTTGCTTCTTAAATCACTTAAATGAATCGCTTTTGCAGTTGAACCAATGCCTTTGATGCTTTCCATAATTGCTTTATACGAAATTGTTATTGTAGCTGTTGGCTGGACAAACTCCTCCTGTAACACACTCCACTTGCCCTCCCTTCATTTCCCAGGACCAGATCCTTTTGTTATTACCTGGCAATATATTGCTTGAGAAAGTTCTCTTGTGCACATATCGGAAATTATTCTACTTCCTCACCATCAGCACTGTTTCTCCTCGATCTATTTTAGGGTATTAGTGCTGACAATATAACTGCTCTATTTTCGTTACACGCCTTTTTGAAAGTTTCTGACCAGTTTCTTCAAACGGTGATAAGGAGATAGATGGAGCTCCATTTTTTTTTGTTAAAGAAAGCTCCCATCGCTGTAACAGCTCCTCTATTTCTTAACTTAAGCTAAATAGATTAATTCTTAGAACCGTTTTATAAATCCTTATGTATTTAGAACTGTGATATCATTCTGAATCAATACTGCTGCCTCCCCTTCTCCTGAATATTTGGGTTGCAGGGAACATAGAAGCTGGCCTGCCTTGAACCATAGTCAGGATTTCACGGAATCACAGAATTGTTATGGCGCAAAAGGAGGCCGTTCGTTCCATCGTGCCTGCGCCAGCTCTCCAAATGAGCATCGTGACTTAGTGCCTTTCTTCGGCTTTTTCCCCAAGTCCTTGCACGTTGTTTCTATTCGAGCAATAACCTTATTGCCCTCTTGAACCTGCCTCCACCAGGCAGTGCATTCCAGACTCGAACCACTCTCTGTGTGAGAGAGTTTTATTCTCACATCGCATTTGCTTTCTTTTGCAAAACGCCTTTAAACCTGTGCCCTCTCATTCTCGATCCCTTGTCAAGCGGGAACAGTTTCTCCCTATCTACTCTATCCAGCCCCCTCATGATTTTGAACACCTCTATCAAATCTGCTCTTGGGCTTCTCCTCTCCAAGGAGAACAGTCCCAACCTCTCCAATCTATCTTCACAACTCACGTTTCTCATCCCTGGAACATTCTTGTAAACCTCGTCAGCACTCTTTCCAATGTGATCACATCCTCCCTGTAGTGTGGCCCCCAGAAATGTACACACTGCTCCAGCTTTTAGCTTTTTGTTTTTATCCAGCTGAGGTCTAACTAGTGTCTCATATGAGCTCAGCATAACCTCACTGCTCTTGTACTCTATGTCCCTTTTAATAAAGCCCAGGATACTTATATGCTTTATTAACTGCTCCTTCCAACTGTCCTGCCACCTTCAATGATCTATGGCCATATATACCTAGGACCCTTTGCTGCTGCACACCCTTAAGTAATTGTACCCCTTATTTTATATCGCATATTTTTTTAATTTATGAGCAGTGGTGATGGGGGTGGCCTATGCTGGTGGCTGCTGCCTGTATTTTAAATGATGCGATGACCCCCTGAGCCCACGTACACCATTAGTCTGCGCTGGAGGAGGACCCCCTGCTGGCAGACATGATCGCAGCCCAAGTGGATTAAATGAAGCAGTGTTGCCAACAGAGACCGGGGATATAAACAACCAAGAAACGTTACCAGAGGCACACAGGCTTTAAGCTGCAAGTTTTGTTTTACCTGCACGAGAGCATTAGCCCCCTGTGGAGCATTCACCTGTTTAAAACACCAACAGCTTGGCCTTATTCAACGTTCCTGAAGCTTGCAAAGACTTTGGCTTTGGCTCTCTTTGCAAAACCCCCTGCTGCTTTTAAAATGCTGGAGAAAATTTAAAGAGGTGAACTGGCTCTGTTTGGATCCATGCACTTTACTTGGATACTATAAGAGCTATTTTAATCAACTCTTCTGGCTTGTACTGGTGCTTGCAATGTCTTAATGGAGTTCTCCTGGTCTCGAAGGGGATTCTGCTCTAGTCTTTCCCCCCCCCCCTGTTTTCTCTCCGCTTTGCATTATGCTCTGTGTAACATGCTACTTGGCCGGATCTAGATAATGGATTTACCTCGAGGTCCTTCATTGCCATAACACATTGGCAGCTGTCACCAAATGGATCATGCACCCAGTGATGCTTAGAGGCGACAGTAAGGATTAATTTCACAGACACCTCTCCAAGTGGCCTCCCTCTTTTTTTCTGTGCCTGTGGATAGGGTAGCTTCTTATCCATTGTATTTGGCCATATTTTTAGCTGGACAAGTTGACTTGGGATCAAAACTGTGTTTGCTTCTGCAAAAGAAAAAAAAAACGAGCATTCTGCTCACCGTGAGTAACGGTCAAAATAAATTTCTAGAGTGCCTTTTGCGGCATTGGGATGTCCTCAAGTGCTTTTTGGCGAATGAAGTACACGATTCTGATGAAAGGCCATTGACCTGAAATGTTAACTTTGTTTCTCTCTCCGCACGTTGCCAGACCTGCTGAGTATTTCCAGCATTTTCTGTTTTTTATGTAAGTACTCCTTGAAGTGTGGTTTCTGTTGCAATGTAGGAAATGTGGCAGCTAATTTGTCCAGCAGCAAGGCCCTATAAATGGCATTGCGATGACGGCTATGAAACAGTGCCATGTGCTTTTTCTACATTCATCAAGTATGGTGAAGGGAGCCTCGGTTTAACTGCTCATCTGCAAGATGGCACATCCGACAGTGCTGCACTCCCTCGGTACTGTGTTGAAGTGCCAGCCCAGGACTTTAGCTTGAGTCTTCGGAGAGGGGCGTCAACCCACAGCCTTTTAACTTGGACGGAAGTGCTACCATGGAGCCAAGATGATGCTTGGGGACGTGAAAAGCTACAGATGGTCCTGCTTGCAAGAACAGGTTGGCTGGTGTTGAGAAAGAAAAATAAATAGTTTAAATGGGCAGCCGCTAGACATGGGTTTAATGGTATTACCCCTTTTCAGCTGAGAACAAGTACTCCGTCTAATTGTATAACCAAAAGTTGAAAAGGGGCGGGGCAGTAAAATGCAGCAAACCGTTCAAAAGTCCATTCAGTTTGGTGGGACTGTAAAATCCCACTGGGTTTAACTTCTGCTCCCAGCGATTTAACAACAGATCATCTGGTGTTTTTCACATTGCTGTTAGTGAGAGATTCCTGCCTGCAACTTGCCTGCTGCATTTCCTACACGACAACAGTGACTACAGCCAATCAAGCAATCGAGTGTAAAGCACTTGGGGTCCTCCTGAGGCATTGAAAGGTGCTATATAAATGCAAATCTTTCTTTTGCTCTTGGTGGGGTATGGGGGGCTTGACCCAAGGCCTGAATTTTTCCCTGGCTGGGCGTGCGTGATTGGCAGGCCCGTGAGTGGACGGGAAATGGGTCCCCCGACCACGATTTCGCGCTGGCTGGCCAATTAACAGCCAGACAGCCAGCGGGTAGCGTGCGCTGAGAGAGGCTCAGCCCTGCCGGTGGGGGCGGGTGCTGATATCACCGTGGTCGCTGGTGAGCGCTTCCACTCAAAGCTCCCTGAAGGCAGACAGTTTCCTCAGGGAGCCGCAGACCTCCACAGAATAAACGAAACAACAAAAGTGCTGCAAAATATCTCCACGCAGCACAATCGAGCTCCTGAAAGCACACCTCCATTTAAAACAAAAAGAGTCCCCAGATATCTCTTTTTTTAAACAAAAAATAATTTCTTTTATTTCCCCAGAGATTTCATCTCATCCTGGATCGAGGTTTGAGGAAAAATGTAAAGGCCGCCTGGCCGTTTGGCCTGTCCACCTACTGTAAAAGGCCACAGGAAATCGCTTTCAATTGCCCCCTTGATGGGCTTAATTGCCCTCCTTAATTTTCGGCAGGCGCGCTCTGGACTGCCACGCATGGCCGCTGAGCGAGATATTGCGCGAGTGCGCGATGACGTCAGGACCCTCGCTCGATGTCATCTCTCGCTGTTTAGCGGCTGGATGATCGGGCGCGCGCCCGCCCGTGAGATGTAAAATTCTGGCCCAAAGAGTTGCAGGCTTTCGAATATTTTTTTTTTAAAAAAAAGCAAAGAAATCACTGTTACCATCGGTTTTGTTTGTCATTCAGAAATTGGCACCTGACCTTGCTTCCATTCTTGTATAGTAATTATACCATGGAAACACTTAAAGCTGGACACAGGAAAGACAGAATCGGCAGTATTGTTGGTTGGGGGAGATCATTCTGGAAATTCCATTTCCCTCATAGTTAGGCTGTGAAGGAGTCAAGAAGCCTCCATCTGCCACTGGCCCCCTCCTCGATCTCCTGGGACTGTTGGAATTTTGGAGGATGAACAGCAAGGGGCCTCGATGAATTCTCTTAACTTTATGCAATTATTAAGGACCGGACTCTCTTATTCTTGACTATTCTAATGCTCCCCCTGCCCTCCCCATCTTACTCTTGCTGTCAGTTTGAGCTCCCTTTAAAAACTGCTGCCCTTTATCGAAGTTGCAGTAAGTCTCACTCGCCCGTCATCCTTGTGCTCACAGACTGACTGATGGCAATCGCCTTCCTAACCCTCTCCAACTTTCTACAGTACCTCCCTTTCCTCCTCTTCATGGCACTCCTTAAAAAACTAACTCTGATCAAAATTTGGTCATCTGTTCCAGAATCTCTTTACCTGACTCATTGTCAAACTTTTGCTTGCTAATGCTCCTGTGGATAACGCTTGGGGATATGGTACTGTAGTAAAAGTGCTTTATAAATGTAAGCTGTTGTTCAGTGGATATTGGGGGATTGCATGGCAGAAGAGTATAAAAGCTAATGTCAGTAATGGTGACCATGACAACTATCATCGATAGTTGAAAAAACCCATCTGGTTCACTAATGTCCTTTTGCAGGGGAGGAAATCTGCCGTCCTTACCTGGTCTGTCCTATGGGGTTGACACTTAACTGCCCTCTGAAATGGCCGAGAAAATCATTCAATTCAAGGGTAATTACGGATGTTGCA
Organism: Cetorhinus maximus; assembly: GCF_964194155.1. NCBI lineage: Eukaryota > Metazoa > Chordata > Chondrichthyes > Lamniformes > Cetorhinidae > Cetorhinus > Cetorhinus maximus. Next base: position 234,472,821 of record NC_135879.1, read on the forward strand.
ACAAATGCTGGTCTCGCCAGCGACGCCCACATCCTGTGAAAGAACGAAAGAGAAGAGTAAATAGCCCTGCTGGTTTCAAGGCTAAGGTTTGTCCCTCAAGCAACGTTGCCAGAAGTGGATGAACTGGTTATTTATCTCATTTGTCCCATCAAAATGTCTGCCGCGTTCCCATCTGCAGCAAATAACTACACGTCAAAAGTGATTCATTGCCCGGAAGCACTTTGCGGTGTTTCTGAGATGCTGTGTGACTGGAACCCTTCTTCTTTGTAGTGAGCCAGTCAAAGCCAGCATAACCTTGTTGGCTCCTTATTGTTTAATTTAAAAAAAAAGTTAATAGTCTATCTGCCGAGTCTATTTTATTTTTTTTATTTTTTGCTCTGCTTTCTTCCTTTTTTACATTTGATAAAATAGCGATCCTGTCGCTGAGTTGTCCCCTCCAAAACCCACGAACTGAGCCGTTTCAGCTTTGAGTTACTGGGTTTCCCACGTCAGTAGACAGTGAGACTGGGCTCATCTTGTAATGGACACTGATGAGCCTGTGGTGGGGACACTGAAGTGGAATGATTGCCACTGACGTGTGGAATTTCCTTTTGGAAATTTGCAGTACACGAACTTGAATTTAGTCACAACCCTGAATAAAATGCTGCCATGTTGCATTACAAGGTGAATGAAGAACACCTACAGACTTGAACCTGCCCTTGTGGTGGCTGCAGGACAACCAAGGGGATCCAATTGTGATGGAAAACGGTTTCTACAGTCTTTTCCCCTGAAATATTCGGTACCCATTCCCCAGACAAGAATGCCCAGGCCCCTCGTGGCATGCCATATCCCATGCCTGTTGTCCTGGATATCTTTTTTTTGTAGTGGCGTCCTTCATTCTCTTGTTTTTGGCTCACTAATTCCGCTACTCCTCTATATCCTGGCGTTCTGCTTGATGCTGAACACTTGCAGCAGAGTGGCAGGGCAAGGTCAGAGCAGAGATGAGCCAGGGTGTAGGATCCTGGTCACTAGTTTAGTTGGACTAATGGATCTGGGATGCACGCTTGCTTCGGGATGACTGAGTTGGTACCGTAGAGTAGATCAGCAGACTGTTCTTATGTAGAACACATTCTATTTATTTACAAAGGAACTCAGCAGTTACATTTGTGTGCTTACAGCTGAAGCCCTGTCTCTACATTACAGACTCTAATTCTAGACTACTGCTACTGACTACTAAAGTAGCCTGCGCTACTTTGCTATTGGATACTAAGATCATGTGATCTTCCATTATACCATTCTTCTTAAAGGTATATTACACCTCAGATTACCACACAGGAATTTCTATTTTATCTTAATCTCATTTGCCAAGGGCACCCGGTATTTTGTGTCTTTGCAGAATTTCCAAAGTCTGGTTGACCGATTTTTAATTTCTGTCTTTGCGTGGGACATGTTGCATTGAGCCCAATGACTGATCGATTTAGCATTCTATATTGCTTCTGTGTTCACCCCTTGTCAAGCACGTTGCCCCTGTAATTGTGTATTAACAAAACGGTGGCGGTGTGGTTTCCCTCTAGATGGCTAACCTTGTCCTCCGAACTTACGCTATGGGATCTCCAGGAGTTTTATATTCATGGGGGTTGTTCCCCTTGGATGTTTGAAGATTGTAGCATGTGCTGTCTGTATGTGCTGTGCTCCTTTGTCATATTTTCTTCCCTGCCCTATAAAATGCTTAACTTCTGATTGTGGGGGAGGGAGGAGATGGCGGCGCAGTGATAATGTCACTGGACTAGGAACCCAGAGGCCCAGGTTAAACTCTGTGGACACAGATTCAAATCTCACCACGTCAGCTGGTGGAATTTAAATTCAGTTAATAAAATCCGGAATGAAAAAGCTAATGCTTAGCATGACCACTGTCATCGATTGTGGTAAAAACCTTTGTCCTTTAGAGAAGGAAATCTGCCACCCTACATGTGACTCTTGACCCATAGCAATTTGGTTGACTCTTAACTGCCTTCTGAGTGGCTTGTTAGGATATTTCAGTTCAAGGGCAATTATGGAGTATACTGATTACAGTGACCTTGTTTAATAGTCGAAGGAATGAACACTTTTTATGCGTATGCGTGTTTAAGTTTAAATTGTATTAAAGCAGTCTCCCTTTCCAATGATGTAAACAACATGCCCATCTTGTGCAAGGCCTTGCAAGTCGTTTTCCCATCAGGATCTCTTTTTAAAAGTTGAACCATTGCAGAGAATTCTGATTAAAGGGCCTTTTTAAAAAATATGTTATTACAGTGCAAGGAAGCTGACCAGAGTTGTGTATAACAGGACTTTTTGTACTGTTGCTGAGTAATTTGTGTGAGTGCAATGCCAAAAATCTGCTTGCATCAGGATTAGATGCAGACTTGACTCTTGCAAATAGGTACGGCATGTTTTGAATTTCGGGGTAATTTTATTTTAGTGTCTTTTTTTTAAAAAAGAAAACTGAATTCAGGTTTGGATATAAAATGTGCAAGATGGGAGCTCCCTGCATCAGAGCACCGGGTCAGTTGAATTATAATACCATGGAGCACCAAAGGAAGCCATTCAGTCCCTCATGCATGTGCTGGATCTTTTGAAAGCTCTATCTAGTTTGTCTAGCCACCTCCCACCAGGCAATTGGATTCACTCCATGTGATATCAAGAAATGGTTGAAGGCACTCGATACTGCAAGGGCTACAGGCCCTGGGAATATTCTGGCAATGGTACTGAAGCCTTGTGCTCCATAACTTGCTGCCAAGCTGTTTCAGTACATTTACAACACTGGCATCCACCACCAACAATGTGGAAAATTGCCCAGGTGTGTCTTGTCCATTTAGAGCAAATCTAACCAGGACAAATCCAAACCAGCCAATTACTGCTCCATCAGCTACTCTCGATCATCAGCACAATAATGGAAAGTGCTGTTGATACTATCAAGTGGCACTTACTCAGCGCCTGTGAGGTGATCACTGCTTAGTTTGGGTTCCGCCAGGGCCTTTGAGCTTCTGATCTCGTTACAGCCTTGGTTCAAACACAGATAAAAGAGCTGAACTTCTGAGGTGAGTGAGGGTGACGGCCCTTGACATCGAGGGTGACGGCCCTTGACATCGAGGGTGACGGCCCTTGACATCGAGGGTGACGGCCCTTGACATCGAGGGTGACGGCCCTTGACATCGAGGGTGACGGCCCTTGACATCGAGGGTGACGGCCCTTGACATCGAGGGTGACGGCCCTTGACATCGAGGGTGACGGCCCTTGACATCGAGGGTGACGGCCCTTGACATCGAGGGTGACGGCCCTTGACATCGAGGGTGACGGCCCTTGACATCGAGGGTGACGGCCCTTGACATCGAGGGTGACGGCCCTTGACATCGAGGGTGACGGCCCTTGACATCGAGGGTGACGGCCCTTGACATCGAGGGTGACGGCCCTTGACATCGAGGGTGACCGCCCTTGACATCGAGGGTGACCGCCCTTGACATCGAGGGTGACCGCCCTTGACATCGAGGGTGCATTTGACCGAGTGTGGTATCAAGAAGCCCTAGCAAAACTGGAGTCAATGGGAATCAGGGGGAACACTCTCCACTGGTAGGAGTCATATCTAGCACAAAGGAAGATGGTTGTGGTTGTTGGAGGTCAGTCATCTCAGTTCCAGGACATCACTGCAGGAGTTTCTCAGGGTAATGTCCTCAGCCCAACCATCTTTCGCTGTTTCATCAATAATCTTTCTTCCATCATAAGGTCGGAAGTGGGATGTTCGCTGACGATTGCTCGATGTTCGTCATTCACGAATCCTCAGATACTGAAGCAGTCCATGTTCAAATGCAGCAAGACCTGGACAATATCCAGGCTTGGGCTGACAAGTGGCAAGTAACATTCACGCCACACAAGTGCCAGGCAATGACCATCTCCAACTAGAGAGAATCTAAACATCGCCCCTTGAATTTCAATGGCATCACCATTGCTGAGTCTCCCACTATCAACATGCTGGGTGTTATAAAACTGTGGCTACAAGAGCAGGTCAGAGACTGGGAATTCTGCAGTGGGTAGCTCACCTCCTGATTTCTCCATCATTAAGGCACAAGTCAGGAGTCTGATGGAATACTCCCCACTTGCCTGGATGAGTGCAGCTTCAACAACACTCAAGGAGATCGACACCATCCATGATAAAGCAGCCCGCTTAATTGGCACCCCACACACCAGCTTCAAAATTCACTTCCGCCAGCACCTGTGCACAGTAGCAGCAGTGTGTGCCATCTACAAGATGCACTGCAGGAACTCACCAAGGCTCCTTCGACTGCACCTTCCAAACCCACATCCGCTACCTCCTAGAAGAACAAGGGCAGCAGATGCACAGGGACACCACCACCTGGGAGCTGCTCTCCAAGCCACACACCATCCTGACTTAGAAATATATCACCATTTCCTCACTGTCGTTGGGTCAAGATCCTGGAACTTCCTCCCCCAACAGCACTGTGGGTGCACCTACACCACATGGACCGCAACGGTTCAAGAAGGCGGCTCACCACCACCTTCTCAAGGGCAATCAGGAATGGACAATAAATGTTGGTCAAGCCAGCGATGCCCACATTCCATGAGTAGATATATTAAAAAAATTGAAAATGGCCGGCGGCCTGGGTTGGGGAGAAAGAAAATGCTTTTGGAAATTGGGGCAAGAGGTGAGGGGAGTCACTATTGGCACGTAGCTGCGATAGGGTGCAAGTGTCCCCAGAAGAGTTAAGGGAAATTCCTGCAATTTTTACTTTAACCTTCTGTGGTAGCAGGGGCAGAATGTTTGGTATAACTGCACCTTCAATGCTGAAATGATTTGGGGGCGTGAACAGCACCTTAAACTGCAGCTACCTCTCCTGGACCTGTACTGCCCTTTACTCAGTTCTGCTGAAGGGTCATGAAGACTCGAAACGTCAACTCTTTTCTTCTTCGCCGATACTGCCAGACCTGCTGAGTTTTTCCAGGTAATTCTGTTTTTGTTTTGGATTTCCAGCATCCGCAGTAGTTTTTTGTTTTTGTACTGAAAATGTGTCAGTTGTTGTTTCTAGAATTTTCCAGTTTAACAGGGATACAAATGTGGAGCTTTGGACTGACACTATGCTCTCTAGGGGGTTTGGGGGGGGGAAGAAAGCTAAGAAACTTGTGGCCGAATAACATTGGCACCCCAGTCTGTGGAATTTGCTGGGTTTTGTTATTATCACTTGCACTCCCACTATCGCTGTGGCAATTTTTGATCCGTTTTAAATCGGAATGGATGGGACACTAATACCGTGTGACCAACCAAAGCTCCCCCTCCACACCTATCCTGGAGGAGGTTGTAGATGCCATCAAGTGTTAAAGGATGGAGGTTCAGCACAATTTACCTGAGGAGTTGGGTGGGAGGGAGTGTTAGTCAATTAAGTGTTCCCATCACAAAATGAATGAGCAGGTAAGCTGTGTTGCCTACCTGGTGCCAAGGTTAAGGACAACTCTTCTGGTCTGGAGAGGAACTTGGAGTGGGAGGGGAAGGATACAGTTGCCGTGGTCCACGTAGGTAACCAACGACATGGGTAAGACTAGGAAAGAGGTTCTGTTGAGGGACTAAAGGTAATAATTTCCAGATTACTACCTGAGCCACATGCAAATTGGCGTAGGGTAAATAAGATTAGAGAGGTAAATGCGTGGTTCAAAGATTGGTGTGGGAGAAATGGGTTCTGATTCATGGGGTGGCAGCATCGGCGGAGAAGAGTACAGTTGTTGAAGGGTCATGAGGACTCGAAACGTCAACTGTACTCTTCTCCGCCGATGCTGCCAGACCTGCTGCGTTTTTCCAGGTTTTTTTTATTTTTTGTTTTGGATTTCCAGCATCCGCAGTTTTTTTGTTTTTATCTGATTCCTGGGGCACAGGCACCAGTACTGGTGAAGGAGAGCTGTTCTGTTGGGACCAGTGTCCTGGTGAACCGTATAACTTGGGTTGTAGATACGGCTTTAAGCTAATTAATTGGGGGGAGGGTTCAGTTAAAGGGATGTTAAAAAAATCAAAAAGAAATGAGAGCAGAGGTACAGCGTAGTGAAGAGGCAAACGATAAAATGTGACGGGAAGGGGAAGAAAATATAAGCAGAAGAGTGCAGCAGAAATTAGAACCAGAGTGAGTAATAACGGTAAAAATCCAAAGCTTAAGGCTTTTTATCTGAATGCATGCAGCATTTGTAACAAGGTAGATGAGTTGATGGCACAAATAGAAATAAATGAACATGATTTGATAGCTATTATAGAGATGTGGTTGCAGGGTGACCAAGACTGGGAACTCAATATTCAAGGGTATTCGATGTTCCGGAAAAATAGGCAAAAGGGAAAAGGAGGTGGGGTAGCTTTGTTAACAAAGCAAGGTATCAGTGCAGTGGTGAGTAGTGATATAGGTGGCATAGATTATGATGTGGAATCAGTTTGGGTGGAAATGAGGAATAACAAGGGGAAGAAGTCACAGGTGTCAGTCGTCTGTAGGGCCCCCAAAGAGTTGCCTCACTGTAGGACAAAGTATAAATTGGGAAATAATGGAGGCGTGTAAGAAGGGTGCTGCAATTGTCATGGGCGATTTTAATTTGCATATTTACTGGACAAATCAGGTTGGCAGGGGTAACGTGGAAGAGCGCATCAGGGATTGTTTCTTAAGGCAATACGTTGTAGAACCTACCCGGGAACAGACTATTTTAGATCTAGTAATGTGTAATGAGGTTAGATTAATAAGAGATCTCTTGGTTAAGGATCTTCCAGGGGGTAGCGATCACAACATGGTAGAATTTCAAATTCAGTTTGAGGGCGAGTAACATACCTCAACTTAAAAATGGGCAATTAGAGGTATGAAGAAAGAGTTGTCTAAAGCGGGCTGGGAAGATAGACTAAGGGGAAGGTCAGTGGATGAGCAGTGGCAGACATTTAAGCAGATATTTCATAACGCTCAGCAAAAATTTGTTCTTGTCAAAAAGGACGAACCATCCCGTGGTTAACAATGGTGGTCAAGGAGAGTATCCATTCATGAAAATAAGGCATACAAAGCAGCGAAAACTAGTGGTAGGCGAGAGGATTGGGAATTTTTTTAGAACCAGCGGCAGATGACTAAAAAACTGATGAGGGAGAAAATTGATTATGAAAGTAAATTGGCAAGAAATATAAAAACAAACAGCAAGAGCCTCTATGGGTATGTAAAAAGGAAAAGAGTGGCTAAAGTGAGCGTGGGACCCTTGGAGGATGTGACTGGAGAATTGACAATGGAGAACAGGGAAATAGCAGATAATTTAAACCAGTATGTTGCATTGGACTTCATGGTGGAGGATACTATAAACATCCTGAAGATACCAGATAAGCAAGGAGCTAATGAGAGGAAAGGTCTTGTAACAGTCTCTATCATAAGGGACAAAATATTTGACAAACTAATGGGACTAACGGCAGACAAGTTGCCAGGACCTGATGGCCTGTATCCAAGGGATAGTGGGGGCATTGGTCGAAATATTCCAGAACTCACTGGACTCCGGGATGGTCCCAGCGAATTGGAAAACTGCTAATGTGACTCCCATGTTCAAGAAGGGAGGGAGACAAAAATAGGAAACTATAGGCCAGTCAGCCTAACATCTGTCATTGGGAAAATGCTAGAGTCCATTATTAAGGAAGAAATAGGGCATTTAGAAAAGCTTAACGCAATCAAACAGAGTCAACATGGTTTTGTGAAAGGGAAATCATGTTTGACATAATTTGCTGGAGTTCTTTGAGGGTATAACAAACAGAGCTGATAAAGGGGAACCGGTAGATGTAGTGTACTTGGATTTCTAGAAGATATTTGATAAGATGCCACATAATATGTTATTGCACAAGATAGGAGCTCATGGTATTGGGGGTAATGGATTCGCATGGATTGTGGATTGGTTAACACACAGAAGACAGTTGGGATTAATGGGTCTTTTTCAGTTTGGAAAGAAGCAACTAGTGGAGTACCACAAGGAACTGTCCTAGGGCCTCAATTATTTACTATCTATATTAATGACTTGAAGGAGGGGGCAGAGTGTAATGTATCCAAATAGGTGGGAGGGCATGTTGTGATGAGGACATAAGGAATCTGCATGGGGGTATAGATAGGTTGAGTGAGTGGGCAAAAACTTGGCAGATGGAGTTTAATGTAGGAAAGTGTGAGGTCATGCACTTTGTTAGGAAGAATCAAAAGGCAGACTATTATTTAAATGGAGAGAGACTCCAAAAAAGTGCAGCACAGAGGGATCTGGGTGTTCTTGTGCATGAAACACAAAGTTAGCATGCAGGTGCAGCAAGTAATTAAGAAGGCAAATGGAATTTTGGCCTGTAATGCTAGGGGCTTAAGAGTTTAAAAATAGGGAAGTCTTGGCACAACTGTACAGGGTATTGGTGAGGCTGCACATGGAGTACTGTGTACAATTTTGGCCCCCATATTTATGAAAGTTTTGGAGTCAGTTCAAAAGAGATTACCTAGGCTGATTCCTGGGATGAAGGGGTTGACTTATTAAGAACGGCTAAACAGGTTAGGCCTTTGTTCATTGGCGTTTAGAAGACTGAGGGGTTATCTCATTGAAATGTACAGGATTCTGAGGGGGCTTGACAGGGTAGATGTTGAGAAGATGTTTCCACTAATGGGGGAATCTCGAACTAGGGGACACAGTTACAGCATAAGGAGACACTCATTTAAAACTGAGATACAAAAGAATTTCTTCTGAGGTTAGTGAAAGCCTGGAATTCTCTACCCCAGAGAGTTGTGGAGGCTAGATCACTGAAAGTATATAAAGAGGAGGTAGATAGATTTTTGAAATATCGGGGAGTTGAGGGTCATGAGGATCTGGCACAAAGAGGAGTTGAGGCCTGGGGCAGATCAGCCATGATCGTATTGAATGGTGGGGCAGGCTTGAGGGGCCAAATGGCCTACTCCTGCAGCTATTTCTTATGTTCTTATCTGTTTGGTCCCTGAACTCCACACAATCCTAGTAAACAACCTTCTCCAGGCTTTCGAACCAGCAGCCCTCCCATCCATAACATTCTTGTTTTCAAGAACCCCTCCCCTCACCATGGTCTTGTCTTCCTCCTCATCTTACTACTCTCAATAACACCAACAGCTCGATAATCGGCCAATTCTGGCCTCTTGTGCGTCCTCTTTTTTTTTTTGTTCCTGATTGCTCGGCCATTGACATGCCTTCAGCTGCCTGGGCCCGTAGATCTGCGATTTCTTCCCTCAACTTCACTGCCCCTCTCTCACTTTATAAAATCTGCTTCGAATCTACCTCTTTGACAAACTTTTGGGTCACCTGTCCTATTATGTAGCTCGGTGTCAAATACTGTTTTAAATTTCTCCTGTGGAAGCACTTTGGGATATTTGACTATGTTAAAGGTGCTGTATAAATGCAAGTGGTTCTTTTTGGTGGAGCATTCCCATTTTTCCCCAGCGCTGATGCTTTCTGTAACCTCCCAACATTGACCCACATACACCATGCTGCTATAGGGGAGGGGGGTTGGTGGAGAATTGCTGCTTTTCTCCTCTTACCTGTACCATTTGTTCCTTCAGTGGAAGTTCCGGGAAAGGGGGAAGACAGCAGATGGTGAAGGGTTTATAAATCGGGGCAAGGGATTAACCACTAACATAGAAGCAAAATACTGCAGATGTTGGAAATCTGGAACAAAAACAGGAAATGCTGGAAAAACTCAGGTCCGGCAGCATCTATGGAGAGAGAAAAACAGAGGGAAAACTTTTCCCGCCATTGGGGGGTAGGTGTGGGTGGGCGCGCCTCCGATCGGCACCCCCGTGCGCCGCCATTTTACGTGGGCGGGCCAATTAAGGCCTGCCCAGCGTGACGTCCGCCAGGAAGTGCTGTGCGGGCAGAGGGGGGATTCCCTCAGCCGGGAGTGCGCTGTACCGCGCATGCGCGTGAAAGAGCGCACTGATCTCCCTGAGGCTAAGTGCTGCCTCAGGGAGATAGGCTCCGAATTAAAAATTGTTATACAAACGATAGAAAAATTTCCCTGACATGTCGCAACTCATGTGACAGTGTCACATGAGGGGACATGTCCATAACTGTTATTGAAATCTTTATTAAAAATTTAAAAACCCTCATGAAACCTCATCCCGCCGGTGGATGAGGTTTCATGCTTTTTCTGAAGCCCGCCAGGGCTCCCGGCCTGCCCACCAACCCTAAGGTTGGACGGGCATGTCCGTTACTGATTTGAATTAGTTTCTCAATGGCCTCAATAGGCTGTTGACAGGTCGGCGGGCGCGTAGCTGACCTGGCTGTGCCGCCGCCGACCTGAAAATGGAAATGGTGTTGGGAGTTCCATCCTAGATTTTATACGTCAGTGAGTGGGCCCCACCCCCGCTCGCCGACCGGAAGATCCTGCCCAGAATTAACATTTTGGGCCCATATGAATCATCTTCAGAGCTAAAGTAGAAATGAGATGGATTTTATACTGTTTAAGGCTGGGTGGAGCAAGTGAAACAAAATGGAAGGTCACCGATAGGTGGGGGCTAAGGAGAGACTGACAAAGATGTCATGGACATAAGACAAAGGGAGTGTTAATGGTAATAGTGATAATTTAAGAAGATGCTGATAGTGGCGTAAAGGTAAGATAGCAGAACAAGAGTCAGCACTCTGAAAGAACAACATGGAAACAAGTGACAGATGGCCCTTTTGGGGGTGGGCTGGTGGGGGAGGTGGTTGGGGGGAAATGAATAAAAGTAAATAATAAATTTGACAAAGGATTTTCAAAGAATAAAAGGGATAAAGATAGAGGAGAGAGTCCATGGTCTGATCATGGCTGATCTGATTGTAACCTCAACTCCACATTCTAGCCTTTCACCCCCTTGCTTATCAAGAATCTATCTAGCTCTGCCTTAAAAATATTCCAGGGCTCTGCTTCCACCGCCTTTTGATGATGAGAGTTCCAAAGACTCACTACCCTCTGAGAGAAAAAATATCCCCTCATCTCTGTCTTAAATGGGCAACTCCTTATTTTTAAACTGTGACCCCTAGTTCTAGATTCTCCCTTTGCATATTTGCCCTGTCATGACGCCTCAGTATCTTGTATGCTTCAATCAAGTCACCTCTTACTCTTCTAACTTCAGTGGATACAAGCCTAGCCTGTCCAACCTTTCCCTATAAGACAACTCTCCTATTCCAGTAATTAATGTACTAAATCTTCTGAACTGCTTTCAACGTATTTATATCTTTCCTCAAAAATGAGACCAATACTGTACACAGTATTCCAGATGTGGTCTCACCAATGTCTTGTATAACTGAAGCATAACCTCTTTACTATTGTATTCGATTCCCCTTGCAATAAACACTTTCCTACATACTTACGAATTAGGAGCAGGAGTAGGCCACTCAGTCCCTTGAGTTCTGCTCCGCCATTCAATAAGGTCATGGCTGATCTGATTACTTCCTAATTACCTGCTGTACCTGCATACTAACTTTTTTCGATTGATACACTAGGACACCCAGATCCCTCTGCACCTCAGAGCTCTGCAATCTCTCGCCATACAGATAATATTCCTCTTTTTTTTCCTTCCTGCCAAAATGGACAATTCCATATTTTCCCACGTTGTTATCCATTTGTCAGATCTTTGTCCAGTCACTTAACCCACCTATACCCCTTTGTAGCCTCCTAATGTCCACTTTGCAACTTATTTTCCTGCCTATCTTTGTATCATCAGCAAATTTAGCAGCCATGCCTTCTGTTCACATATGTTTTTTTTCTTTTTGGTTTTGGAGGAAACAAAGCTTTCGAAACTCTAATCTCCTCATTTTGCCACCTTAAAAGAGAGAAGCCTGAGTGTGTGTCTCCTGTTTTGTTTTCCTTGCAGTACCTGAAGTTGAAGAACTTTGATGAAGAGGTGCGAGCCCACCGAGACTTGGACGGGTTTCTCGCGAAGGCCAAGATCCTGTTGGACGTGTCGGCCCTGTCGCTCGACGATGTTCTGCGAGAGATGCTCAAGCATGTCGTGGAGGAGTCGGAAAACGCAGAGCCCAATTGTGACTTTGACGAAGTCATGACCGGATTATTCACCGATTCAGGCACTTTGCAAGAAGGCAGCGGTAATTAATATGTTACCGCAATGGCCCATGAATTCGTTCTGAAGAAGAACTTTCTTGATTTGTTGGCATCACTAATATCTTGGCTGATTCTCTGCTTCTCTTCATTTGACTTTGATTTTTGTTCCCGGATCTACAGATTCCAACTGGACCTTTTTTGCTCTGCTGGGTGATGGTTGGTCAAAGGTTCCTGTTTCTTCCCTCCATATCTGCTTATCCTCCTCCTCCTCCTATTAATCCTGAGGGTGGCATTAAACTCTCACTTCAATCTCCTATAATTACCATTTCTTTGCATCTGTCCCTCCATGTGTCACAATTTCTCTGCTGCTGTCAACTTGCCATCTTATCTCTGCCCTTGACCCGTTTGGTCTGAGTCTTAAGCCTCTGTTGTTCCTCTGGTACAGCCTCCATTTTCTCTCCTTCAGATTAGAGGGTGCAGATTTGTATGCATCTTGTGCGCAATAATTTGCATTTATATAGTGCCTTTTGGTGGGAAAATGTCCCAACACGCTTTCCTCCAGCAATATCGCTCTCCCCTTCAAAATCCTGCTCCTCCATTTCAAAAAAAAATCCCTTGCTTTCCAATTGCTGCCCAACTCCAAACTCTTTCCTTTCTAAAATCTCTGTGTATGTCGCTACCTTAAACTCTTTTTTCAATTTCATGGGATGTGGGCATCGCTGGCAAAGACCATTTGTTGCCCATCTCTAGTTGCCCTTGAAATTAGTGACTTGCTGGGCCATTTCAGAGGACAGTTAAGAGTCAACCACACTGGCCTATATGTGACTCCAGATCCATAGCTGACTGGGTGAGGCAGGCAAATTTCCTTTCCTGAAGGACATTAGTGAGCCAGATGGGTTCTTATGACAATCAGTAGTTTCATGGCTGCCATTACTGAGGCTAGCTTTCAATTCCAGCATTATTAATTGAATTTAAATTCCCATCAGCTGCTGTGATAGGATTTGAACCCATAATTCCAGAGCATTAGCTGAGTCTCTGGATTACTAGTGAAGTGACATTACCACAAAACCACCATCTCCCTTTAATGTTGTATGGTAACACTCCTGGAGGTACCTTGAAGTGTTTTCCAATGCTAAAGGTGCTATATAAATGCAAGTTGTCATCAGTTAAAGCAAGAGAACCTTGCCTCCCCGTATAAAATTCTTGTAACATTGTAATTTTAAATATTTTGCTGCACTTTATGGGACCAGCCCCCGGCCGATAAACTGAGATTAAATTGATTTCTCACAAGATCATGACAGTCAGCTGTGGGGCTTTGGTGTGGAAATGGCAAGGGGGTTGTTATGTTGTTATATCCTATTGGCCTGATGGTGTTGGAATATGTGTCGCATACTCTATTCACTAATCATTCCCACCCAATAAATAATTAATAGAAAGATACTTAAGAGTGAAAAGTTTGCCTGATTAGAGCGTAGCGACAGACTAGTTGTAAGGACTTGGATTCTACACATGATGTTTGTCAGCTCTGTGTAAGGATAACTTGCATTGGCTTCTCAGCAGCCCAAATATAATCAAGCCGTTGAGTCAGAAAGTCGTAGGTTCAAGCCCCAACCCAGGGAGTTGAGCACATAATCGAGGCTGACACTCCCAAAGCAGTGGTGAGGGAGCGCTGCACTCTTTCAAAGGGAGATGTTAAACTGAAGCCCCTCTTCCATTTCAGGTGGACTTCAAAGATCCCCTGTCTGAAGAAGAAAGAAATGAAGACTTGCATTTCAATAGAACTTTTCACCACCTCGGGATGCCTCAAAACATCCAATGAAGTACTTTTGAAGTGTAGCTACTATTGTAATATGGGAGACGCGGCAGTCGATTTAGGGAGTTCTCCTTGGGTCTTGGGTAATATGAAAATTAAAAATTCGGATTATCTGCTCATTATCTTGTTGCTGGTTATGGGAGCTTGCTTGCTGGGCTGCAGCAGTTCCTACATTAAATCAGTACTTCAAAACTTCAATGGCTGTAAAGGGCTTTGGGACATCCTGAGGTTGTGAAAGGTGTTAATATGAATGCAAAACCTTTTTTTTTGATAAGATAGCCTATAGCTCAAGAGATTTGGTCCGAAGCGTTTTGATATTTTACAGCAGGTCACTATAGTAATGCTGAAACTGTAAACTGCCTCTGAGTTATCACACCTAGCATAGCTCAGACGCTCAAGTCTATGGGAGTAGCCTATATTGTGCTGTGAATTAGTTTAATCACAAGGTTGTATTTCTGTTCCAGTGCACCTCCTGTCAAACACAATTCAAGGGGTCTCTGCAACAGCGACTGGTGTTCAGTACCAACAGTCCTGGCTCTGTCTTATGTAAGTAGCTCTTAACTCTTTAGTAAAAGTTTCAACCAGATGCTCAACTTTATTACGAGTGGGGTGTTTAGTGAGAAGACACCAGTAACCATCGCTCTGGTTGGATTCTGATCCAGGACCAAAGGTCAGCATCTAATCCCATTGTGCCGCGAGAAACCTGGATTGGCACTTTTTCCAAGTGGGTCTGGAAGTGCGGCTGTAGCAGAATAGTGAAGTTTGACCTCCTCATCTGGAGCAAGTTAAGCAATCGTGTCGTGCTGATCTTTTTGAACCAGAACAAGATCCTTGACTGTAGCTTTTTGAAACAGTCCAGAATATTTAATTTATAATAAAGCTGCTCCCACTGAGGCTGTTTATGTTGACTCCTTAGGTCTCCTATAATGTTTTCACTTTATTTTTAATGGAATATTCCTGGGGATCTTCTGGCAGGATCTTCTGGCAGGATTCTTGTACACTTTTCAAAACAGAGACACTCTTCGGACTGGCACCTCCTCTTTTTTTTTCCAGTCTGTTTACTGTCTGATCACTGCTATGTTACACAGCGACTGTTAGTTGTATTTACTTGATGTAATGTACAAATTTCAAAATCCTAAAGATGGTATTACCTTATTACCCTGTTTGTTCCATTTTGCATTTTTTTTAGTTGTTTGCCAGAATATTTTAAAAAGTCATTCTTTTGAAAAAATATTATTGAGTGATTTATTTTGTACAAAGGTTGGTGCAAAAGTTAAATGTCATGATGTGGAATTCAGCCTGTTTGAATTTAATACACTATTTAATCACAAGAGGTTAGCATGCAGGTACAGCAGGTAATTAGGAAAGCTAATTGAATGTTATCATTTATTGCGAGGGGAATTGAATACAAAAGTAGGGAGGTTGTGCTTCAGTTGTACAGGGCACTGGTGAGACCACATCTGAAATACTGTGTGCAGTATTGGTCACCTTATTTACGGAAGGATGTAAATGTTTTGGAAGCAGTTTAGAGAAGATTTACCAGACCAATACCTGGAATGGGTAGGTTGTCTTATGAGGAAAGGTTGGACAGACTAGGCTTGTATCCGCTCGAGTTTAGATGAGTAAGAGGCGACTTGATTGAAACATATAAGATCCTGAGAGGTCTTGACAGGGGGGGATGTGGAGAGGATGTTTCCTCTTGTGGAAGAATCTAGAACTAGGGGTCACCCTTTTAAAAATAAGGGGCTGCCCATGAGGTGAAACTTTTTCACTCAAGGGTCATGAGTCTTTGGAAATCTCTTCCTGAAAAGGTGGTGGAAGCAGAGTCTATGAATATTTTAAGGCAGAGGTGAATAGATTCTTGGTAAGCTAGGGGGTGATAGGTTAACAAGGGTAGGTGGGGTACAGATTTCAGGTTACTATCAGGTCAGCCATGATCTTATTAAATGGCGGAGCAGGCTCAAGGGGCTTAATGGGCTACTCCTGCTCCTTGTTTGCATGGTTATCATTTTTAATGTGAACATAGCCAAATGTGATCACTCAACTTTGTAAACAACAGAAATGCAAGAGGGATCAGCCTATGGGTCTTAAAAAAAAAACCTTGGGTAAAATGTTGGGGCTGGTAGGATTGAGCCATTGTACTATTTGTTCTTCCCCTCTCACCCAACAGACCTCGAAAGAGGTCACCATATGTTGAGAGTAACGTGGTGGTGGTGGTTGCTCACAACATGTAACACATTGGGAGCTGCATTGCAAAGCAGGAGAGCAGCTCAAGTTGAGCGGTTGACCCCATATTCTGTGTTGCAAACATCGTCTTAAATCGCTCTGTATGATTGTCAGCATCGGGCTCTATGTCCATCCACCTGCCTCTGAAACTTTACACTGCTGCTACCAGTAGTGACTCCTCAAATACCATTGTCCTTATCTTACTGCGTGGGTGATGTTGAGTCACTTACTCTCCTGGGCTGACACATCAGTACTGAGGGAGTGCTGAACAGTCAGTGATTTTTTTTCAGATCAAATGCTAAACTGAGGCCATGTCTCAAAAAGCAATTGGTTGCAAAGCACTTGACGCATCCTGATGATGTGAAAGTTGCTATATAAATGTGAGTTTATTTGCCAATATTGGGCCCAATAAGCCTGTACCTGTCGATTGAGCTCTACACTTCAATATCCTGCAATTTCTCCTCCCTTAGCCTTTCAACTTATTTACCTGCTTTGTTTTAATTGTCTTCCTGGCAATTTGTTCATAGTCTTGTAACCCACAATTCCAATATCCCCTCAATTTTCCTCATAACTTTGGATTTGTGGAATCATTTTGGTGCGTTGCAGGAATTGTCATTTTCATTGCTGCCATCAATCACTGGAGTTTGCTTCAAGTGAGTATTTTTTTTCTTTATTCCTTCATGGGGTGTGGGTGTTGCTGACAAGGCCAGCATTTATTGCCCGTCCCTAATTGCCCTTAGCTGAGTGGCTTGCTCGGCCATTTCAGAGGGCAGTTAAGAGTCAACCACATTGCTGTGGCTCTTGAGCCGCATGTAGGCCAGACTGGGTAAGGACAGCAGATTTCCTTCTTCCCTAAGGGGGCATCAGTGAACCAGATAGATTTTTACAATGATCGATGATTACCGAGACTAGCTTTCAATTCCAGATTTATTAATTTTATTTAAATTCCACCAGCTGCTTTGGTGGGATTTGAACCCGTGTGCCCAGGGCATTAGCCTGGGCCTCTGGGTTTATTAGTTCAGTGCCATTACTACCAAGCCATGGTCTTCCCAGTCGTGGGACTGCGTTCACATAGAATGGATTGAATTGCTGAAGCTGTGCTGTTGTGTTTTGTCATCACCTCAGTGGGTCCAGGCTATATAACCTGCCCTCCCAGCTAACCCAGTTGCACTGTTAACATTTTGGAAAGTGTTAATGGGAGAGCTCTTTTAATCTAGCTCGTGTCCAGGCTGAAGTGTGGTGCAGTGTGAATTGATGCATGTGTTTGACAACCTGGTCAAGCTGATCAAGGGTGGACTTTCATCCTTAATATCGCAAGACACCGTGAAGACATATTACTTGGAAATACTCATCCAACCCTGATTATTGGCCCCGCTGTGATGCATAGCCTGAGGCGCAGTTTCTTTTATCTACCCCAGGCCATATTAAGTAGGTGGCTCTTCAAATTTCTCTTGCTCTTGGATCACATATGGATACACTTACTAGGTAAATTTTTTTTTTTTACATTTACAGATTTTTCAGGAACAATGTAGGCATTGAACAAGGAAAGACATCTGTTTGGCATATTCTTTCCTCTAACAAAAATCTGCTTGGGTAGGACTGGGTTCCGAAAGCCCCCACAACCTGACTTAATGCCGCCACGAATTTTTTTTTCTTTCAAAATATAATCTGAAGCCTTGCCAGATCAAAATTGTCTATCAGCTAGGAGTAATGAGCAGCCTTGCCCGATTTCCCAACCTCAGAATTGCTTCTACCCTCCCTGAAGGTACAGACTGGTGCTGAGATTTCACTCGTGCCATCTCCTCTCGTCTCTAGCTGTAATGACTCAACAGAGCGGACAGGTTTCAACAAGAAACAGCTAAGCTTTATTACAGAGAACTTTTCAGGTGCTACGCACTCGGCCAGGACTCTTATCACCTCCCCAGATTTCCTGCACTTGGGACTCGCTGGTCAGAGCCTTAACAAATCATCACGTGACCCCTGGTAGGCAGTAGAAGGGGCTATACCCTCAGTTACCACACTTCCTCCCCCCTTAGTTTTGTTTACAATTTCTATTAACAGGCAAACATTTGAACATCCAACAACGTATACATACAGACATACAACTGCAGGTGACTAAAGATCAAGTCTCTGTGGTGCTCTCCTTATATGGCGTAGCTTGACCACTTGAGGTTTCTCAACAGGACCTGGTACTGCTGCATGAGACACATCATTGGAACATGGCAGTTTAGGACATTGGGCACGTTTATCCTAGGTCAAACAGTCACCTCAGGAATTGATGGTTTGATGCTAATCACAGGCGGAATAGTTGGTTGTTAGAATGCCCCTCTGGCATAAATCTGATCCATGTGCTTATGGACGATTCTCTCTCTCTCACTTGTACTTGGAAAGGTAATGGACCAGTCTCTGAGACAATGGTTCCAGGAACCCAACAGGATTCGCTGCTGAAATTTTGCATGAATACTTTGTCACCTACAGCGAATGTGTGAGCTTTGCTGCGTATGTTGTGATTCAATTTTTGATCACTCTGACTACACTCTAACTTCCCCATTAAATTTGGAAACACCAGGTGTAACTATGTATGCAGGCGGTGTTTCATCAATAATTCAAACGGTGTTAAACCCGTAGTCGAATGTGGCGTTGTACAATAGCTGAAAAGATAGCGGGAAAGTGAAGACTCCAGAGTGCCTTCCGATAGTTTTTTCATACCAGACTTCAAAGGTTGTACTGCTGTCTTGGCTAAGCCTTTTGATGATGGATGGTAAGGAGTTGTTTTAATATGTCAGATTCCATTTGGATCCATAAATTTCTGAAACTCTGTGGTGGTAAAATTGGTGCCATTATTTGAAATGACAATTTCAGGTAGGCAATGTATGCTGAAACTGTGACGTAGCTTCTCGACAGTTGTGTTTGACGTTGGCAACTTGGCTTCATGTACATCCATGCATTTCGAATTTGCATCTACAACTAACAAGAGTACGGTACCCAAGACTGCTACTACGTAATTGATATGTAATCGAACCCAGAGTTGACCAGACCACACCCACGGCTGCAGGGGACCCAGAACAGGCAACTTCTGTTGGTGCTGACAGTGGAGACAGTGTTTGACCAAGCTTTCAATATCTCCGTCAATGCCTGGCCACCAGACATAGTTTTGTGCGAGCATTTTCGTTTTTGATATGCCCGGATGGGCACTATGGAGTTCTATCAAGAGCAGGTCTCTGCCTTGTGGTGGGACCACCACTCTTGACCCCTACAACAAAATCCCGTCTTGGTGCTCAATTTCGTCTGTCTGACATGGAATGGTCTCAGTTCTTCAGATACAGGCAAGTTTGACCATCCCTTTAAAACAAAGTCCCTGGCTTTCGATAATGTTGGATCTCTGTCCAATTTCTAATTTGTTTCACACACACACACGAAGAATCTAAGAAGTTTAATAATAGCCCTAATTCCTGCGGGAGTATGCACAATACTGTCTGGCAATGGGAGACGACTGCGTGCATTTGCAATGTGTAGGCCAGGACGGTAGCTACAAGAATATGCATACGCAGATAATATCCAAGCCTATCGTTGTATCCTTGCTGATGCTGTTGGCGGGGTGGCCTGAATAAACCAACTAATTGTTTATGGTCTGATACAATGAAATGGCGACCATGCAGGTACTGGTGGAATTTCTTCACCCTGAATACGACTGATGAACCTTCCTTTTCACAATTATTGCAGGCAGCTGGGCTGTCTGTTGCTTGTAAGGAACTGGTACTTTGGTGATACCCTTTACCTGAATGGATTCTCCCGTGGATGTCCTTAATTTAGTTTTTGTCCGCTCCAGGTTTATTGACTGTTTTCCTTCATTAAGGTATTTGAAGTTGTACTTTCCCATCACTGTAGTTAAGGCACCTGTAGCTATCTCCATTATTAGTGGCTTCTCAATCACTTGGATTGTCACAGTGATAGGTTTGGTTTTTAGAGGTTACATTATACAGGGAATAAACGCCGGTGTTGGCAGATTCAATTTCTGCTGTATTTTTTAATTCAATCATGTTGGTTTGCTGCTTTGCGGGCTGTTTCAACTTTGCCCAGCATTTGCCTTACTACGTGACCTTTCTTATGGCAGTAGTGACATCCTGCCTCTTTGAATTTACAGGTGTCTGCTCTGTGGCCATCTCCACATCTATAACAACTTAATCTCGAAGCTGCTGCTGAAATGTTTCTAATCGGCCTTTTCATGTTTCTAACAGCGGACATTGCCTCTCGCTTCGATGTTGTGGGTCTGGTTTTCACGCCACGCCTGGTAGTAGGTTCCCGCCCCACATGAAGAGCGGCGCCATGTTGTATGTGTTGCAAAGCCTGCGAGTCTCTCGCACTTCCCATGGCGAGGGAGATTTCCAGGAGACGCCTCAAGTCGATGTTGACCTCAGCGAATAAATGGTGCTGTCCTTAACTCCATAAACTAATTGGTCCCACAGCATATCATTTAATGTGTCCCTGAAGTCACAGTGTTCTGTCAACTGCTTGAGGTTCACTACATAGGTTGCAATGGACTCTCCTGGAACCCTAACTCGAGATTAAATTTAAAACGCTGCATTATTACCGATGTCTTTGGCTGGAAGTGCGTTTTCTTGAGGCCTACTAATTCATTACAGGACTTAAGAGTTGGGCGCGCTCCGGACCATCAGGTTGTGAATGAGGTTGTGTGTTTTACTGCATAAACTCAGGAGGATTGCTTTCTGCTTTTCCTCTGTGGTAATCTCGCTCGCTGCAAAATAAAAAACCAAGGTGCTGTACATACTAGCTCCAGTCTTCCACAGTCACACCATATGGACCGATTCTGCTGAAGAGTGGCATAACTGGCGAGCAGTCTTTTTTTTTCTTAACATTCGATGTGCCCGCAGTGACAGGGCAAGACGCAGAGCTGGAGCTAATCTTATCCTCGTCACCAAATGTAATGACTCAATGGAGCGGACAGGTTTCAACAAGACGAGGCTAAACTTTTATTACAAAGAGCTTTCCAGGCGCTACACGCTTGGCCAGGACTCTTGTCAGGAAGCTCCGCCCCCTGGATTGCCTGCGCTTCAGGCTCATTGGTCGGAGCCTTAACAGAACATCACATGTCTCCCTGATGGACAGCAGGAGGGGCTATACCCTGTTACCACACTAGCACAAGCAGCACTCCGCCTCCAGGGTCAGCCTCAACAGTGCATGCTGGCGCTTGAGGAGGATCAGAGCTGAGGACGATCCTCTTCACATCCTATCACCCACTTGTGTGTTCCTTCCAGCACTAGTTGGCAAATAATGGTTTAGGGGTGGGGACCCAAGTAGTGACTTTCATATTTACCTATTTATTTCAGCCACTCTAACCTCGGAGGTTTTGTCCAATTATAACCCTTTCTGCCGCATTGGCTGAGACTAAGTCAGTACAGATCAGTGATTAAGCCTGTGGGAAAAATATAGCTATTTAGTCATTGAATTTAAGTGGGGTTTTGGCTCCTTGTTCTTCAATGGGCTTTTTCCTCTTTCTTTTGCATTGAGGCTAGTTTAAGGAATTTTGCTTTTTCTCAGGCTGGTATGAGACGTGGATGTTGGCTTATGTATGATATGGAGTTGCTTCTGGTCATGAATAACTACAAATATTGCTCAGTTCCAGGCAAATTACTTTTGTATAAATCCTTGCAATGTTTTCTCCCTTCTCCCTCTCAGGTGCACTGTAGCAACACTCCAGAGACGGCACGTTTGCATATGCCGATTGGAAAGGCCTCAGAACTGGGGTGAGAATTGCTGTGAGGTTCGCTATGTTATACTGATCCTGGTGCCGCCAAAAATGGTAATTTTGAATATGCTACTTTATGGATGCACTTTGACTTGTAGCAGTAGAGATAGAGAATGGGGATATCACACAGGATAGAATTGTTTTGCTTCTTCTTGATATTATTAGCTCCACCCAACGGGTTTACCTAACCTGGACACCACAGGTCAATGTGGTGCTGAGGGAATGCTGCATTGCTAAAGGTGTGGGGTTTTTATTTGGAACTTTAAGAGTTCATGTTGAAAATTCTACTACAAGTAAAGACTGCTAACTTGTAAAAAGAAAGTTGAATTCCCAGTGGCCAACTCAAAGGAATTGCACAACAAAATTTCACATTTTAAGTCTTTTACTGTAACAAAAAAAAAAAAAAAAAAAATGACTAAACATTGAAATAAAAACATAGAAAATGCTGGAAATACTTTGCAGGGCTGGCATCATCTATGGGGAAAGACAGAGAGTTAACATTTCAGGTTGATGAACTTTCATCAGAACTGAAGAAAGACAGAAATGTAAGCCAGTGGAAAGGGGAAAGGGGAGAGGGGACAGGAAAGAGAAAGGGAAGGTCTGTGTTAGGGTGGAGGGTAGGAGAGATTAACCAGCAAAAGATTAATGATGCAAATACCAAAGAGTGGTAATTAGAATTTGAAAGAAGCAAAGGTTGTGTCCAGATGAGGTGAGAATAGCTATAGTAGCCACCTGATTGCAATGTGAAGGGATAAAGGGAGAAACAAGCCACCAAAATAAATAAAGAAAACACACAGAACAAGATGGAGGCAGAGGAAATGATCCAAAATTGTTGAACTCTGAATTGAGCCCGGAAGGCTGTAGAGTACCGAGAAGAAAGATGAGGTACTCTTCCTCCAGCATGCATTGAGCTTCATTGGAACATTGTAGCAGAAAGGTCAGATTGGGAGCAAGATGCGGACTTAAAATGACAAGTGACAGGAAGCTTTGTGGAATAGCTCCGTTCAATCTGCAAGCATGACCCCAAGCTTTTCCAACATTTTTGTTGTTTTTATTTCGAATTTCCAGCATCCTCGCTATTTGCTCTTGTCCAAATATTATTTTGTAGGCAACTTATACTCTTAAACTACAGAAAAATTCCATTGCTGATGTTTTAATTCCATTGCTGATGTTTTAATTCCATTGCTGATGTTTTAATTCCATTGCTGATGTTTTAATTCCATTGCTGATGTTTTAATTCCATTGCTGATGTTTTAACACTATCAAAACCTCTCTCCATACTCATACTTTACTCATGTCCCTTAAGTAGATATTCTATTCTCCAGCAACCAGGCCAAACTGATTCTTAGTTTGAAAGGTCTTGCTCTCTTTTTCCAGCCAGATAACTTCTAATGACTGAAAACAGCCAGGGTTACCCTGGAGATTCCACTCTCTAGCAAAGTCAGGCAAATCTTTCAGTCCCATTCAGATTCTTGTGATCTTGATTTCTACAATCTGAGCTCGAGTTCCCTCCTGCATTCTTGTGTAGTTTACCATAAGAGACTTGCTGTGTTCTTTCTATTTCTCTCTTGTGCATGCACGCACACTCTCTCTCTCTCTTGCTCTCGCATGTGCGCTCTCACGCACACGCTTTCTCCCTCTCGTGCGCGCTCTCGCCCTCTCTCTGTCCCACGTCCCACGCCCCCTATGAGAGAGAGCATGAGTGCTTGCGCGCGCTCTGTCCCACGCCCCCTACGAGAGAGAGCATGAGGGCTTGCGCGCTCTCTCTCTCGCACGCTCTCTATCTCTCTGGTGCTCATGTCCTCTCCTCTTGCGCACGCTCTCATTCTTGCGCTCGGGCTCCCCTGCTCGTGTTGCTCTTGCTCTCTCACGCTTGCGTGCCTCACACCAAGAAGTTGGGGTAGACTTAAGGTAGATAATGATGAAGGGTGCTTTATGCAATCTGTAAAGACTTGGCTTGGAGTACGAGCAGTGATTGTATCATGTGATGAAGATTGCAGCCTGGAATATGGCACTGGGCACATGCATCTCCACTGACCCTTATTCTCTTAAACCATGTATAAATTGTTAGGGTGTTCCTGGCACCCATTGCGTGGGTCTCGCACAGCTTCTAATAACATCAGAAATGATCCTGTCAAACTCACTTAAGGCTTGACTTGGGAAGATCACTTTATTTCTTTTATTAAACCAGAGCGTTCCAGCAACTGGCCTTAGATTCTGGCTAGCCCTATTTTTCTGATGTTTCTTCTGGCTGGGATGTAAACAAGATGGGGCAGAATTGGCAATGAACTAGAGCATTATAATGCTGTTGTAGTCAGTACAAATAGTTCTGACTTCCTTGCCTCCCAATTAGTGGCCCTTGAATTGATGGCTGAAAAGTCTCCAGTTTTTAAAAAAAATTAACCCTCCACACCCTTTAAATAAAACTCTTGTAATGTTTCATTTAAAACGGAGCATGCAAAAAGATCAACAATTGGAAAGGTAAAAGCAAAATACTGCGGTGCTGGAAATCTGATACAAAAACAGAAAATGCTGGAAAAACTCAGCAGGTCTAACAGCATCTGTGGCGAGAAAGACAGAGTTGACGATTTGAGTCCATGTGACTGCCCTGAAGAAGAGTCATCTGGACTCGAAACGTCAACTCTGTTTTTCTCTCCACAGATGCTGTTAGACCTCCTCAGTTTTTCTAACAATTGGAAAGCTATAGGTATTAACAATGTAAAATATGATTTGGTGAAGCAGAATACTTTGAACAGAGTAGTTCATCTGTTCAAATGAAGTAACACAAATGTACATACAAATTAGATACAGGAGTAGGCCACTCGGCCTGTCAAACATGCCCCACCATTCACTAAGATCGTGCTGACCTGATTAACCTCCCGCCTACTCCTGATAACCTTTCATTCCCTTGTTTTATCAAGAATCTATCTACCTTTGCCTTAAACATTCAAAGATTGTCCTTCCACTGCCTTTTGAGGAAGAGAGTTCCAAAGACTGATGACCCTCTGAGAGGAAAAAATTCTCCTCTTCTCTGTCTAAAATGAGCGACCCCTTATTTTTAAACTGTGACCCCTAGTTCTAGATTCTCCCACAAGAGGAAATACCCTCTCTACATCCATCCTGTCAAGACCCCTCAGGATTTTAAAGGTTTCAATCAAGTCACCTCTTGCTCTTCTAAACTCCAGTGGATACAAGCCTAACCTGTCCAACCTTTCCTCATAAAACAACCTGTTCATCCCTACTATTAGTCTACTAAACCTTCTCTGAACTGCTGATGCATTTACATCCTTCCTCAAATGAGGAGACCAATACTGTACACTACTTCAGAAGTGGTCTCGCCAGTGCCCTGTATAACTGAAGTATAATCTCCCTACTTTTGTAATCAATTCCCCTCACAATAAATGATAACATTCTATTAGCTTTCCTAATTACTTGCTGTACCTGCATACTAATCTTTTGCGATTCATGCACTAGGACACCCAGATCCCTCTGAATCTCAGAGCTCTGCAATCCCTCACCATTTAGATAATCTGCTTCTTTTTTATTCTACCTGCCAAAATGGACAATTTCATATTTTCCCACATTATATTCCATTTGCCAGACCTTTGCTCACTCACTTAACCTATCTATGTCACTTTGTAGCCTCCTTATGCCCTCTTCACAGCATACTTTCCTACCTACCTTTGCGTCATCAGCAAATTTAGCAACCAACCTTCAGTCCCTTTTAAGGGACGCTTGCTGTAACAATCTGCATTGTATTTAGTAGGATGTACAATACAGCAACAGCCATTAGGCTCAAGAGATCCATGCTCCTCAGGAGTCACCTCCTATGTTTTTTCATATAACCCTATCTCTTCATAATGTGAAATCGACATGCATTTCTTTGGTTTAAAATCACATGACTCTCAGCAATGATTTATTGCTTTGGTCACCAAACAATCCATCTCTCCAATCACAGAATCTTACAGCACAGAAGGAGGCCATTATGCCATCATGCCAGTGCTGGCTCTGTGAAAACGCTTTGCAATTAAACCCACACTTCTGCCCTTTCCCAATAGCTGTGTAATTTCTTTTCCTTTTCCTAAAGCAAGCAGAACATCAACATAAATCATCAGGTGGGCTGTTGATGTTTAAAAAAAAAAGCGACTGTCAAACCAGATAGTGATTGCTTGAATTGAGGAAGGGCAGGTGCCCTTCAGCCCCTTGAGCCTGTTCAGTTAGATCGTGGCTGATCTCAGTTAGCTCCATTCACCTGCTTTAGTTCCATCTTCCAAACGGGCATGATCATACTTGTCATCTTGTCTGAAGATGAAACCTTTTTTAAATTGTTGAACCCTGCCCTGGCTCATTAAGTATAGCCAAATTTCACGTTAAGAACTAGCGACTGGTGATCTTCTTGGAGGAGTGTGGCCTTGTGGATTGTGTTGAGGAGCTTGGGGTGTGAAGCCATTCCCTATTCTTTAAGAAGTTCAAACCCCACTTGTGTGCGTGGTGCCATTTTCTAGCAGACTGAAGAATGCTGTGAAGATGAGCATTACTTCCTGCTTGGTGGGTGCATGTATTAGGGTATCGTCACTTGCATTTGATAACCGATTGACTAACACACAGAAATCAGAATGGTTACAGAACAGGAGGAGGCCATTCAGCCTGCTGCATGTGTGCTGGCTCTCCAAAGGAGCAATTCACCTAGTGCCATTCCCTTACCTTCACCCCTTAGCTCTGCACATTCCTCCTTTTCAGATAATGATCCAGTTCCATTTTGAGTGCCTTGACTGAACCTGTCTCCACCGCACCCCTCGGGCAGTGCAGTCCAGTAACTTAACCGCTCGCTGTGTGAAAAAGTTTTTCTGCACGCCACCTTTGATTCTTTTGCCAATTATCTTAAATCTGAGCCATTTTGTCTTCATTCTTTACATCAAAAGGAACAGTTTCTCCCTATCCCTTCTATCCAGACCACTCATGATTTTGAATACTTCTATTAAATCACCCCTTTCCAAGGAAAATAGTTCCAACTTTTCCAGTCTTTCTACGTAACTGAAGTTCCCCATCCCTGGAACCATTTTCATGAATCTTTTCTGCACCCTCACAAATACCATCACATCCTTCCTAAAGTGCAACACCCGGAACCAGATACAGTACTGCAGTTGAGGCTGAGGTTTAACATGACTTCCTTGCTCTTATACTTTATACTCCTATTAATAAAACTAATTATGCTTTATTAACTGTTCTCTCAGCCTGTTCTGCCAACTTCAATGGTTTAAGCAAATATCTGACCAGGCCCCTCTGCCCCTGCATCCACTATTTTATATTGTGTCTGCGTTAAAGTTTTGGTGAGGTTTCCAACTTGCTTCATACTTGGCGTCAGTAGGGTGACCAATCATAGGAGACTTCTGGGTAGCGTGGTTCTCTCCACTCGCTACAAGGGAACCTATACGTATTCTTCCATGTTGTTGATTTTAGGTCAATGTTTACAGTTGTCTATGATTTAATGTCTATCATGTATCACAGCTATAATGATGCAATAGTTTTCCAAGCTTGGTTACACACAGGAAAATATTTAAATACTAAAACTTTGTTTTAAGAAATACAAAATAACATCCCCCCCCCCCCCCCCCACCCCCCCCCCCCCCCGCCCCCCACCCCACCCCATTACTGACTCGAGCTTATTTTTTATTTGTTCATGGAATGTGCACATCACTTACCAGGCCAGAATTTGTTGCCTATCCCTAATTACCCTTGAGAAGCTGGCGGTGAGCTAGCTTCTTGAACAGCTGCAGTCCAAGTGGTGTAGGCACACCCACAGTGCTCTTAGTAAGTGTGTTCCAAGATTTTGACCCAGTGACAGCGAAGGAACGGTGATATATTTCCAAGTCAGGATGCCTCCAGTGGGGGGCAGAGGCTAGGAATCGTGCAACGAGTAACTCACCCCCTGACCAGCCCCCCTGCTCCCCTCAAAACGTGCCCACCATCTACAAGGCACAACTCAGGAGTGTGATGGAATACTCTCCACTTGCCTGGATGAGTGCAGCTCCCACAACACTCAAGAAGCTTGACACCATCCAGGACAAAGCAGCCCACTTGATTGGCAACACATCCACAAACATTCACTCCCTCCACCACCGACGCACAGTAGCAGCAGTGTGTACCATCTAGAAGATGCACTGCGGGGATTCACCAAGGCTCCTTAGACAGCACCTTCCAAACCCACGACCACTACCATCTAGAAGGACAAAGGCGGCAGATAGATGGGAACACCACCACCTGGAAGTTCCCCTCCAAGTCACGCACTATCCTGACTTGGAAATATATCACTGTTCCTTCACTGTCGCTAGGTCAAAATCCTGCAATTCCCTTCCTAACAGCACTGTGAGTGTACCTACACCACATGGACTGCAGTGGTTCAAGAAGGCAGCTCAACACCACCACCTTCTCAAGGGCAACTAGGGATGGGCAATAAATGGTGGCCCAGCCAGCGAAGCCCACACCCCGTGAATGAATAAAGAGAAAAGCTCTGATGACCTTGGGTAAGCGTGACATGAGTTGATGATGGCGGGATTTTTCAAGATGCAGTGTTAATGACTAGGTGTTTCAAGATTCAGCGTGGACATATTTAGAAAGATATAAACAAAAGAAGCAAGGAAGAGCGTGCTAGGATTTTGGGGAGAAGGCAGGAGTGAATTGCGAAGTGAAGGCAGGAAATGGATAGTAAGAGAGCCGGTGCAGACACGATGGGCTGAATGGCTCCTTCTGCACTGTAACAATCCTGTGATCCTGTTGTTGTGGCCACATGACGAGGGGTAAAAATGACTCTCCGATGATGCCAGTACAAGTCTGACCGTAACAGGTTTTTTTTTAATTTCGAGAGGATGAAGGTATTTGCTCAGAGCCTGTGCTTAACCAATTACATGCTGATTGCAAAGGAACGGGCTTGACAGGATTTCTTGAATTTAAAACAAAAAGGGGTTCATTCTTATTGAGTTTAAAAACCCATCCAGGCAAAGATATAGAAATACTTAAAAAGGTAAAACCACGACTGGACCTTTGCAGCATACACCCACAAGAGCGAGAATTTACAAACCATACAGTAAGGAGTTACTTTTTGGCCAAATTAAATTTCAGTGCTAAAAGGTAAATAATTGAGGGTTCATTGTTTGAGTCCTTTACTGGTATCTGTGGCTGTGGTAGATATTCCTCCACGGTGGTATTGAAATTCCAAGAGTTGAAGCCCATGTAAAACTGCAATTGCCAGAGACAATTTCTTTTCAAAATGCAGTTTGCCTTTTCTAAAAGTGGATGATTTTCGCACCTGAAGTTCCTTTCAATGGAAATTCTCTATCTCTGTGATGGATTTTTAAACTGTACCAGACAGAGAGTCGTAACTTGGGTGAAGGAGCGTATTACTGCCCCTTTGGCAGGCTTTTTCCAGACTACTCCTAAACAGCCTCATGTGTTGTAAGAAAAGAGATCTCATGTGACTTCTCGCCCCATAATGATTTCAGAAGGTATTTCCTTAGCTCATGACTGGACAGGCCGTTACTATTGTTTCATGGTGATTAGATTCTGTAATATTCCAGCCATTAGCTTCTGAATGATCCATTATCCATCTTGATGAGATATGAAGAGCACCTTTCCGTAAAGCTATTGTCCCAGTAGACACACTGTCTCCACTTGAGAGGTAGCCTTATGGAAATGCAAATGTGAAGTCCAGCACAGTTTCAGTAAATCTTTTGAAGTAGTTCTTGACATCAGTAGGTGGGAAATTCCATAGAAGGATGTCTGGGCATGTCTCAATTGTATCCCACATTGGAACCTTCCAGAAAACTGGTCAACCTGTAATGCCAGATGTCGGGTGACTTGTGGCAGCCATCTTAAGTCAGTGTCTTTGCTTGCTTATTTAAAAGTCCCTCATAAACAGTCAATATATGTTTGATCGGCTGATGAAATTAAAGATTAATATTACACATGCACAAGTCACATAATCGTGACATTGTATGTGACTTGGAAGGGAACTTGTGGGTGGTGATGTTCCCATTCATCTGCTGTCAATGTCCTTCTAGATGGTCGTAGATTTGTAAGGCCCTGTATAAGGAACCTTGATGAATTGCTGCAGTGCATCTTGTAGATGGTACACTCTACGGCTACTGTGTGTTGGTGGTGGAGGGAGTGAATATTTAAGTGAATAGGGCACCAATCAAGCGTGGTACTTTGTCCTGAGTTAATGCAAGTATTTGAGGATGCTGGCAGTCCTGGGTACCGCTTTAGTTTAAATAGCAATTTTATCCTAACTTGCTGAGCTTGAAACAGGTCCGTTCAATTTGGCCGCCAGTTTGACACCCTGCTCGATTTTGCTTTCCGTTGACTTCAGTAACTAGCGTGATAGCATGGATTCTCTTCTACAGCAAGAAGTCGCTTATCAGGCTCCTTTTTAAAATCTTTTTCTAAGTAAGAACTGTTGCAATTTATTAACTCACCCACCGTACTTGAACATTCATGTGTCCTTCTGACCAGCCTCCATCTTCCACCCTCTATAAAATTGAGCTTGCCCAAAACTGTGTTGCCTGTATCATAACATGCACCTAGTCCCATTCACCCATCACCCCTTGTGCTCACTGATTTACATTCGTTGCTGCTCTGGCAATACCTCAGTTTTAAAATCCTCATCCTTCCTTTCAAGTCCCTCCATGACCTCACCTTCCCTAATCCTTTTATCCTACATGTTCTGAGACCTTCTACACTCCTCCAATGCCGGCCTCTTGCACTTCCCCTATTTGGACTGGTCCAGCATTGATGGCTGTGCTTTGAGCTGTCTGGTCCCGAAACTCTGGGATTCCCCCTTCTAAATCCCTCGCTCCCTCGCTCCCTCGCTCCCTCCCTCTCCTCCCTCTCCCTCTCCTTCTGAGGCACCAATTTTTAACCTACCTCTTCAGCGAAGCTTTTGGCTGTGTGCCCTAATAACTCCGTTATGTGGTTTGGTGTCAAATTTTGTTAAAGCTTTTGTGAAATGCCTTGGGATGTTTTGCAATGTTAAAGGCACTATATAAATGCAAGTTGTTGTTAATGGAGCGAGCGGACCTTTTTTAGTTGCATAATGTTTGATGAGAATGGCAGAACTAAGACATCATGTGGAATTTGCGCAAAGAATTGGTTGGGAGCATTTCTTGCAGTTCTTGGCACCCCGTTATAGGAAGGATGTCATGGCCCTTGAAAAGGGGTTGGGAAGTTTGAGCAGAATGATGTCAAGATGTGAGATGATAATTGCGGAACAGAGAAGGCTAGGAGCAGACATAATAAGAGGCTTTCGAAACTAAAGGTTGAACGTTGCTGGACTGTTTCCACTGGTTGAATCTGCAACAAGAGAATGTAGACTGAGGATTATCATTAGGGGAAAAGTCGGAGGGGGGCGGGGGAGCCGATACCTGGGAATGCTGTGTCGCAAATGACTATTGAGGCAGGGGCTATATCAACCTTTGAAGGTGGACTGAATACGTATTTTAAGAAGGGTAGGATGCTCTCTGCCCCTAGGTTTGCTGAACTCATGTCCGGTCCTGTTGCAGACTAATTGATGAGTTAATCACTGATTAGTCAGATTTCCTCATGCGACAATCAGGATGGTAGAGGGCGAACTGGGTCACCTTTCATCGAGCAATTTCTTTAAAAGACTCCAGGGAAATAACGTTTAAGTAGATGCCTTTAGTCAAACACAAAGGCACAAAGGACAAGCAGCGACCACTGGTGTAATTTCCATCATTCCACTGTTTTTAGGAATTGAGTGCGAGTCTATTTGATGTGAAGCTCTGGATCTCCAGCACAGTGCTGACCCCTACAGGACTTTCATCTTCAGCAGCTTCCGTGGTAGAGGTTCGGAATTCTCTTCCGCAAAAAGCACTTGATGCTAGATCAATGGTTCATTTGAAAACTGAGATAGATCTTTGGCACTGAAAAGTATTAAGGGATGTGGCACAAAGGCACAATGTAGTTAGGTCACAGGTCAGCCGTGATTACATTGAATGGTGGAATGGGCTCGGGGTGGGAGGGCGTCGGTAGTAGGGGGAAATGATCCACTCCCATTCCTACGTATTTAGGTCCTCTTAAGCTGTTCACTGGATCTGCCTGGTTTTATTCTTTTTTTTGCACTTTTGTTTCTCCCACGTTACAGAAAAGTACAAAAACTGCTATTGAAGTCGGAAGGACTTTTGCCACAATGTTTGCGGACATGAACTTCCGACAGAAACTCTTGGAAGCCAAAACAAAGGAGGAGTTCAAGGAGACCCTAGTCCTTCAGCGACACCTGCTGACTGTGATTCACCGGGAACCTGCCACCAAGGACCATTCCAAGGAACAGGAAGTTAAAACCCCACAGGTACCCAAAATTCCCTTGTTCCCAATCCTTCCATCCCACACCCGCCCCCCCAGGATCGCCCCAGACTTCCCAGGAACAAAAATTTACTCTCTTGGGCATCACTGCAAGCAACACAGGAGAGAAATCATTGTGGTGCTTCCTTTTTTTTTAAAGAAACAGTATTTTTTTTGGCTAGAACACTTGAAGTATTGCAGGCGGGGACTGTTTGACTGGGTGATTCAGTTCTAAGACATCATGAGATTAAACCTCCAGCAATATGTCCGCCCAGAAGTTGGCAACTTTACCTGGGTACCAGCATTTGGATTGCTCTGGCGTGCCCTCATCCCCCAGCTTTTCTTCCCCCACCACCCCACCCACCCACCCCCCCCCGCCTCCCCCACTCCCCCACTCCATTTTACACCCAGGTGGCTCGTTCCAAAAAAAATACTGCCCCCAGATGTGTTGAGGGTGTTGCACAAATCGGCTCGAAATGAATAGAGGCAGGTCTCTTATAAGGTCCAGTCAGTCTACGGTGCCTGCTTTATGCCCTGGGGGCTAATTGAAATTCTGGCCTACTGCCTTGTGCTGAGGT
Organism: Cetorhinus maximus; assembly: GCF_964194155.1. Lineage (NCBI taxonomy): Eukaryota > Metazoa > Chordata > Chondrichthyes > Lamniformes > Cetorhinidae > Cetorhinus > Cetorhinus maximus. The sequence continues at coordinate 234,505,604 of NC_135879.1, forward strand.
GTATTTTCACAGGCAGGAGCTCATCCTCAAGTAGCCATTTATTTAGATTTGAGCCTGGGCAATAAGGGTCTAGGCCCAGGTGGGGGGTCGATGTACTCCAGGACACGGCTTTTTTTCATAAATGAGAGAGATTCCTCCGCACTGCCCCCCCACCCACCCCCCACCCCCCCCCCCGGCTCAATAGTTGAATGCATTGTCTAGTTTGGATATAATGACCAGGATTTCCCAGTCGTCGGGCAGGCTTGGCGGGGGCGGTTGGGCAGCCGACTGCCACCCGCGATCGGCTCCACAACGTGATTTCAGGCGGGTTGGCCCATAAAGGCCCCTCCCCCCCGTGTGGATCGCGAGCGGCAGCACTACCTGTGCGGGCGGGGGGGGGGGGGAGGAGGGAGAGCCGGGCCTGGCGCACAGTTCGCGCATGCGCACGAAAGAGCGCTTCGATCTCCCTGAGGCACAGAGATGCCTCAGGGAGGTTGAAGCGCTTTTTAAGGAAACAGATAAGGACGTTAAAAATTTAATGAAACATGTCCCCTCGTGTGTCTGTGTCACGTGAGATGGGACAGGTTTTTATCTTCAAATTGAAGCTTTTATTTAATTAGTATCATCTTTAGGAAATCTCATCCTGCTCGCGGATGAGGTTTCCTTTAAAAAAATGTAGAGGCCGCTTGGCCGTTAGGTTGGACGGGCAGTGTAAAATTCAGCTTAATTACCTCGTTTAATGGCCTTAATCGGCCTGTCAATTATCGGCGGGCGGCAGCCGACTCCGGCGCACGCCCGCCAAACGAAATATAGCGCGAGTTGGCGATGATGTCAGGACGCACGCCCGACGTCATCGCGCGTCATTTTACCTTCCGGCGTGGCTCGCCCCCACGCCGAATGTAAAATTCTGCCCAATGTGTGTAGAGTTGGAAGGGCCCATGTTTGATTGCCAGCCTGTTAAGGAGACTACAGTTTGTCTTTTGTGCCCCGGGCCTAGGACGAGGAACAACCAGCAGGATTTCTCCTGTCTCCGTGCCAATGCTTTCTGGAAAGCCTTTTGTGTAATGATACTGGTTATGGAGAAGATTGGCTTTGGCTTTGTGGTAGCAATTTTTTTTTATTATTCACCCCACCACGTTCCTGGATGGTTCAATTTACTGTTGACACCCGATGCCTGGGCTATTAACGTGAGGGAAAATGGTCACAGATGAGTTCATGTTGGCGGGTTCATCAGCAGGAGTTCACTACTATTGGGAAGAGCAAAAGTGTCAAGTTAGTGCCACCAATTCCCCACTGGAGTGAAAGCGGCCAGCTAAAAGCTGCCGGCTTCAGGCTTCTCCACGCTTGCTGGCTGGTGCAAGTTCGTGGGACCCAATTGCTTTCTGATTTGCTAATTTAGTATTGAACTGAATCTGTAAGGTTGATTCAATATAGAAAAATGCTGCCTCACAGGCGGAGTATGGGTTTAAGTTGCACTGTAAAGGGGGGTGCGTTGATGGTGTGGTAGGATGCACAGACAGAATAGTAGAATTTAGTCTGATAGGAGTTAGACAAAGGTCTCACGATACCCTGGTCAGACTGCAGTTAAACTAATGCATGCAGTCTCATTCACAGAAACTGGGTACAAAATAGAGTAACTAGAATGGTCATGGGTTTAAAGGATATGGTCTGTGAGGGATGATTAAAGGAGCTTAAGATGGAGGGTTTAAGGAAGATGCATACGGCAGTTCATCAGTTAATAAATTATGTTAACTGAGAAAGCGAAAAGAAGTGGAAATAGAAGGTAAATAGTGAAGAGGAAATATTGGGGAAAATCTACTCAGATTATCCCAAACACCCTCATTTATCAAGGAAGGGCATGAAGGTTAGTGAAATGGCATTATTAAATGCCTTTCCGGCAGTACATTGTCGATCACAAATCACTGCTTTATATTAAAACAAAATCCTCATCTCACCTTTTTGCCAATTACTTTCAACCTGTGTTCTCTGATAACTGACCTTCCTGCCAGTGGGAAAGGTTTCTTCATTTACTCCAGAAAAACCTTTCATGTTATAATATCTCCTCCCCTTAATCTTCTGTGCTTCTCCAAGGTGAATTAATCTCATTTTCTATGGCCTTTTCACATAACTGAAAGTTGCTCATCCCTGGTATCTCCTCTGCACCCTCTCAAAGCCTTTTTTGTCTATTTTCTACTCATAGCTGTGGCTGGTAAAGCCAGCATTTATTGCCCATCCCTAGTTGCCCTTGAGAAGGTGGTGGTGAGCTGCCTTCTTGAGCCGCTGCAGTCCATGTGGTGTAGGTACACCCACAGTGCTGTTAAGGAGGGAGTTCCAGGATTTCGACCCAGTGATGGGGAAGGAACGGTGATATATTTCCAAGTCAGGATGGTGTGTGGCTTGGATGGGAACTTGGAGGTGGTGCTGTTCCCATGTGTCTACTGCCCTTGCCCTTCTACAGGTTTGAAAGGAGCTGCTGAGGGAGACTAGACAAGTTGCTGCAGTGCATCTTGTAAATGGTACACACTGTTGCCAGTGTACATCAGTGGAAGAGGGTGTGCAAATGTTTTAAAGTGCTGGATGGAGCACTTATCAAGTGAGCTGCTTTGTCTGGATGGTGTTGAGCTTCTTGAGTGTTGTTGGAGCTGCACTCATCCAAGCAAGTGGGGAGTATTCCATCTCACTCTGGACTGATGCCTTGTAGATGGTGGACAGCCTTTATGGAGTCAGGCCACAGAATAGCCAGTCTTTGCCCTGCTTTTATAGCCACAGTATTTACACAGCTGGCCCAGTTAATTTTCTGGTCAATAGTGTAACCCCCGAAATGTTGATGGGGCATTTGATAATGGGAGTGCCATTGAATGTCAAGGGAAGATAATTAGACTTTCTTTTGCTGGAAGTGTGGTGGCCAGAATTGAAATGATAATGCCCAACCAGTAATTTTATAAAGGAGTAGAGGAAGGCAGCTTTGCTAAACAAGACTGTTGGTCCATAGGGCTCTTGTAGTTCAATGGTTTTTGGTCCTTCATTAGACAATGATGGTGTTGTCTAGCCTTTAGGATGTGCTTAATACTGACTTCAATTTGGATATGCCCAAGGTGTAAGTGCCCTATTTCTATAGTTCTGCCCTGAATCAGTGCTGTTTCCAGCCCCTGATCATCATCATCATCAACAACAACTATAACAAAGATACTGGCATCAAGCGAGGACAAGATTGGGTTCGGTTCTTTTTTTGTTCTTCCGTTCTCACTCGTTATTCCAGGCTAATGCGTGAAGATTGGCCATTAAAAGGATAGACTAAGTTGCCAGCTAATATAAACTTTATAAACACTGGTTAGGATCAGCTGAAGTCCTGTGTGCAAATCTGGGCACCACATTCTAGGGAGGATTTCAAGGCCTAGGAGGTGATGCAGAGGACAATTTTCAGAATGGCACCAGGGATAAGAGACTTCAGTACATAAGGGGGAGGCGTGGCATCATGGTATTGTCATCAGACTAGTATTCCAGAGACCCAGGGTTCGAATCCCACCATGGTCAGATGACCATGAAACCATTGCTGATTGTCGTAAAAAATCTGTCTGGTTCACTATTGTCCTTTTAAGGAAGGAAACCTGCCGTCCTTACCTGGTCTGACCATATGTGACTGCAGACCCCCAGCAATGTGGTTGACTCTTAAATGCCCTCTGAACAAGGGTAATTAGGGATGGGCAATAAATGCTGGCATAGCCAGTGATGCCCACATTCCATGAACAAATTGAAAAGAAAGTTATGTGGAGAAATTAGAGAAGCTGGGATTTGACAGCGGTGTTCAAAACCCTGGGTGGTTTTGATGGGGTAAATGAGGAGAAACTGTTTCCAGTGGCAGAAATGTCAGCAACCAAAGGACAAGAGATTTAAAGTGATTTGAGAAAGGACCAGGGGTGACATTAGGAAGAGTTATGCAGAGAGTTGTGATCTGGAATGTATAAAAGAGTGGTGGAAGCAGAATTGATCCTAACTTTCAGGTGGGAATTTAGCCCAACTGGCCCTTGTTGGTATAATGCTCCACATGTGCCTCCTTCCACTCGTCTCCATCTCACTCAATCGACCGAGATAGATAGGTTCTTGATTGGTAAGGGGATCAAAGGTTTCGGGGAGAAGGCGGGAGAATGGGGTTGAGAAACTTATCAGCCATGATTGAATGGCGGAGCAGGCTCGATGGGCCGATTGGCCTAATTTCTGCTCCTATGTTTTCTGGTCTTATAACATTTATTCCTACATGTGCTTCCCTTTAAATGCTATTCACCTCAACTCGACTAGTTCCACATTCTAACTGAGTTCCTTTTATTAGATTATTATATTAGATATAGTGACTACTAATGACCCTTAGTATTGGACAGCCACCAGAAGTGGAAACATTTTCTCTATGGCTTGAATTTTTCAGTTGGCGGGCAGGCTCGGGGGGAGGATGCGCGTGAAAGAGTGTTTCAACCTCCCTGATTGCACGGAGCTGCCTCAGGGAGATTGAAGCGCTTTTGAAATAAATAAGTAAATCAGTTGAAAATTTAATTAGACATGTCCTCTCATGTGAAGGCGGGAGAATGGGGTTGAGAAACTTATCAGTCATGATTGAATAGCGGAGCAGACTCGATGGGCTGAATGGCCTAATTTCTGCTCCTATGTCTTATGGTCTTATGACTGTGTCGGATGAGATTTTCAGAAATTTTAAAATTTAATTCATAAAAGCTTTAAAAAAAAGTGAAGGCCACTTGGCCTCTTTGCCTGCCCACCAACCTTAAGGCTGGACGGGCAGCGGAAACAATGACCTTAAATACTTCCTTAATGGCCTTAACATGCTGTTTAAATATTGGCAGGTGTGCAGCTGACCTCAGCGTATGCCCCCAGAACGAAACATCGCCCAGTGCCACTCCCCTGACTTTTTTTCTCCACAGCCCTGAAAATTCTTCCTTTTCAGATAATTATTTGATTCCCTTTTGAAAACCTCCGTTGATCCTGTCTCCACGACACCTTCAGACAATGCGTTCCAGATCTGGAACACTTGCTGTGTGGAAATAGTTCTTGCTCATGTCATCCATTGCCTCTTCTGTTAATTACTTTAAATCTGTGCCCTTTGGCTCTCGATCCTTCCACCAATGGGAACAGTTTCTCCCTGTCTACTGTCCAGACCCCTCATGATTTTGAATACCACTCTCAAATCTCCTCTCCACTTTCACTTCTCCAGGGAAAAGAGTCCCAACTTCTCCAATCTACTTACCTAACTGAAGTTTCTCATTCCTGGAAACATTCTCATGAATCTCTTCTGCACACTCTCTAATGTCTTCACATCACATCCTCCCTAAAAGTGTGGTGCGCAGAACTGGATGCAATACTCCAGTTGAGGCTGAACCATTTTTTAAATACAGAATTGTACCCTTTAGTTTATATTGGCTCAGAGTTCTTCCTACCAAAAACTCTCATCACATTTAAAAAAAAAAAATCACTTGGACTTTGCAAGTTGTTATGGCACAACGGATGGTAAATACTGAGCTGCTCAAATCCCAGAGGGAAACTTGAAACAGCTGCCACAACTACTTTTGCAATTCGTATTTTTATTTTGAGATACATGCCTTTAATTCAGTAGTAATAAGTCTACCGAGTCTTTGGCGTTTTTAAACAAAACTAAATTAAATATTTATTAATAAAAGAAATGATTTTAAGCACATACATAGGTCTACACAAATACTACTATAATAACTCCTAGCTCACCTAATTAATCTAACTCCCAGTTACACCTCCATTAAGGCAACAGTAAAACAACATAGATCTCAACAGACCCAGCTAAAGCACACAATACCCTGGACAGTGATATTTAAAATGAATTCTCTTAGCTTTGGTTGCTACATGGAGGCTGGAGGCTTTTCACACGTTAGATCTTAGAATGCCGCCTTCTTACACATAACCGCATCTTCTTTATACAGGTTTCTCCATTTTAAATGTAAATCCCATTGTCTCAGTATGTCTTTGCAATGTTACCTTTTCCATAATATAAATCTTTCATAGCACTCATATGGTCTTTGGGAAAAGTAAAGACACTGTTTGGCTTAGCCTCTGTTGGCTAGGTGTAACACCTTACCATCTCTTTGAAATTCATGACTCTGGTTTATCTAAAAATGTAAATGTTCTTCACACCTCCCACTCTAAACCTTCAGCCATGTTTACATATTTAGCATTTCAAACCTAGTTTCCCTTCTGATGCAGCAAAGCACCCAGATCAGTTGCCTCTAATTCAATTAAAACCTACACACACAGAAACGAATCCAAACCCCACTATTAACCTACCTTTACAATAAATTACAATAATATTATGAAAATATTTTCATGACACCCCCTTACTGAAAAATGAACCGTCATAATTTAAAAAGATGGCTTCATTTTCTTAACCTATCTTACATTACCTCATCTACTTATCTATATATCCACACTATTACATTACCAGATGCCTGCATTAACATAATATATATACAAATCCTTGGTATCAACAGAAATCATTCCAGTCCAGTGTCCAGTTTTAAATGTCCAGTTTTCCCTTTCAGTGTCAAACTCTTGACAATGCATCTGCCATCAGATTTTCTTGCCCAGCCACATGTATAACCTGTAATTAAACGGTTGCAGTAATAAATTCCATCTGAATAGCCTTGCACTTCTGTCTCAAAGTTTGTCCGGAAACTTTAAAGGATTGTGGTCTGTGTAAACAATTGTTTTTGACGAATTGTTTGCAGTGTAAATCTCAAAACGCTGCAATGCTAACATCAGACCCAGAGTCTCTTTTTTTAGATTGTTGAATATCTTCTCTGTTGTACATTCAACTTCCGTGAAAAATACCCCATCGGTTTCTCAATTCCAGTGTCGTTGTCTTGTAAAAATATGGCCCAATCCTATATCGCTTGTGTCAACGGCCAACTTAAATTGCTTGGCATAATTGGGTACTGCCAAAACTAGTGTCATGGCCAATACAGTTTTCAAACTGTCAAATGCCTTCTGGCACCCCTGTGCCCATTGAAATTTCTTGTTCTTTTTTAATAGCTCAGTCAATGGAGCAACTGCACTGCTAAAATGTGGTACAAATTTCCAGTAAAATGATCCTCAGTGCTTGCTCTACTTGTTTAATGACCTGGTTAACCTGAATTGCTTTGTTTAATGATTTGTGAATGTGTACCTGAGATTCCTTTTGTTTCTCTGCCCCATTTAACACTCTTAGTCCAAGAAGAATGTAACCTCCTTATTTCTCCAAATGAAATGCATCATCTCTTATTCAAATGGCTCAACTATATTGAAATTCATTTGCCACTTACAGTTGCATTCTGTAAGCTTATTAACATCCTCTTCATCGTTAACCTGTTGCTGTTTTTAACCATGTGCCTCAGCAATCAGTTCCGTGTTGTGGTCACTTGTTTATTTCCTGGGTGACAACACTTCACTTTGCAGTAACTGCAGACAAAGATAAGCCATCTCAACAGTAGCGCAACCACAGAGAAAGCATGCCATCTGGTTGTCTGTTTTTAACATAGTGACTACTGTCCTGTAATGATCCATCCTTGGTATGTTCCTACTTCTCATCGACATGCTGCCCCTCGGCGACATCATCCAAAATGAATAGCGTCAGATTCCACAGGTATGCTAAACACGCACCTTTATCTCACCACCACCTCTCTCGACCCATCCATACTCTCTATGATTTGTCACACTGCTTGCCTGATCTCTAATCTTGGATGAACAGAAGTTTCCTCCCACTAAACAATGGGAAGTCATCCATGCCATGGACTTAGTCATCCTAGCCACTGCCTGAAGCTAAAGCAGCCAGTTAGCAATGTTGACAGCCTATTTGACCTGGAGCCGGCTTTGCAACACCCCATTCTCTTTGAATTGGGCAGTCTTGTCACCCATCTCGGTAACATTGTCTGTCTCCTGCTCACCTGCTGCTGAAACCCTCCTCCCATGTTTTTGTTATCTCTAGGCTGGCCAGTCAGCCAACCTTCAGGAAATCTGAGCGCACCCTCCTGACCATATCCTAACTCACCAAGTCTCACCCATGTGCCGCCTAATGTAATTTACTCCTGGTTTACAAATATCTTGATTTAAAAACTCTCATTCTCATGTTCAAATCTCTCCATGGCCTCACACCTCCGTGGGCAGAATCTTCCGGTCAGTGTGCAGGGATGGGCCCGACATACCGATGTGTAAAATGCCGCGTGATGACGTCGGGTGTGTGTCCCTATGCCAAGGCGCGTCGTTACGATATTTCGTTCGGCAGGCGCGTTCCAGAGTCGGCTGCGCACCCGCTGAAATGTTAAGGGCCTATTAAGGCCATTCAGAAATGAATTAAAGTATTTAAGAATGCTGCCTGCTCTCACCGTCACACGAGGGGACATGTTTGAATAAATTTTTAAATCGATTCTTTAGTTTTTTTTCAAATCCATTCAAACTCCCCGGGTCAGTTCCGTGCCTCAGGGAGATTGAAATGCTCTTTCTCACACATGCGCAAAAGAGCACTCGCTTCGACACTCCCCCCGCGCCCCCCCCCCACCCCGGCCTGCACAGGTAGAGCTGCTACCGGCCGCGTATTACGCTGGGCGGGCGTTAACTGGCCCGCCCGCGTAAAATGGCAGCGTGCAGCCGATTGTGGGCGGCAATCGGCTCCACACCCGCCCTTAGCCTGCCTGTCATAGGAAAAATCCAAGCTCATGTGTCCGTGGCCTCTAGTGCTGCCTTCCCCTGTATTTCTGTGCATTCTCCATTTCCATCGCCCCGTTGTTGATGACTGTGCCTTCAGCCATCTAGGCTCTTAAGCTCTGGAATTCCCTCCCCAAAACACTCCCCCTCACTATCCTTGCTTAAGATACTGCTTAAAGACAACTTCTTTTAATTAAGCTTTTGGTTTCCTAGTACTAATATTTCCTCATATGGTTCAGTGTCAATTTTTATGGATGCCGCTGGCTAGGCCAGCATTTATTGCCCATCCCTAGTTGCCCTTGAGGAGGTGGTGGTGAGCTGCTGTCTTGAACTCTGCAGTCTCTGTGGTGTAGGTACACCCACACTGCTGTTAGGGAGGGAGTTCCAAGATTTTGACCCCGCGACAGTGAAGGAACTGTGATATATTTCCAAGTCAGGATGGTGAGTGGCTTGGAGTGATCTGATTATCACTCCTGTGAAGTGACTTGTGTTTTGCTCCATCGCAAGGTATTTAAAAGGAAAAAATATATAGGGATATTTGGGAAGGAATAGGTCAGATTGGAATCGATTGAATTGTTCTGTCGAAAGGGCTGGCATGGGCACAATGGGCTGACTGGCATCTTCCCTGATTTTATGACAATGTGGATCCATTCTCTCATTTGTAGAGTCAGCACCTTCAGAGGGGCCAAGTGAAGGATTTTTTTGGTTTCTTTTTTTAAAAATTCTTTGACAGAATGTGGGCATCACTGGCTAGGCCAGCATTTGTTGCCCATCCCTTACTGCCCTCAAGAAAGTAGTGGTGAGCTGCCTTCTTGAACCGCTGCAGTCCATGTGGTGTAGGTACACCCACAGTGCTGTTAGGAAGGGAGTTCCAGGATTTTGACCCAGCGACAGTGAAGGAACGGTGATATATTTCCAAGTCAGGATGGTGAGTGACTTGGAGGGGAACTTGCAGATGGTTCTGTTCCCATGCATCTACCATTGTCCTTCTAGGTGATAGAGGTTGCAGGTTTGGAAGGTGCTGTTGAAAGAGCCTTGGTGAGTTGCTGCAGTGCATCTTGTAGATGGTGCACACTGCTACCACTGTGCATCGGTGATGGAGGGAGTGAATGTTTGTGGATGGGGTGCCAATCAAGCGAGTTGCTTTATCCTGGATGGTGTCAAGCTTGAGTGTTGTTGAAGCCGCAATCATCCAAGCAAGCAAGTATTTCATCACACTCCTGACTTGTGCCTTGTAGATGGTGGACAGGCTTTGGGGAGTCAGGAGTTGAGTTACTTGCTGCAGGATTCTTAGCCTCTGACCTGCTCTTGTAGCAACAGTATTTATATGGATTGTGGATCATCTTGTTATTCGACTGTGCTGGGTCCCAGATGTGTGTTTTTGAAGATGATTGCAACCTTGTTAACATTAAAGAAGAAAAGAAAACAAACTTTGGCAAATCTTTTGGACATTCTGAAAAGTGCATCTTGAAGTAATTGCTTTAGAAAAGGTGCTGTACAAATGTTCTGAGGAGGGCCAAGTATATTACAAGAGAGATGTTTGTTCAGGAGAACTCAGCACTCCATATTTTTTAAATAGAGTGTACTATGTAGGTCAGACGAAAGGAGATGCAGCAACATAAAATCAATTGAGTCCCAAAATGACCTGGAGAACACATGGCCAAGTGCCAGAGTTAATTGATAACAGGTTCCAGGTACCTGATGCTATGCCAGCCTTGCTGATGCAAGGTGGGGATTTGGTACAGTATCTGCAGTTTAACCCCTTCACTCTTTCCATAGTTTAAACAGGCACTGAAAATTCTTACCAATCAGCCGCTTTATTTTCTGACCTCTGGTAAGAGCTGAACGGCTTAAGGAAGCCTTGGGCTGCGTTTCACTCTGTCCTGTCCTGTGTAATTTTTTTTTTGCCATGCTAGGCTTGTGTGTAAAAACCTTATGTGCAGCAGCAGTCGTACTTCCATGTCAGAAGGTTGTGGGCTCAAGACCCAGTCCAGAGCCTTGAGAATTTCAGCTAGGCTAAAGAGGTCTGCATTGCCGTTGATGCTGCCTTTCGGTTGAGACGTTAACCCGAGTCTGTTGTCTCTCAAGCAGACATAAAGATTCTATAGCACTCTTTAGCAAGAGCAGATGAGTTCTCCCGCTGCCCTGGCCATCATTTATCCCTCAACTAACACCTTAGGACCAATGTATCTCAGCTACAGTTTGCTGACGATACAAAGATGGGTAGGAAAGCAAATTGTGAGGAGGATACAAAGGCCTTGCAAAGGGAATATGGACAGGTTAAGTGACTGGACAAAAAATGGCAGATGGAATATAACATGGGAAAATGTGAGGTTGTCCACTTTGATGGGGGGAACAGAAAAGCAGAATATTATTTAAATGGAGAGAGACTGCAGAATGCTTTGGTAAAGAGGGATCTGGGTGTCCTCGTACATGAATCACAAAAAGTTAGCATGCAGGTACGGCAAGGGACTAGGAAGGCGAATGGAGTATTGATCTCTATTGCAAGAGGGATGGAGTATAAAAGCAGGGAAGTCTTGCTAGACTCATACAGGGCATTGGTGAGACCGCACCTGGAGTTCTGTGTACAGTTTTGATCTCCTTACTTAAGGAGCAATATACTTGCATTGAAAGCAGTTTAGAGAAGGTTTGCTGGATTGATTCCTGGGATATATTACGAGGAAGGGTTGAACAGATTGGGCCTATACTTAATTGTAGTTTAGAAGAATAAGAGGTGATCTTTTTGAAACACATAAAATTCTGAGGGGGGCTTGATAGTGTAGATGCTTTGAGGATGTTTCCCATAGTTGGGAAATCTAGAACTAGCGGGCACAGTTTATCCCATTTAAGAATGAGATTAGAAGAAATTTCTTCTCTGGGGGTCATTAGTGTATGGAATCCTCTTCCCTTGAGAGCAGTGGAAACTGGGTCATTGAGTATATTCAAGGCTGAATTAGACAGATTTCTGATCTACAAGGGAGTTGATGGTTTTGTGGGGCCAGGCAGGAAAGTGGAGTTAAGGCCACAATCATATCAGCCATGATTTATTGAATCATGGAGCAGGCTTGATAGGCTGAATGGCCTAATCCTATTCCTTCCCTACATTACAACAGTTGCCACACATCAAAAAGTACTTGATTGACTGCAAAGCTCTTTGGGGCACCCTGAGGTTGTGAAAGTTGCTGTGTAAATACAAGTTTTTCTTCAAGTCAAGCCTGCCCTGTTATTTTTCAGCCTACTATGGTACTGAGGGAGTGTTGTGTTGATGGTGGTGCAATCCTTTGAATAAGAATTACTGGATACGACTGTGTGCGACTGGCTAAGCAACTCAAACGCCACTATGGCAAGTTGGCAAATTGAACTGACTAAATTTTTCGTATCCCGGAACAAGAAAATAACCTTAACTGCCTGATTATTGTAAAATCCTGACTCGCTCACCAATATTTTTTGAACAGATAAAAATTTGAGGGCGCCACATTATCGGAAGAGAAGCAAGGGACCATCCTCCCTATCCCGGCCAAAAAAAAGTTCCTTGCTGAATCAATACCACTAATTAGTCCTGAATGTGTTTGTGGGAAATTGCTGGCACAGGAGGTTGTTGTGTTGTATTTTTCCTGTACAACTGTTATTGCATTTCAAAGTAATTAATTAAATACATGGGATGCTTTGAGGACTGTCCAGTGTGAGACAGTGCTGGAGAAATGCAAGTAGATTTATTAACCTTGGCTGCTATCCCCCATTATACCTTCCCCCACCACCCCAGCTGTATTAGCAGCCCGAGGATAAAGTTTTCAGTCATGGCTGCAGTGTACACCCAATTGGTTTAGAAACTGCTTTTTACCACAAACTATCTGGTTGATTGAGTTTAACTTCACAACTGGCCATGATTTAGGCTCTGAAAGTCTACATGGCTATACCCTATACACCAGAATAGATGTATAGAGAAAGAGAGAGAGAGAACTGTATAGATATATTAGCATAAAAGCAAAATATTGTGGATGCTGGAAATCTGAAAGAGAAACAGAAAATGCTGGAAAAACTCAGCTGGTCTGACAGCATCTGTGGAGAGAGAAACAGAGTTAACGTTTCAAGTTCATATGACCCTCCTTCAGAGCTGAAGAGAAGTGGAAATGTGATAAAATTTGTACTGTTTAAGGGGGGTGGGGCAGGTGGAGCTGGATAGAAGACCAGCGATAGGTGGAGACAAAGGAGGGATTAACGAAGATGTCATGACTTAAAGGACGAAGGGGGTGTTAATGGTAGTTGTTAGTGCTTTAAAAAAGGTGCTGATAGTGGCATAAAGATAAAGCAGAATGTGATAGCAGAACAAGAGTAGCATTGTGTGAAAGATCAACATGGAACAAGATGGCCCTGTAGGGAATGGGGTGGGGGAAAAAAAGGATAGAAAAGGGGATAAAACCACTTTTAAATGAATAAAAATAAAAATGGATAAAAAAATAAAAATGAATGTAGAAAAAAGGGGATTAAAAAAGCGGGGTGAGGATGGAGGAGAGAGTTCATGGTCTGACGTTGTTGAACTCAATGTTAAGTTCGGAAGGCTGCAAAGTGCCTAGTTGGAAGATGAGGTGCTGTTCCTCCAGTTTGTGTTGGGCTTCACTGGAACATTGCCGCAGGTCAAGGACGGACATGTGGGCATGAGAGCAGGGTGGTGTGTTGAAATGGCAAGTGACAGGAAGTTCTGGGTCATGCTTGCGGACAGACTGAAGGTGTTCCGCAAAGCGGTCACTCAGTCTGTGTTTGGTCTCTCCAATGTAGAGGAGACCGCATTGGGAGCAGCGAATGCAGTAGACTAAATTGAAGGAGGTGCAAGTGAAGTGCTGCTTAATCTGAAAGGAGTGTTTGGGCCCTTGAACAGGGAGGAGGTAAAGGGGCAGGTGTTGCACCTTCTGCGATTGCATGGGAAGGTGCCGTGGGAAGGGGATGAGGTGTTGGGGTGATGGAGGAGTGGACCAGGGTGTCCCAGAGGGAATGGTCCCTTTGGAATGCTGAGGGGGAGATGTGTTTGGTGGTGGCATCATGCTGGAGTTGGCGGAAATGGCAGACGATGATCCTTTGAATGCGGTGACTGGTGGAGTGAAAAGTGAGGACAAGGGGATCCCATCATGGTTCTGGGAGGGAGAGGAATGTGTGAAGGCAGAGATGTGGGAGATGAGTCGGACACGGTTGAGAGGCCCTGTCAACCACAGTGTGGGGGGAGACCTTGTTAAAGAAGAAGGAAGACATGTCAGAAGCACCATTTGGAAAGTGGCATCATTGGAACGGATGTGACAAAGGAGAAGGAACTGAGAGAATGGGATGGAGTCCTTACAGGGAGCAGGGTGTGAGGAGCTGTAATCGAGGGAGCTGTGGGAATCGGACTTGTAATGAATATTGGTGGACAGTCTGTCACCAGTAATTGAAACAGAAAAGTCAAGGAAGGGAAGGGAAGTGTTGAAGATGGACCATGTGAAGGTGATAGAGGGGTGGAAATTCGAAGCAAAATTGCTAAATTTTTCCAGGTCCAGATGAGAGCTTGAAGCAGCACCGAAATAGTTATCGATGTACCGAAAAAAGACTTGTGGGACGGGGCCTGAGTAGGACGGGGACAAGGAAACATACTAAGATAAAAGCAAAATATCGCAGATGTTGGAAACTTGAAACAAAAACAGAAAATGCTGGAAAATCTCAGCAGGCCTAGCAGCATCATAGAAAGATAGAAACTAGGAGCAGGAGTAGGCAATTCGGCCCTTCGAGCCTGCTCCGCCATTCATTATGATCATGGCTGATCACCCAACTCAATAGCCTGCTCCTGCTTTCTCCCCATACCCTTTGATCCCTTTCACCCCAAGAGTTATATCTAACTCCTTCTTGAAACCATACAATGTTTTGGCCTCAACTACTTTCTGTGGTAGCGAATTCCACAGGCTCACCACTCTCTGGGTGAAGAAATTTCTCCTCATCTCAGTCCTAAATGGTCTACCCCATATCTTCAGACTGTGACCTCTGGTTCTTGTCCCCCCCACCATTGGGAACATCCTTCCTGCATCTACCCTGTCTAGTCCTGTTAGAATTTTGAAGGTTTCTATGAGATCCCACCCTCATTCTTTTGAACTCCAGCGAATATAATCCTAACCGACTCAATCTCTCCTCATATGTCAGTCCCGCCATTCCAGGAATCAGTCTGGTAAACCTTCGCTGCACTCCCTCTATAGCAAGAACATCCTTCCTCAGATAAGGAGACCAAAACTGCACACAATATCCCAGGTGTGATCTCACCAAGGCCCTGTATAATTGTAGCAAGACATCCCTGCTCCTGTACTTGAACCCTCTGGCTATGAAGGCCACCATACCATTTGCCTTCTTTACCGCCTGCTGCACCTACATGCTTACCTTCAGCAACTGGTGTACGAGGACATCCAGGCCTTGTTGTACATTCCCCTCTCTCAAGTTATAGCCATTCAGATAATCTGCCTTCCTGTTTTTGCTACCAAAGTGGATAAGCTCACATCTATCCACATTATACTGCATCTGCCCCGCATTTGCCCACTCACTCAGCTTGTCCAAATCACACTGAAGCATCTCTGCATCCTCCTCACAGCTCACCCTCCCACCCAGCTTTGTGTCATCTGCAAATTTGGAGATATTGCATTCAGTTCCCTCATCTAAATCATTAATATATATTATGAATAGTTGCATCTGTAGAGAGAGAAACAGAGTTAATGTTTCGAATCCGTATGACCCTTCTCCAGAGCTGAAGGACAGTGGAAATGTGATGAAATTTATATTATTAAAGGGGAGTGGGGCAGGTGGAGCTGCACAAGAGGCCAGCGATAGGTGGAGACAAAGGAGGGATTGACAAAGATGTCATGACCTAAAGGACAAAGGTAGTGTTAATAGTAGCATTCCATAGGGACCGTTCCTTCTGGGACTCCCTGGCCCACTCCTCCATCACTCCCCAACACCTCATCACCTTCCCACGGCACCTTCCCATGCAATCGCAGAAGGTGCAACACCTGTTCCTTTACCTCCCCCCTCCTCACCGCCCGAACAGAAGTTGAACAGCGTAGGAGAGTCGAACAGAAATCCCGTCTGAGGGATGAGCAGGCATTCCCAGCAGGACATTCCTGGAAGAAAATTCCTGCCGGGTAATCGCAGCATTCTAATTTCATTCCGTTTCTCGCCTGAGCAGGCTTCTGACTTCCTACGCTTGGGCAAGGGAATGATGGAAGACTTACGACGAAGGCTGCCATTGTATCTGTCAGATTATACTGACGGTGAGTAAACATTATTTTCAATGATTGACCTTTTAGCATATTGGCCGAGGCATTACTGCTGCTGATTCAGAGAACATGTCAAAATGTGACGGGAAGCGAGTGCAGTGCCTGTTGCCAAGTGTATGCCACACAGCAGGCTTTTACTATATCACCAGCGCTGTTCAGCACTTAATGATAAATTGGAAGCATTGTAAGAACGAGTAGCTGTGACCATCAGTCATAAGAAAGTAACTAATAGGAGCAGGCCACACGTGATCCCTCCAGTCTGCTCCTCCATTCAATAACATCATGGCTAGTCTACCTCAGCCCCATTTTCCCAGCTTATCCCCATATCCCTCTATTTATTTATCCTTTCATGGGATGCAGGTGAGGCCTGCATTTGTTGGCCCACCCCTAATTGCCCTTGAACTGAGTGGCTTGCTTGGTCATTTGAGGGCAGTTAAGAGTCGATCATGTTGCTGTGGGTCTGGAGTCACATGTAAGCCAGGCCAGTTAAGGACGGCAGATTTCCTTCCCTAAAGGACGTTAGTGAACCGGATGGGTGGGTTTATACAACGTCGGCAATGGTTCCATGGTCGTCATCAGGCTTTTAATTCCAGATTTTTATTGAATTCAGAATTTCACCATCTGCCATGGTGGGATTCAAACCCTGGTCCCCAGTGCATTATCCTGGGTCTTTGACAATACCACTATGCCACCACCTCTCATTGAGTCCATGCTGGCTCTCAAGTGCAAACTAATCCAGTCCCCGTAGTCCTTCAAGTGCCCATCCAATTTCATTTTAAAATCATTAATCGTCTCTACTTCCACCTGGGTCACAAGTTCCAGGTCATTTCAACTTGCTGAGCTTTTATACTGCATCTCATGTCCAAACCTGTGTCGTCTTGTCTTTGTGCCATCAACTAATGGGAAGAGCTTAATGGAAGAGAGTAAAATGGAATTGGAGTTCCTGCGACCTGGCAGTGATGTAAGGTGTGGTGTCCAACAACCTTTGTGGGAGCAAGTGGCTCGGAGAATGGAACCCAAATTGCCAGTGGCCCTCGCCCAACGCCCACAATGCTGTCGCCAATTGGCTTCTGGCCCCTCCCCTACTTACGACAATGCGTAGCTGAGGGAGGCAAGGGAGGAGATCACAGGGGCTCAGACCCAAATTTTTAATTCCTCTCTGGCCACGGGGGAGGTGCCAGAGGACTGGAGAACAGCTAATGTGGTTCCGCTATTTAAGAAGGGTTGTCGAGATAAGCCAGGGAACTACAGGCCAGTGAGTCTCACATTAGTGGTAGGGAAACTATTGGAGAAAATTCTGAAGGAGAGAATCTAGGCAAGGTTTGATCAGAGATAGTCAGCATGGCTTTGTCAGAGGGAGGTCATGCCTAACAAATTTGATTGAATTTTTTGAGGAGGCGACCAGGTGTGTAGATGAGGGTAGTATAGTTGATGTAGTTTATATGGATTTCAGCAAAGCCTTTGACAAGGTCCCACATGGGAAACTTAAAGAAGGCAAATGCACATGCGATACAGGGTAATTTGATAAGGTGGGTTCAAAATTGGCTTAGTTGTAGGAGACAGAGGGTGATAACAGAAGGCTGCTTTCGTGACTGGAAGCCAGTGTCCAGTGGTGTACCACAGGGATCTGTGCTGGGTCCCGTATTATTTGTCATTTATATTAATGACATAGATGACTATGTGGGGGGTAGGATTAGTAAATTTGCAGATGACACAAAAATTGGCCGGGTGGTTAACAGTGAGGTTGAGTGTCTTGGGCAACAGGAAGATATAGACGGGATGGTCAAGTGGAAGATGGAATTTAACCCTGAAAAGTGTGAGGTGATACACTTTGGAAGGAGTAATTTGTCAAGGAAGCATTCCATGAACGGCATGATACTAGGAAGTTCTGAGGAACAAAGGGACCTTGGCGTGTGTGTCCATAGATCTCTGAAGGTGGAGGGGCATGTAAGTGGGGTGGTGAAAAAGGCATATGGGACACTTGCCTTTATCAATCGAGGCATAGATTACAAAAATAGGGAGGTCATGTTGGAGTTGTATAGAACCTTGGTGAGGCCACAGCTGGAGTACTGTGTGCAGTTCTGGTCGCCACATTATAGGAAGGATGTGATTGCACTGGAGGGGGTGCAGAGGAGATTCACCAGGATGTTGCCCGGGATGAAACATTTAAGTTATGAAGAGAGGTTGGATAGACTTGGATTGTTTTCGTTGAAGCAGAGAAGACTGAGGGACGACTTGATCGAGGTGTACAAGATTATGAGGGGCATGGGCAGGGTGGATAGGGAGCAGCTTAGTTGAAGGGTCAATCACGAGGGGCAGGAGGTTTGCGGGGATGTGAGGAAAAACTTTTTTTCACCCAGAGGGTGGTGATGGTCTGGAATGCACTGTCTGGGAGGGTGGTGGAGGTGGGTTACCTCAGATCCTTTTTAAAAAATACCTGGATGAGCACTTGGCACATCAAAACATTCAAGGCTATGGGCCAAGTGCTGGTAAATGGGATTAGGTAGGTAGGTCAGGTGCTTCTCACGTGTCGGTGCACTTGATGGGCCAAAGGGCCTCTTCTGCACTGAGACATTCTGTGAGTCACAAGGTCCTGAGCTCAAGTCCCACTCCAGGGCTTAAGCACAAAAATCTGACACTCCCGTACAGTACTGAGGAAGAGTTGCACTCTCAGATGTAGCATTTTTCAGATGAGATATTAAATCAATTCCCTGTTTGCTTTCTTAGCTGGGCATAAAAGATCCCTTGGCATTATTTCAAACAGCAGAGGAGTTATTCCCAGTGGCCTAGTTAATATTATCCTTCAACGAACATCCCTAAACAAAACTGATACCTGGCAAATCTTCGACAGCATCTTCCAAACCCATGACCTCTACCGCCTAGAAGGACAGGGGCAGCAGATACATGGGAACACCCTGCAGTCCCCCTCCAAGCCAGACGCTATCCTGACTTGGAAATATATCGCCGTTCCTTCACTGTCACTGGGTCAAAATCCTGGAACTCCCTTCCTAACAGCACTGTGGGTGTACCTACACCACAGGAACTGCTGTGATTTAAGAAGGCAGCTCACCACCACCATTCAAGGGCAATTAGGGATGGGCAACAAAATGTTGGCAGAGCCGTCGACATCCACATCTGCTGAAAGAATAAAAACCCTCACTTTGCTGTACCTCCATCGGCTGCTTCAGTTCTTACATTAGAACAGTAACTAACATTTCCAAAATATTTAATTGGCTGCAAAGTGTTTTGAGAGATCTGGTGGTCATGAAAGGCACTATATTAACGCAAGCCTTTTGTCTTCTCCGTTGCAGAGTTGGTCTGGAGGGATAGTTTGCTGGTCCATTGTAGAATCTGCCTGATCTTCATTTCCATCAAAATTAATGGAGTGAAAACCAGCTCTGCCAGGTTATTGTCCAACTGTGGGGGGAGAACTGCCTCTATCCACACCCCCACTCCTGCCACTGTCATTCTTTCATGATTACATATATTCACTCCCCCAGATATAGCCTGATTGACAGGGGAAATTACCTACATACGGACATACAAACTAGGAGCTGGAGTTGGCCACTTGGCCCCTCAAGCCTGCTCCGCCATTCAATAATGGCTGACCCAATTGCTGCTGTAGGAGACGGGGATCGACTTAACTTACATGGCCCGTAATACGATAATATCCTCCTTTCACTCCAGAGACTTTTGGTCATGGGTCTTGTTTGGTGTAGTCCATCGAGACTCTGTTTGCTGTAAGATCAACCTGGCCTTCTGCTCATTGGCTGACAGTGATGTCAGCAGGCACACAGTGATGTCAGCAGGCACACAGTGATGTCAGCAGGCACACAGTGATGTCAGCAGGCACACAGTGATGTCAGCAGGCACACAGTGATGTCAACGGGCACACAGTGATGTCAGCAGGCACACAGTGATGTCAGCAGGCACACAGTGATGTCAGCAGGCACACAGTGATGTCAACAGGCACACAGTGATGTCAGCAGGCACACAGTGATGTCAACAGGCACACAGGGAAGAAACTTCTGCCTTCTGAATGTCCCGTTCAGGAGCGAGTGCAGAGCCGATTGTTACCCGCAATCAGCAGCACGCCTCCATTTTACGTGGACGGGCCACTTAAGGCCCACCCAGCGTGACGTGTGCCCGATAGTGCTCAGCGAGGGAGAGCGAGGGCCTGCCGACACAGAGCTGCCTCAGGGAGATTAATTTCCTGTTGGGAATTTTTAATAAAGAAGGTAAAAAAATCATTTAACCCTGTCCCCCCCTCCCCATGTGACAGTGTCACATGAGCTGGGACATGTTTATGAAATGAGCAACAATGGGAACCTACGCAAGGAGTCAGAGGAAGGGGAATTAAAAAAAACAAAGCGGAATAAGAAAAGTGATAGTCAGAGAAATCAAGGGCAAGAATCAAACAGGGCCTCAGTGAAAAATAGTGGGAACGGGATAAGTAATGTTAAAAAGACAAGCCTTAAGGCTTTGTGCCTTAACGCGAGGAGCATTCGCAATAAAGTGGATGAATTAACTGCGCAAATAGATGTAAACAGGTATGATATAGTCGGGATTACGGAGACATGGCTGCAGGGTGACCAGGGATGGGAACTGAACATCCAGGGGTATTCAGTATTTAGGAAGGACAGACAAAAAGGAAAAGGCAGTGTAGTTGCATTGTTGGTTAAAGAGGAAATTAACGCAATAGCGAGGAAAGATATTAGCTCCGACGATGTGGAATCTGTATGGGTAGAGCTGAGAAACACTATGGGGCAAAATACATTAGTGGGGGTTGTATATAGACCCCCAAACTATAGTGGTGATGTTGGGAATGGCGTTAAACAGGAAATTAGAGACGCATGTAATAAAGGAACATCTGTAATTATGGGTAACTTTAATATGCATATAGATTGGGCAAATCAAATTAGTAACAAAACCATAGAGGAGGAATTCCTGGAGTGTAGGCGGGATGTTTTTCTGGACCAATATGTTGAGGAGCCAACGAGAGAACAGGCCATCCTAGACTGGGTATTGTGTAATAAGAAAGGAATAATTGGCAATCTAGTTGTGCGAGGCCCCTTGGGGATGAGCAACCATAATATGATAGAATTGTTCATCAAGATGGAGAGTGACGTAGTTGATTCTGAGACTTGGGTCCTGAATCTTAATAAAGGAAACTACGATGGTATGAGGTACGAGTTGGCTATGATGGATTGGGAAACGTTACTTAAAGGGATGGTGGTGGATAGGCAATGGCAAAATTGTTTATTCCTGTCTGGCGCAGACGTAAAACAGTAAAGGTGGCCAAACCATGGCTTGCAAGGGAAATTAGAGATAGTATTAGATACAAGGAAGAGGCATACAAATTGGACAGAAAAAACAACAGACCTGAGGATTGGGAGCAGTTTAGAATTCAGCAAAGGAGGGCCAAGGGGTTGATTAAGAAGGGGAAAATAGAGTGTGAGAGTAAGCTTGCAGGGAACATAAAAACTGACTGTAAAAGTTTCTATAGGTCTGTGAAGAGAAAAAGATTGGTGAAGGCAAATGTCGGCCCCTTACAGTCAGAAACAGGGGAATTTATAATGGGGAACAAAGAAATGGCTGACCAACTAAATACATACTTTGGTTCTGTCTTCACAAAGGAGGACATAAATAACATACCAGAAATGTTGGGGAACACAGGGTTTAGTGAGAGGGAGGAACTGAAAGAAATCAGTATTAGTAGGGAAATGGTGTTGGGGAAATTGATGGGATTGAAAGCCGATAAATCCCCGGGGCCTGATAATCTACATCCCAGAATACTTAAGGAAGTGGCCCTAGAAATAGTGGATGTACTGGTGGTCATCTTCCGAGATTCTATAGACCCTGGAACAGTTCCTACAGATTGGAGGGTAGCTAATGTAACCCCACAATTTAAAAAGGGAGGCAGAGAGAAAACAGGGAATTATAGACCAGTCAGCCTGACGTCAGTAGTGGGGAAAATTCTAGAGTCCATTATAAAAGATTTAATAGCTGAGCACGTGGAAAACAATGGCAGAATCGGACAAAGTCAGCATGGATTTATGAAAGGGAAACCATGCTTGACAAATCTACTGGAGTTTTTCGAGGATGTAACTAGTAGAGTTGATGAGGGGGAGCCAGTGGATGTGGTTTATTTGGACTTTCAGAAGGCTTCCAACAAAGTCCCACATAAGAGATTGGCGTTTAAAATTAAAGCGCATGGGATTGGGGGTAGTGTATTGAGATGGATAGAAACCTGGTTGGCAGACAGGAAACAAAGAGTAGGAATAAACGGGTCTTTTTCCGAATGGCAGGCAGTGACTAGTGGGGTACCGCAGGGATCGGTGCTGGGACCCCAGTTATTCACAATATCTATTAATGATTTAGATGAGGGAACTAAATGTAATATCTCCAGATTTGCAGATGACACAAAGCTGGGTGGGAGGGTGAGCTGTGAGGAGGATGCAGAGATGCTTCAGTGTGATTTGGATAAGCTGAGTGAGTGGGCAAATGCATGGCAGATGCAGTATAAAGTGGATAAATGTGAGGTTATCCATTTTTGGTACCAAAAACAGGAAGGCAGATTATTATCTGAATGGCTATAAATTGAGAGAGGGGAATGTGCAACGAGACCTGGGTGTCCTTGTACACCAGTCGCTGAAGGTAAGCATGCAGGTGCAGCAGGCGGTAAAGAAGTTAAATGGTATGTTAGCCTTCATATCCAGAGGATTAGAGTACAGGAACAGGGATGTCTTGCTGCAATTGTACAGGGCCTTGGTGAGACCACACCTGGAATATTGTGTGCAGTTTTGGTCTCCTTATCTGAGGAAGGCTGTACTTGCTATACAGGGAGTGCAGCGAAGGTTTACCCGACTGATTTCTGGGATGGTGGGACTGACACATGAGCAGAGATTGAGTCATTTAGGATTATATTCGCTGGAGTTCAGAAGAATGAGGGGGGATCTCATAGAAACCTATAAAATTCTAACAGGACTAGACAGGGTGGATGCAGGAAGGATGTTCCCGATGGTGGGGAGTCCAGAACCAGGGGTCACAGTCTGAGGATACGGGGTAGACCATTCAGGACTGAGATGAGGAGAAAATTCTTGACCCAGAGAGTGGTGAGCCTGTGGAATCCATTAGCACAGAAAGTAGTTGGGACCAAAACATTGTATGTTTTCAAGAAGGAGTTAGATATAGCTCTTGGGGGTGAAAGGAATCAAAGGATATGGGGAGAAAGAGGGAGCAGGTTATTGAGTTGGATGATCAGCCATGATCATAATGAATGGCGGAGCAGGCTCGAAGGGCCGAATGGCCTTCTCCTGCTCCTAGTTTCTAAGTTTCTATGTTAACTATTTCTGCCATCTCCTTTTTTATAACCCCTCTCATTTGGGGGAGAAACATTTTAATGTACAATTTCTCCTAAAGCATCCTAAAACTTGCCTCACCTTTTCGCTGTTTTTACAGTCCTGTCAGACAGTAGACTATGAGAAAACTATCTCGGATAGTGGAAAAGCCAGGATGGCTCTCAGCCCTTTTGACAGCAGCTATGAGCATTTTTCTAGATTGTATTTATTTGTAAGTATTATTTATAAATTGAATTTAGAATCCAGGAGCTCAGAGCAGAGAGATGACTAGCAGCTGACGGGCTAAAATCAGGTGATGTTTCGATTGTAAAATTTCCCTTCTCCAAAACTGCATCTCCTCAGGAAGAAGCCAAGTCCCTTTTTCTGATGCTGAGTGTTATTCGCTCCTTTCTGATTGGGACTGGCTGCCTTGCGTCCTCCTTGAAACCAGCTCCACAAGCAATCAGGCAAAACTGCTGCAAAATCAGCTTCGATGGACTGGACGCTGGTCAGGGTGGCTGACAAGCATCTTCCCTGCCAGGTCCTGTTTTCTCAGCTCTCAAACGGCCAGCGTTCCAGGGGAGGGCAAAGAGAAACACTTCGAAGATACTCTCAAGCTCTCCTTGAAGAGTTGCAGCATTGACATTAATGACTGGGAGGAAGGAGCTCGCTACTAATCGTTCAAAATGGTGGCAACTTGTCCATCGAGCTGCAGCCTGCTTTTGAGTCCCAGCGTCTTAACAATGAGACAGAGCAGTGGCAGAGAAGGAAAGAAAAGGAAGCAAATCCTGCGCTCTGGATCCTGCTACCTCATGGGAGATCCTGCCCCATGCGATCAAAGATCTGCAGGTGGAGAATCGGCCTGTTCAGTCACACGAAGACCCATGGCAGAAACTCGAGACCCTGAGTAGACATCATCCTCAAATCGAGGGAAAACTGACGACAGGCTCTGTCTCAAGCCCACCCTATAGTACACTTAATCTAAAGTCCTCATCCGTGCCTTCAAATCAATAAGTACTTTTACTTTGATAATAGGGGGGTTTGCAGCATAGGTAGCTGTAGGGATAACATGGTTCTTGATGAAGAAACCCATGAGCCACTCTCATTTCACAGCCTATTCTCTAATGGGTTGTCTCTTTCGGCATTGTATTTCTTCCTGCGTTCTTCAGTTCTTTGACTCTGGTCTTCTATGCATCCCTACACCACTCTCCTATTACGTCCTTTTTGTCCCACCTTTCAGTCACCAGCCTGAGTCACTGGAATTCTTTTTTGCAAACTTCTCCACCTCCCCATGTCTGTCTTCCCGCCTCTTCAAATGAAATTCTAACTTTCCCACTGGTTTAGTTTCTTTTTCTCCTTAACTTCCCCTCAGTAATGTGCCTTGTTACATTTTCCTGCATTCTTATTGCTGCATTCTAGTGTCATTTAAAATTTTTTTTTCAATCTCTGCGCTTCTCCAATCCTTATCTCGTCTACGCACCCCGATTTTCATTGCTTTGCTATTGCTGGCCATTTCTTTAACTGCCTAGGCCATGGGCTCTGGAACTCCCTCCCTAAAGCTGTTCTCTATCTCTCTGCATACAAGATGCTTCTCAAAACCTACTACTTTGATTAAGCCTTTGGCCACCTGTCCTAATATCTCCCCATGTAGCTGGGTATCAACTTTCGTTTGAGAGAGTTTCTGTGAAGTGCCTTGGGACGTTTTACTGTGTTACAGGTGCTATAACGTAGATGAGAAATAGGAGGAGGGGGAGCAAGGGTAGATCCTTGGGAGATACCAGGGGTAACTGTGCAGGAGCAGCAAGGGAAGCTATTACAAGTGATACGCTGGATACAATTGGATAAGAATGGAACCAGATGAGAATGGTCCCACTCAGCTAGATGACAGTGGAGAGGTGTTGGAGGAGGATGGTCGAAGGCTGCAGACTGGTCAAGAAGGATAAGGAGGGAAAGTTCACCTTATCTACAGTCACAGAATGTCATAAGAGCTGTTTCCATATTGTGGCAGGGGTGGAAACCTGACCGGAGGGATTCAAGCATGGAATTCCAGGAAAGATGGATACAGATTAGGGAGCCAACATTTGGAGAGGAAAGGGAGCTTGAAGATGGGGTGGTAGCATGGAAGAAAACAAGAACATATGAGGTAGGAGCAAGAGTAGGCCATGTGACCCGTCAAACCTGCTTTGCCTTTCAATACTACCATGACTGATCTTAGGCTTCACCTTTGTTTTCCTGCCCACTCCCCATTTCCTTTGATTCCTTGAGAGACAAAAAATCTGTCCAACCCAGCCTGAAATATTCTGTAGTCAATATTGGAGCATCCACAGTCCTCTAGGATAGAGAATTCAGAAGATTCACAACCCTTTGATGAAATTCCTCCTTTTCTCAGTCCTAAATGATCGGCCCCTTTATCCTGAGACTGTTGCCCCCGTGTTCTAGATTTCCCCAGCCAGGGGAAACAACCTCTCAGTATCTACCCTTCAGAATCTTGTACGTTTCAATGAGATCACCTCTCATTCCGCTAAATATCAAAGAATATGGGCCCAGTATACTCAGCCTCTCACCATAGGACAACCCTCTCATCACAGGGACCAATTTAGTGAACCTTCGCTGTACTGCCTCCAATATAAGTAGAGAGACCAGAATTGCACACAGTATTTCAGGTGGGGTCTCAACAAAGCCCTGTCCAATTATAGCAAGACTTCTTTATTCTTGAACTCCAACCCCCTTGCAACAAAGGCCAACACGCCATTTGTTTTCCTAATTGCTTGTTCTACGTGCACGCTAACTTTGAGTTCCTTGTACGAGTTAAGACTCACTGAATATCAACAAAAATTCTGCTCTTCTATCCTTATGACCAAAGTGAATAACCTCTCACTTCCCTACCCACTCATTTAACCTCTCAATATCTCTCTGCAGTGTCTTTATTTCCTCCTCACCGTTTGCATTCCCAGCAAGCTTTGTGTATCATCAGCAACTTGCATTCCTGTTTTCACGTCTCCTGGTATCCGAGCAGTGTTGGTGAATGAGTGGGAGTAGGTCTGAGGCATTTCCTCTCAGTACTCTGTGCTGAATGATACTGTGAACTCTGATGGCACCATTGTGGTAGGAGGTTATCCATTTAATCCCACTCCCTTGCTCTTTCTCCACACTCCTGTAAATTTTTCCCCTTCAAGTATTTACCCAATTTCCTTTTGAAAGTTGCGATTGAATCTGTCTCCCCCGCCCTTGGCATGGACTTGCTCCATGACCTCCTTGTGTGCGGTAATGATTCTAATGACTCAGACTTTTTTTTGCAAGTCATCTTCAACCTGTTCTCTGGCTACCCACCCTCTGTTACTGGAAACCGTTTTCCTTTATTTAATCTATCGAAACCCTTCATGATTTGAGCATGCCTATCTTTTCTCAGCCGGCCCTGCCCTTTAATTAGCCTTTTTTTTGTGTGAACACTGGTCTTGTGGACTCTCCTAGTTGGGCACCAAGTGTCGCAGCTGCTTTCTATATGGCTCGGCCTACTTGTCATCTTTTCATCACCCTGCTTGCTGAAGATTTAGCGTTCTTTGTCATTCGGCAGATAACGTTTTGGGTTATCCCAGATTGAGTACAAGCAATCGAAAAAGGCCTGACTAAAATCAAATGATTATCCTTTTTAACACAGCCTTCATTTTGAAAAGCCCCCCCTCCACCTCTTCTGGGAATGAGCCTGGCAGCTCCCAGACAGTGGCACAGCTGAAATCAGGCGTCCATTGTGCGGGAGATTTGTTGATGCTTAACCGTAGGATTGTACAAGACGCACAAAAATCCATCTGACTTCCGGTCTGAGAGTTCAGAAAGAACTGAATATGCTTTATAAAGTAGCAGCAGGATTCATGCCAGTGAGCCCCATCTCACCGGCTGTGATCCCGGAAGCTAGGCGGGCGCTGTCAGTGCGAGGCTGCAAGGGGTGTGCTGTGCTGTAGATGTGTCAGCTTTCGCGTGAGACTGTATCCCACGCGTCGTCTGACCTCTTGGATTCTGCTGGTGCTGTGGACAACGTTCATCCCTCAACCGCCAAAATCAGATTATTGGCCATTTATCTCGCTGCTCAGAGGACCCTTTTTACAAACAAACATACAAAATTGGAGCAGAAGTAGGTCATCAGCCCCCTTGAGCCTGCTCTGCCATTCATCAAGATCACTATTGATCTGTTTGTGTTTCGAATTCCACATTCCTGTTTACCCCCAGTAACCTTAGGTTCTGGTTAGGCAAGGGAATCTATCAACCCTTGCCTTAAAAATGACCCTGCCTCCCACCATCTTCTGAGGTAGAGAGTTCCAAAGTCCCACAACCCTCAGAGAAAAAAAATTCTCCTAATTTCTGTCCTAAAAGGGCGACCCCTAATTATAAAACAGTGCCCCCTAGCTCTGGACTCACCCACAAGAGGAAACATCCTTTCCATGCCCACCATTCAGGATCTTATATACTTCAATCAAGTCACACCTTATTCTTATAAACTCCAGTGAAAACAAGCCCAGTCTTTGCGCAGTAATATGCTTTTTCTTTAACTTCTTTAGTTAACCATAGGGGGTGGGGACGGGGGAGGGGAGGGATGGTGGGCCCTCCTCTTAGAATTTTTCTTGATATTAGGAATATACTTATTCTGCTTTTCTGAAACTAGGGAAGCTAGGCTAGAGGACAGATCAATAGAGAAGCAGTGGCAGACATTTAAGGGGACATTTCAGAGTATTCAGAAAAATTCATTCCTATTATAAAGAAAAATTCTATTGGGAGGACCCAACATCTGTGGTTTACTAAAGAAATTAAGGAAATCATCAAACTTAGGGAAAAAATATACAGCTCTGCACAGATGAGTGGCAGGACAGATGATTGGACAGAATATAAAGAATGGCAGAGAAAGACTAAAAGGTTAATTAGGAGAAAGAAATTGGAGTATGAGAGGAAGGTAGCTAGGAATGTAAAAATGGATAGCAAGAGTTTCTACAGGTATTTAAAAAAGAAAAGAGTAAGTAAAGTGAGTGTTGGCCCTCTAGAGAGTGACAGTGGGGAGTTAAGAGTAGATAGTAAAGAAATGGCGGGAGAAATGAACAAGCATTTTACTTCTGTGTTCACTATAGAGGTACAAAAAAACATTCCAGTAATAGCTGTAAATCAGGAGGTGAACGGGAGAAAGGAACTTGGTGAAATTGAAATCACAAGGGAAACGGTACAGAGCCAATTGATGGAGCTGCAGGCTGGCAAGTCTCCGGGTCCCGATGGACTACATCCTAAGATCTTAAAAGAGGTGGCTAATGAGGTAGTTGATGCGCTAGTGTTAATTTTCCAAAATTAACTAGATTCTGAAAAGGTCCCATCAGATTGGAAAGTAGCAAATATAACCCCTCAATTCAAGAAGGGAGGGAGGCAGAAAACAGGAAACTATAGGCCAGTTAGCTTGACGTCTGTTGTGGGGAAGGTGTTGGAATCGATCATTAAGGAGGTTATAGCTGGGCACTTTGAGAAACTCGAGCAATCGGGAAGAGTCAGCATGGTTTTGTGAAAGAGAAATCATGTTCGATCAACATATTGAAGTTTTTTGAAGGAGTAACATGCGCTGTGAATAAGGGGGAGCCTGTAGACATGCTGTAGTTGGATTTCCAGAAGGCATTTGATAAGGTGCCACATCAAAGGGTTATTGCAGAAAATGAAAGATCATGGTGTAGGGGGTAACATATTAGCATGGATATTAGATTGGCTGGCTGACTGTCAGAAAACAGAGCACACATAAATGGGTCTTTTTCTGATTGGCAGAATGTGATGAGTGGAGTTCCGCAAGGGTCTGTACTTTTTACGATTTACATCAATTACTTAGATGAGGGGAGTGAAGACATGGTAGCTAAATTTACAGATGTCACAAAGATAGGCAGGAAAGTACGTTGAGAAGAGGACATGAGGAGGTTGCAGATGGATATAGATAGGTTGAGTGATTTTTTTCTGTCCATTCATTTGGGATGTGGGCTTCACTGACAGGGCCAGCATTTATTGCCCATCCCTCATTGCCCTTGAGAAGCTGGTGGTGAGCTGCCTTCATAAACCAATGCAGTCCATGTGGTGTAGGTGCACCCACAGTGCTGTTAGGAAGGGGGTTCCTGGAGTTTGACCCAGTGACAGTGAAGGAACAGCAATATATTTCCAAGTCAGGATGGTGAGTGACTTGGAGGGGAATGTGGAAAAATGTGAAGTTGTTCACTTTGGCAGGAAGGACAAAAAAGCAGAGTATTACTTAAATGGAGAACGGCTGCATAATTCTGAGGTGCAGAGGGATCTAGGTGTTCTAGTACATAAGAAACAAAAAGTTACTATGCAGGTACAGCAAGTAATTAAGAAGACTAATGGAATGCTATCCTTTATTACGAGAGGGATTGAACATAAAAGTAAAGATGTTAAAAGGCTTAACATATGAGGAACGTTTGAGCACTCTGGGTCTATACTCGATGGAGTTTAGAAGGATGAGGGGGGATCTGATTGAAACTTACAGAATACTGAAAGGCCTGGATAGAGTGGACATGGGGAAGATGTTTCCATTAGTAGGAGAGACTAGGACCCGAGGGCACAGCCTCAGAGTAAAGGGAAGACCTTTTAGAACAGAGATGAGGAGAAACTTCTTTAGCCAGAGAGTGGTGAATCTATGGAATTCATTGCCACAGAAGTCTGTGGAGGCCAGGTCATTGAGTGTATTTAAAACCGAGATAGATAGGTTCTTGATTGGTAAGGGGATCAAAGGTTACGGGGAGAAGGTGGGAGAATGGGGTTGAGAAACTCATCAGCCATGATTGAATGGCGGAGCAGACTCGATGGGCCGAATGGCCTAATTTCTGCTCCTATGTCTTATGGTCTTATGGTCTTATGTTATGCTTCAGTTATACAGGGCATCAGTGAGACTGCACCTCAAATATTGTGTGCAGTTTTGATCTCTTTTATTTAAAGATGTAAATGCATTGGAGGCGGTTCAGAGGAGGTTTACTGGATTGATACCTGGAATGAGTGGGTTGTCTTATGAGGAAAGGTTGGACAGACTGGGCTTGTTTCCACTGGAGTTTAGAAGAGTGAGGGGCGATTTGAATGAAGTGTACAAGATCCTGAATGGCCTTGACAAGGTGGATGTCGAAAGGATGTTTTCTCTTGTGGGTGAGTCCAGACCTAGGGGGCACGATTTAAAATTAGAGGTTGCCCTTTTAGGACAAAGATGAGGAGAAATTTTTTCTGAGGGTTGTGTGACTTTGGAACTCTGCCTCAGAAGGTGGTGGAGGCGTGGTCATTGAATATTTTTAAGGTAGAGGTAGATAGATTCTTGTTAGGCAAAGGAATGAAAGATTTTCGGGGTTAGATAGAAATGTGGAAATCGAAACACAAGATCATCATTCATGAACTTATTGAATGGCGGAGCAGGCTTACGGGGCTGACTGGTCTACTCCTGTTCCTATTTCTTATGTTCTTATCCCCTTAAATTTTGTTCACTGCTTCTCTATTGATCTATCCCCTAGCTTAGTACCCCAGTTAACTTCAGCTAGCACAGCTTTCATGCCCACATAGTTGCCCTTATTTAAGTTTAAAATACTAGTCTTAGACCCACTCTTCTCCCTTTCAAACTGGGTATAAATCCAGTCATATTCTAGTCGCTGCCACCTAGAGGTGCCTTTATTCTGAGGTCATTAATTAATCCTGTCACATTACACAATTCAAAGTCTAAAAAACCTGCTCTCTGGTTGGTTCCAGAACATGCTGCTGTAAGATACTATCTCGAAAGCTTTCTATGAACTCATCAAGGCTACTACTGTCAATCTGATTTTTCTAGTTTATATGTAGATGAAAATCCCCCATGATTATTGTCGTCCCTTTATCACAAGAACCCAATGTTTTTTCTTGTATGCTTTGTCCTACCTTGTGGTTAGTAATAGGGGCCCTGTAGACCACTTCCACTAGTGCCTTCTTTCCCCTCTTATTCCTCACCTGCGCCCAAACGATTCTATATCCTGATCTCCTGAACCAGGGTCACCTGTAACTATTGCACCAATGTCATCCTTGATCAACAGTGCTACCCCTCCACCTTTACCTAGCTTCCTATTCTTGAAAGTCATGTACCTCTCAATATTCAGGACCCAATCCTAGTCATGCTGCAGCCATATCTCCGTAATGGCTATCAGATCATATTTATTTTCTTAAATGTGCGCCAACAATTCATTTACTTTGTTAGAAATGTTATACGCATTCAGATACAGAGCCTTTAGTTTTGTCTTTTTGTTATCTTTGTAACATCTAGTCTTGACTATTGGTGTATTCTTAGGTTTTTATCTCTCTGCCCCTTTCTGCTATTCTCTGACCCTCATTTCCCAGATTACTATTATGGTCTCCTGTCTTGAATCTACTCCTTGATTTGCCACATCTGCCCAAGCTTGATCCCTCACCCCCTTGTTTAGTTTAAAGCCTTCCCTAGTTATGCGATTCGCAAGAACACTTGTCCCAGCACGGTTCAGGTGTAGATCGCCCCAACAGTACAGCCCCCACTTTCCCCAGTACTGGTGCCAATGCCTCACAAACCGGAACCCACTTCTCCCACACCAGTCTTTGAGCTGCGCATTCATCTCTCTAATCTTATTCGCCCTATGCCAATTTTCATGTGGCTCAGATAATAACACAGAGATTATTGTCTTTTGAGCTTCTGCTTAATTTGCTATCTAGCTTCTCATACTGACTATGCAGAACCTCCTTCCTTGTCCTGCCTATGTCATAGGTACCTATGTGGACCACGACAACTGGATCTTCCCCCACCCACTGCAAATTCCTCTCCAGTCCTGAGCAGACATCCTGAACCCCGGCATTGGGGAGGCAACACAGCTATCTGGACTCTCGCTCTTCGCTGCACAGAACAATATCAATCCCCCTCACTCTCCTGTCCTCTAGTACCACTACATCCCTGTTTGTTCCCCCTGCTTGAATGGCTTCCTGTACCATGGTGCCATGGTCAGCCTGCTCATTCACCTTGTAGACCTTGCTTTCGCTCACACAGGTTGTGAGCACCTCAAACTTGTTTGAGGTGCTCGCAAACTCTGAGGCTCCCTCACTGCTGATCAAAACAGACGGCCCTATTCTAAGATGTGTGACCGTCTGATGGAACAAGGTGCCCAGTTATTTCTCCCCCTTATGTTGTGCAATGTCTGTGGCTCAGCTTCCAGATCAATAATCCCCATCTGGAATTCCTCTAGCTATTTACATTTTCTGCAGCTGTGTTTGTCCTGGATCACCTTGGTGTCCAAAAGCTCCCACATTCCACAGCTGCAACATAGCACTGGTCCTACCATTGTTACTTATGTTGTTTATTTAATTTAATTTAATTACTCCCTTAATTAATTTAGAAAAAATCTTACGTATGCCACACCTCTTTCCCCAGTGCACAGAATTACCACATGAACCTAATTCGCTACTCACCCAGTCTCTGGCTGTCTCCGGTGTGGTCACCTGTCTCCTCGCGTGCCCCTTTTTGGTCACAAATTAGCTTAGTTACTGATGAAACAGTGACAGAACCTTTAACTGTGGGAAATTTAGAGGATCTAAAGAGTGCTGCATAAATTGAAGGTTGTTTCTTCTTCTTCTTTCATAATTCCCTCACAATCTAGTTCTGCTTGTCTAATTCACCATCAACATTAGGAATGTCGTTTGCCTTCACTCCCTGCCTGGGCAGCCTATTGCAGATATTTCTTTGCCCATGGCGTGATGTCCTAATCTGTATAATCAGATTCCCTCTCCTGAACTTCATCCTATAATATACTTGAGCTTGGGTTAACCGTTTGCATGTCCCATTATTCCAGTGCCACCTCTTTCAAAGACCGAGGAAAGGCCCTCAAACATTGGGGTTAATTCCGACTGTAACCTCCGCAGGTGAGCGCATCAGGAAAAGATGGTGGGCCAGAACCTTCTGGAGCCGGCCATCTCGGAGCGTACTCCGAGAGGTGACATTTTTTTTTCTTCCCCCACCGCCCCCCTCCTCGAATTTCTTGGCCGCGAATTGCTGGAGGCGTGAGCCTAAAATGGGCCATTTAAGATCTTGGTGAAAGATGGGATCCTGACTGTATCTCTGTACCTAGTGAGAGTTGGGGGTTAAGAGAGAATCAGAAACGATGGAGGAGGAATTAGAATCAAATTAGCAACAGAAAGATTGGAATAAAAGAGAGGAAATAAAAAGCTGGAAACGAGAAGCTGGAATAAGGTCAGAACGTTTGCAGAGAGCCTCCTGGAAAGCGTTTACCAGCTGCAGGAATGAGACTCCATCGTTTTGATTGTTCCTTGTTGAGCTGGAGAGGTTGAGTGACATTGCAGGAAGAGAAACCTCCTCATTAAAAGGCTTTTTTCTGTGACGAGTTTCATTTGCTTTAACATCGCACGTGCAGCAATTTCTTAACGAATGGGGATTTTGAGTTTTCACTTTCGCAAGGGTAAGAGCAGAACAGTACAAATCAGCCAGCAATTTGTGACAATTCACAGCGCATTCTTTCCTCACTACAAAGTTACTGGGTTTTATGCACACCTATAATAGTCTGCGCATTAAACATGCTGCTATTGTCCCAGCAAATTCTGGGCTAATGTTGCTATGGAGATGGGATCATAAAATATTAAAGCAAAATTAATGTATCACAAATCTTAATTAGGTAGCCAAGCAACCTAGAGACTATTTGTTTGCATTATTCATGGTGTTATTAATGAAGGCAATAAAATTAACTGTAACAACAGTAAATAAATAAGGAAATGCTATATATCAGTAGCAAAGGCAGAAAGTGCTGCAAATCATTGGGTCTGTTAGCATCTGAGGGGAGATAAATTAGATCATGACTGTTTTTACTATAGATGCTGATTCATGTTTACTTCTAACGATTTCTAATTCTTTTAGTTGTAGCAATGCATCTTTTGAAAAAAAAACTTACCTAGTACGAACTTTTGATAAATATGTGTTTTGTAACATTACAAATTTTCTTTTAAAATTATTTCCTGGATACCAATGGCAGCAGAAAGCTCTGAGGGCCTCAGGCTGATCTCCATGACCTCTGCCTTTCTTCAACTCTGACCTCTCGTTTATTCTGCCACTTCCTTTCCATTGTCACCATTGACCACCCAAGGCACTAAGCTATATAATTACCTCCCTATATAACTCTCCCTTTTCCTTATTAAGATGTTCCTTGAGGCCAATCTCTTTGACCAGAGCTTTTGGTCACCTGTCCTAGTATCTCCCGGTGTGGCTTCAGTGTCAAATGTTTTGTCTCGATTTAAACATCTCCGAAGCACCTTGGGACTTTTCACAATGTGATAAGGTGCCATATGAATGCAAGTTGTTGTTCTCCCTCTACCCGCTTATGTGCAGAGCCACACATCATAAAACACAAACAGTTCACTGCAACATGATGCAGGGGGAGCAGCAGTCCCTTTCCCGTGGCAGTTTTGCTGAGTCACCCATGACATCTTGCCCATCATTTCCCCTTTTCAGACCCTGATGGAATGATGGTATCTAATGTAATTGACTGGTTATAATTGAATCTAATATAATCTAAGTGACACTGGCAACATTTTAGTTATGTACGATCAAGGCTGAACTAGTTTTGAATGCGCTTAGGTTGACTTATGTGGAAACGTCTGAGTTGAACTTTGCCTTTTTTTTTATCACAGGTATAATTGGTAGCAATAAATCGATCAGGAAGTACATTACCACTATCTTGTTTCTGTATTGCATCTGCCTGCTGCCAACGATAGCCTTTGGTTCTTTGAATGATGAGAATACCAGAGGATCGATTGGTAAGATATTAAAGAAAGCTGCTTTTGTTCAGTAGGTTCCCTTGGTGCAACAACAGGAGTAGGCCATTTAGTCCCTCAAGACTGTACTGCCATTCAGTGAAATCACGACTGATCTATGACCCAACTCCATGTACCTGCCTTTTGTCCCATATCACTTTATCAATCTCCTTTTTAACATTAACAATTGGCCTGTCATCACTTGTCCTTTATGAATGAGTGTTCCAAACTTCCATCACCCTTTGTGTGAAGTAGTGTTTCCAAATTTCGCCTGAAAGATCTGGCTGTAATTTTTAGACTATGCCTCCTCATGCTAGACTCCTGAACCAACAGAAATAGTTTCTCCCAATTTATTCAACTGTTCCCCTTAATATCTTGAAAGATCAAATCATGCCTTAACCTTCTAAATTCTGGGCAGTGCCAACCTAGCATGTAAAATCTCTCCCCGTGGCTTAATCCTTGGAGTCCAGGTATCGTTCTCATGATTCGACGGTGAACTCCCACAAAGCCAATATATCCTTCCTAAGGTGTGGTGCCCTGAACTGCTCATTGTACCCCCAAGTGTGGTCTGACCAGGGCTTTTTATAGCTGAAGCATGACTTCTACCCCCTTGTATTCTAGTCCAGTAGATATAAAGGGCAGCATTCCGTTAGCCTTTGTGATTATTTTCTGTATCTGTTCATGATAATTTAATGATCTATGTAGCCAATCAGTATTCAGAAACTCAGGTCAAAATACTAAGTCCCAATACTGCAGAGTTATATCAAAGTTGAAAAGAAGACCACGAGGAAAGAATTGTTTGATGCCAAGCCCGCAAGTTGTATTAGGAAGTTGGTAATTCGGGGAGTTCCAGAGCTTTAAAGCCCTGGGAACGTTGTCGGTAGAGCAGCAGAAGGCAGTGCAGCGGGAGAAATTTTGCAAGACGTCCCTTGTGTGAAACTTCACAGGATGTGGAATCGGTCTCCGACGTTGGCAGTTCCGCTTGTTGCGCGCTGCGCTTCTCGCTGAAGGCGCATGCTGCACTAGTGATCAACAGGAGCCTCATTTCATCTCAAAATTGTGCCAGATTCTACCCATTCCTCCTCCTTTCCATTCGAATGAAACTGCTTTTAGTCAGGCTTTTTACCAGTTTTGGAGTTTCCAGCATTGGTTGCAATGCTGGATTTATTGCTTGACTTTGCGGCACTGTTTTGTTGGTGGTTTGAGCCTGCCCTGCTCTGAGCCTGACCCTTTTTGCATTGTGTCTTTTATTTAGTGCTTTAACTTTGACAGCCATCACAACTGCTGCAGCTTCCCCTGATGATGAAAGGTGTTGGGGAATGAGAGTCATTTTGAGTCTTTTGTATGGTGCGCCTTGATTTGACAGAGTCGTGTCACTTCATGAGAGTACAAGAAGTACAGATGCAACCAAACCGAGATAGGGGGCGGTGGGTAATTAGCCTGCCATTCTGGTGGATTGGAAGGTCAATGGATCATTCCTTCTGAGAGAACAGAGGGAAGAAGTGGAACTACATGTTCTGTTCTCTCCCAAACCAAACTTCTAAGAGTGGCAGATAAATTAAAAAAAGACAATAATTCTCTGGAGGTGGGATTCACTATCAAGGCCAGTATTTACGACCAATCTTCAGTTGCCTTTAATGTGGTGGTGAGCCACTGCTGCAGTCCGTGTGATGAAGGGATTCGACAGTGCTATTAGGGAGTTGGTTCCAGGATATTTTCTCAGAGACCATGAAGGAATGACAATTATAGTTCCAAGCTTCTAAATGATCTCAGGATGTGGGAGCAGATAGAAGTTCAGACATTTTAAAATATATCTTCCACTTTAATGCCAAAGACCCTTAGATGACCTCCTGACTCACGGGCTTTCATCCCTTCAGCTCTGTAGAGTTTACATTCTCAGTTTTCCATTTTGCTTTCAGTGTGTCTTAGAATCATAGAATGGTTATGGGCCATTGTGTACATGCCACCTCTCTGCAGTCTCTAGGTTTTACTGTGTCACTCCTGTGTGTGTCCAGTTTTTTATTAATGTAATATTGTTATTAATATAATGGACTTTCCATGATTGTGTTAAGCATGGGTACCAGTCATGTGACATATAAGATTCTGAGGGGACTTGATAGGGTGGAAACCAGGAGAATGTTCACTCTTGTGGAGGAGATTAGAACTGGGGAACACATTTTAAGAGATCTCCCTTTTAAGATGGCGGTGAGGAGGAGTTTTTTTCTCTTGAGGGTTGTTGTTCTGTGGAATTCTCTTCCCTGGAGAGCAGTGGAGGATGGGCCATTGAATTTCTTCAAGGAGAATGAGACAGATGTTTGATGGACAAGGGTGTTGAGGATTATGGGGAGCAGACAAGAAAGTGGAGTTGAGACCACAATCAGATCAGCCATGATCTTATTGAATGGCAAAGCAGGCTGAAAGGGCTACTCCTGCATATTGTCTCTGGACTAGTATTCCAGAGACCCAGGGTAATGCTCTGGGGACCCGGGTTTGAAACCCACCCTGGCAGATGGTGGAACTTGAATTCAATAAAAATCTGGAATTAAAAGTGCAATGATGACCATGAAACCATTGTCGATTGTTGTAAAAACCCATCTGGTTCACAAATGTCCTTCAGGGAAGAAAATCTGTTGTCCTTACCTGGTCTGGCCTACATGTGACTCCAGACCCACAGCAATGTGGTTGAATCCTAAATGCCCTCTGAAATGGCCTAGCGAGCCACTCAGTTGTAACAAACCGCTACAAAGCCACAAAAATGGAATGAAACCGGACGGACCACCCGGCAACGACCTAGGCACCGGAAACGACAACGGCGATCTCAGACCTGTTGACCCTGCAAAGTCCTCCTTACTAACATCTGGGGGCTAGTGCCAAAATTGGGAGATCTGTCTCACAGACTAGTCAAGCAACAGCCTGACGTAGTCATACTCACAGAATCATACCTTACAGTTAATGTCCCAGAGACCACCATCACCATCCCTGGGTATGTCCTGTCCCACCAGCAGCACACACCCAGCAGAGGTGGCGACACAGTGGTATACAGTCAAGAGGGAGTTGCTCTGGGAGTCCTCAACATCGACTCCGGACCCTATGAAGTCTCATGGCATCAGGTCAAACATGGACAAGGAAACCACCTGCTGATTACCACGTACTGCCCTTAGCTGATGAATCAGTGCTCCTCCATGTTGAACATCACTTGGAAGCACTGAGGGTGACAAGGGCGCAGAATGTACTCTGGGTGGGAAACTTCAATGTCCATCACCAAGAGTGGCTCAGTAGCACCACTACTGGCTGAGCTGGCCAAGTCCTAAATGCCGTAGCTGCTAGACTGGGTCTGAGGCAGGTGGTGAGGGAACGAACAACAGGGAACAACATACTGGACCTCATCCTCACCAACCTGCCTGCTGCAGATGCATTTGTAGGAGTGACCACCACACAGTCATTGTGGAGACGAAGTCTCGCCTTCACATTGAGGATATCCTCCATCGTGTTGTGTGGCACTATCACTGTATTAAATGGAATAGATTTTGAACAGATCTAACAACTCAAGACTGGGCATCCATGAGGCGCTGTGGGCCATCAGCAGCAGCAGAATTCTACTTGAACACCTTCTGTAACTTCATGGCCCGGCATATCCCCCACTCTACCATTACCAGCAAGCCAGGGGATCAACCCTGGTTCAATGAAAAGTGCAGGAAGGCATGCCAGGAGCAGCACCAGGCATACCTAAAAATGAGGTATCAAACTGGTGAAGCTATAACACAGGACTACTTGCGTGCCAAACAGCATAAGCAGCAAGTGATAGAGCTAAGCGCTCCCACAACCAATGAATCAGATCTAAGCTCTGCAGTCCTGCCACATGGAGTTGTGAATGGTGGTGAACAATTAAACAACTCACTGGAGGAGGAGGCTCCACAAATATTCCCATCCTCAATGATGGAGGAACCCAGCACAGCAGTGCAAAAGATAAGGCTGAAGCAATTCCTAGAATCTTCAGCCAGATGTGCCGAGTGGATGATCCATCTCTGCCTCCTCCGGAGGTCCCCAGCATCACAGATTCCAGTCTTCAGCCAATTCGATTCACGCCACGTGATATCAAGAAACAGCTGAAGGCGCTGGATACTGCAAAGGCTATCGGCCCTGACAACATTCTGGCAATGGTACTGAAAACTTGTGCTCCAGAACTTGCTGTGCCCCTAGCCAAGCTGTTCCAGTACAGCTACAACACTGGCATCTACCTGGATATGTGGAAAATTACCCGGGTATGTCCTGTACACACAAAGCAGGACAAATCCAACCCAGCCAATTACCGCCCCATCAGTCTACTCTCCATCTTCAGTAAAGTAATGGAAGGGGTCATCGACAGTGCTATCAAGCGGCACTTATTTAGCAATAACCTGTTCACTGAGGCCCAGTTTTGGTTCTGCCAGGGCCACTCCACTCCTGACCTCATTACAGCCTTGGTTCAAACATGGACAAAAGAGCTGAACTCCCGAGGTGAGGTAAGAGTGACTGCCCTTGAAATCAAGGCTGCATTTGACAGAGTGTAACATCAAAGAGCCCTAGCAAAACTGGAGTCAATTGGAATCAGGGGGAAAACTCTGCTGGTTGAAGTCATACCTAGCACAAAGGAAGATGATTGTGGTTGTTGGAGGTCAGTCATCTCAGCTCCAGGACATCACTGCAGGAGTTCCTCAGGGTAGTGTCCTCGACCCAACCATCTTCAGCTGCTTCATCAATGACCTTCCTTCCATCATAAGGTCAGAAGTGGGGGTGTTCGCTGATGATTGCACAATGTTCAGCACCATTCATGACTCCTCAGATACTGAAGCAGTCCATGTGCAAATGCAGCAAAACCAGGACAATATCCAGGATTGGGCTGACAAGTGGCAAGCAACATTCATGCCACACAAGTGCCAGGCAATAATCTTCTCCAGCAAGAGAGAATCCAACCATTGCCCCTTGACATTCAATGACATTACCATCACTGAATCCCCCACTATCAACATCCTGGGGGTTATCGTTGACCAGAAACTGAACTGGACTAGCCATAAAAATACTGTGGCTACAAGTACAGGCCAGAGGTTTGGAATCATGTGGTGAGTAACCCACCTCCTCCCAAAGCCTGTCCACCATCTACAAGGCACAAGTCAGGAGTGTGATGGAATACTCTCCATTTGCCAGGATGAGTGCAGCTTTCGCAACACTCAAGAAGCTTGACACCATCCAGGACAAAGCAGCCCACTTGATTGGCACCACACCCACAAACATTCACTCCCTCCACCACCGATGCACAGTAGCAACAGTGTGTACCATCTACAAGATGCACTTCACGGATTCACCAAGGCTCCTGAGGCAGCACCTTCCAAACCCATGACCACTACCATCTAGAAGGACAAGGGCAGCAGATGTATGGGAACACCACCAGCTGGAAGTTCCCCTCCAAGCCACTCACCATGCAGACTTGGAAATATATCGCCGTTCCTTCACAGTCACTGGGTCAAAATCCTGGAACTCCCTCCCTAACAGCACTGTGGGTGTACCTACACCACATGGACTGCAGCGGTTCAAGAAGGCAGCTCACCACCACCTTCTCAGGGGTAACTAGGGATGGGCAATAAATGGTGGCCCAGCCAGCGAAGCCCACATCCCGTGAATGAATTTTTAAAAAAAAACAAATTCTATGTACTATCGACTAACCAAAAAGAAACATGAGGCTTAAGTTACCAGGGTCTCAAACTTGTTAACTTGCCATTGCTGTGGATTTTTAAAAAATTCACTCACAGAATGTGGATATTGCTGGCAAGACCAGCATTTATTGCCCATTATTAATTGCCCTTGAGAAGCTAGAGGTGAGCTGCACGCTTACATACAACAGAGTGACTTGCTCTGCCTTTTCAGAGGGCAGTTAAGAAACAACCACATTGCTCTGGGTCTGGAGTTGTATATAGACCAGACCACGTAAAAACAGCAGATTTATTTCCCTAAAGGGCATCCGTGAACCAGATGGTCTTTGTGACAATCCGATAATTCCATTGTCATCATTATTTATACCACCATAAATTGTGTCATGTAAGTCAACCTTTGAAGCCTCTAATAATCCTTCCAAAAATATGGGTCACCTTATATACCAAGTATAAAATGTGAACCACCTGTGTGCGTGGTCACTGTTTTTAAATGTGAAGAAAAACCCCGGTAATTCATACTAAATTAAAGTGGCGCGGTTTATTGAATGAATTAACCGTTTAAAGGTACCATTAACCACAATCAGAGCATTTTAAAACAGTCAAATTCATTGTCTTCGACATCCGAGTTAATTGAATTTATTCCAAGTCAATTTGGCTATGGCATCATCGTAAGGATCAGATTTGGTGCTTTCACTTTCAGAATCATCCCCCCCCCCCCACAACAAATCGTCATCATCTTCTCCATCCAGTGAGTTGGATATTCTGTGGCCAGGATTTTCCGCCCCCGTTGGCGGTGGGCATCATGGTGGGCATGAACGGACAAATGCCGTGAAAGCCCAAAATCGGTTTTAAGCCATCGTGAAACCAGTTAGCGATTGTCCACCTGTCAAGCCACCGCACGCCGGGGAGCTAATGTAAATACTTTAACATCTCACTATAAGCCCCGCTCGCCGGAATCGTACCCCTACGCTGGATCATCCAGGCACATTGACGTGATTGCACACTGATGTATTTCACAACTGTACATAAGCTAAGTCCACCTGGCGGGCTGCACTGTGCTTGGGAATTCGAGGTTTGTTTGCCTACCTTGCTTTAGACAGACAGCACTCACGGCCATCAGCGCCAGGCTTCACAGGCAGCACCACACCACTTTTAGGGGGGCTCATGGGCAGGTCTCTACCTACTGTGAGGTGGGGCTGGTTTTTCAGTGGTTGCAGGGCTAGGTTTTGCTTGGGGAAGGGGGAGAAGTGGCCTCAGGGAAGGGAAGAGGCTGCAGGCCGAGGGCTGTACTGGGGAAGGGGGGTATCCCAGGGTGTGTATGTGGGGACACATGTTGATCTGTGCAAGTGGCCTCAAGATGGTGAGGGCTGAGGAGGCAGCCTCCAGAGGAGATGAGGCCAGATGGAGATGTTGAGGGTGTGTGTGAGAGAGTGAGTGTGTGATGTCCCTTGAACTGGGATGCCAGTGAATGTGTGATGGCCTTGTGAGTGTGTAAGTTTAGAGTGACGCGATGGTTGCTTTACCCTGGCCGCACAGATGAGATCACTCATTGTCTTTCTGCACTGGATAGCCTGTCTGTGGTGTGGTGTCACTGCCCATCACTGCCATTGCCTCCTAAGTTGGATTGGGAAGATTTGCTGGACCTCCTGCGGCCAGACCGGGGGTGAGGACATCATGGCGGGCCTCCAAAAGGCATCCCAGTGATGGGTCCCTGCACTCTTGGCTTTTGCAGCCATGTCTTCACTGGAGCAGTCCTGGACTGGAAGCATTGAGAACTGTGTGCACAGCTGCAGTTTTAGATGTGGCACCCGGTGTGAGGAAAAGGTGAGGTAACGGTGTGGTGGGCGATTTCGATGCCGCCCAGCAGCCAGACGGGGTGTTTCCTGTGGCTGCGTAGTTAATGAGGCAGGAAACGGATGGTACGGCGCGAGAACCCGCCATGGTGGCCAGTGGGTAAAATGTCGTCTTTCATGCCCGCTACCGCACTTAGTGTAAACCCGGGACAATTCTGCCCTGCATTTTTTTGAAAGATCTGATGACACTTGGTGCACTAATAGCATCCCACAGTTTGGTATTGAAACCACACAAAACATCAAGTGGGGCAGCACCCCATGCTTTGAAGGTTTTTTCTCCCTGAACCATCCTCTCATTCCATTCAGTGCGAACATGATCCTCGAATGGCTTGTTGAAGCACGTGTCCGATGGCTGAACAACAGATGCTAGACCCCCTGGTATAACTGTAGTGTGGGCATTATTTCTTCACAGGCACCACTTGAACTCTCCAGTTATATGGGATCGGAACATGTCCCACACTATTCTTTGCATAGGTCACCATTTCACATGTTATCAATCCACATCTTCACTCCATCCAACTGTTGTCAAGGGCATGATTTAAAAACTCCTGAGACTTGATGTTCCACATGGTTTTATGTCTGAATATTACCACTGGCTTTAATTTCACTCCTGCCATGCAGACTGGTACCACCGTGAACCCTGTCG
Source organism: Cetorhinus maximus (assembly GCF_964194155.1). Classification (NCBI taxonomy): domain Eukaryota; kingdom Metazoa; phylum Chordata; class Chondrichthyes; order Lamniformes; family Cetorhinidae; genus Cetorhinus; species Cetorhinus maximus. The sequence goes on from NC_135879.1 coordinate 234,548,906, forward strand.
TCTTGTATCCTGTCGCTTTCCTGTCAAAACGTTTTCGAACCTTTCCGTTCAGTTTCTAGGCATGTCGAAGTTCCTGGGCGTTTCAGCTGCGTTGCTGATGTGGAACAATGGCTACTCGTGTTTTTGCCAGTATTTGATGATGAATCTCTGGAAACTGGCAATTTTGCCATTGAGGTTTTTTGCTAGTCTCTGACCGATCTTGGCCTTCTGTTGCAGCACTAGACGTTTTCATTCCATAAAGTGGCTATACCAACTAGCCGTTGCTCTGAAACCTTTGCTGGACTCGCGGTTTGGTTTGACCCACTCAAGTGTGTTTGTTTATGCGCATTGCGTTTCTGGTGACCAGGTTAATGATCCCGGCGATTTTCGAGGACCCATTCTGATGAATGCTTCAAGTCTGGTCCCTGATCTCATGGCACATTTGGTCTTGGGCATCTTCTCCAAGGTGGATTCCTCCTCTTTCCAGTCTTGCACCAGTTTCTCATTAACACCGAATTCCCCCACTGCAGCACAGTTATTGGATGAGTTAGCAAATGCTACGACTTTGAGGTTGAAATCAGCTGCATACCTCATTTGTTTTTTGCCGGAAGAGCCATTTTCACTTGCTGTGCCATGCCTGGTCAGCTCTGTGTGGGTGAGAGTCTTACCTCCTGTGCATTATCTTCACACGCAGCTTATACTGCCCGCTTGATCCCGTGCAGTATAAGGTAAGTAAAACACGCATTTCTGGGTGAAAATTTAATGCTGACGACTAATGCAAGTATAACATTCCGTAGCTGAAAAGGGAGGTGGGGGGTGGGTGATGTTTATGTAAAAGCATGATATTTGGCATTGTAAAATGGGGTTGTCTTAACGCCATGATCTCTGGCAGTTTTTAACTCCAGGTCTATTTAACTAATTGAATTTAAATTCCCTAGCTGTCTTGGTGGTGTTGTCTCTGGATCGCTAATGGACTACTAGTCTGTAACATAGCAACTGTCACCATACCCCTGTAGGGAGGTTAATGAGAAAACAGTGGAATGTGTTTCCCTTCTTTGTCCTCTTCTACTTTGATAGCCGTAACAGCACAAGAGGAGGCCATTTGGCCCATTGATTCCATGTCGGCTCTCTGTAGGGCAATCCAATCCGTCCCATTCCTCTGCTCTATCCCCGTAACCCTGCAAGTTTATTTCCATTGAGTGCCTATTCGTTTTGCTTTTTGAAATAATTCACTGTCTCCACTTCCCCTTGAGGGCAACGCGTTCCAGGCCATTACCACTAGCCGCGTAATGAGAAACAATTTTCCTCACGTTCCCCGCTGCATCTCTTAGCCAAAATCTGTTTCCCCTGGTCTTTTGTACCATCAGCTAATGGGAACAGCTTTGTTTTGTTTACCTTATCTAAACCTGACTTAACCTTATACACCCAGTCTTTGAAAATGGAACAAACTTTTGAATGTAAATAGAAAGCCAGCTGACGTTGGAAACTATATTGAATCTCTGTTATAAGTGCCTGTACTAACCTCAGTTGTTATTTTGCAGATGTGCAGAAAACCATTCTTGCCCAGTGCATTGGAGGAGTGGCCTATGCAGTCTTAGCTGGTCAGCCAATGGGTATAGTTTTAACAACTGCACCCCTGGCCTTGTATATCCACGGTATGTTGTATCCCATCGTTGATCTACACCAATGTAATTATTATTTTTTAAATTGTTTATGTCTCTCTTTTTGAAAGAACTTTTCCGTGCTGATTGAATGAAGTACTTTATAAGTACAGGTGTTGTAGTCCTGCTCCCAGCACTCTGCTTAAATTCCTCCTAGGCTGCGAGGGGATGTGGGAGAGGATATGGAGATGCGCCTGACTCCACAATGGCCTAGTACAGGCTGGTTACTCACTGTGTAGAGAATTAGAAATGTGAAGATGGGCTCCACTGCAATGTGCATTAGATGTCGCCTCTGCTAAAACTAAACTGAACACCATAGATATACATAGAACCGTAGAACCATAGAACACTACAGCACAGAAAACAGGCCATTCGGCCCTTCTAGTCTGTGCCGAAATATTATTCCGCTAGTCCCATTGACCTGCACCTAGTCCATAACCCTCCAGACCTCTCCCACCCAGGTATCTATCCAATTTATTCTTAAAACTTAAGAATGAGCCTGCATTTACCACGTCAGATGGTAGCTCGTTCCACACTCTCACCATTCTCTGAGTGAAGAAGTTCCCCCTAAACCTTTCCCCTTTCATCCTAAAGCCACGTCCTCTCGTGTTTATTTCTCCTAATCTAAGTGGAAAGAGCCTACTCGCATTTACTCTGTCTATACCCCTCACAATTTTGTAAACTTCTATCAAATCTCCCCTCATTCTTCTACGGTCCAAGGAATAAAGTCCTAACCTGTTTAATCTTTCCCTGTAACTCAACTCCTTAAGACCCGGCAACATCCTAGTAAATCTTCTCTGCACTCTCTCAATCTTACTGATATCCTTCCTGTAGTTAGGCGACCAGAACTGATCATGTAGACATGATCTAGAGTTTGCAGGTGACTGGAGTGCCGTTGCCACTCTGCTCTGGATTTCCAAGCCACTCTCGACCTCTTCAATTCTGCGCACAAGAAACTCAGCCTGTCCTTGAATGTCGCCAAAACAGAACTCCTATGTCAACCCATACCTGGTTAGTCAAATATTCCACCTCTCAAGTATATTGAAGTAGAGGCTCTGGAATGTGTTGAGTGCTTGCCATACCTTGGCAGCCACCTCCCTCATTGATGAGATCCAACACTGGATCAGCTGTGCCAGCTCAGCCTTCTGTAAAATATGGCAGCAAGCGTTTGCCAACAAAGATTTCAGGAAGTCAACAAAAGTCCTAGTGTACAGAGCAGCTGTCACCACCACAGTGGTGTACTGAAGTGAGACCAGGACTGTGTATCAGCGACACAAACAAGCCCTAGAGGGATTCCATCAGCATTGCCTCCACTGCATCCTCCAGATTCAATTGGAGAACAGTCAAACAAATACTTGATAATAAAAACAGAAAATGCTGGAAAAACTCAGCAGGCCTGACAGCATCTGCAGAGAGAGAAACAGGGTTAACGTTTCGAGTCCACACGACTCTTCTTCAGAGTTTCAGCTCTGCAGCAGAACCCAGAGTTCCAGCTCTGAAGAAGAGTTGTGCGGACTCGCAACATTAACTCCGTTTCTCCCTGTCACTGTCAGACCTGCTGACTTTTCCCAGCATAGTAGGAAGAGGACGGTGATAGAAAAGACTTTGGCACCAGCTGATGCCCAAAGTAGCAAGTGCGCTGAAGAGACTAATTAATTAGCAAGGCCTGTGTTTGGGCACCTTTTGGTTTTTCAGGCATTGCCCGGGTATCTTATTCCAAAGCTACTGTGCAAATTCCAAGTCCTGCATCAGTTCAGTTCCACAATTTGATTTGAAATCGCAGAACCTGGTTCGAGAATGCAGGTAATTGATCAACGTGGTCATGTTCAAGGTTCAAGCCATCTCCCCCTGTACCATCCAATTAATCACTAAGGTTGTGAGCCACAATTAATCTCCTATCCGAGAGCTGATTAACCAAAAGACCAGATTATATCAGTGTAGAATTATGAATAAACATTCCCTAGATACCAATTCATTGGTACCGGCAGCACAGGAAATGAGAATCACTCGGGTTTTGTAGAGTATTTGGTCATTGCTATCCATGCTTATCCCCAGAAACTTCAGTCTAGATATTTATTGACATTCTCCTACTCCTTTTAAAAAAAATTCTGCATGAATGGTCCATCTCATCAGCCCCTCGTGTAGAAACTGGTAACCTGGGGTTTATTTTTTCCAAAGAATCATGATGAACAAGAGCTTGCTATTCATGTGTGGAAAATGGCCCACAGCATTTCACTGATGTTCAGGGAAAATGGATTCTGAGCCTCAAGCAGGATTGTGACCGAAGGTTTAGTTGTAGAGGTGGGGTTTTAAACAGCCTCTTGGAAGGAGGAGCAGATGACGAACAAAGGTGCTGAGTGACGAGATTCCTGAGTGATATCGATGTGGCAGAAGGCACAGTTACCCATGCTGCGGCGAAGGGAAGAGTGGTGCATGAGCGGCCAATACAAGAATACAAAGTCAAACCTAATCCCACTTCTGAATGGACCAACAGTGCTTCTTATTTCAACTCATTCAACCCACAGCCTAACCAACTTAAACCACCTCCACTTCTGGCAGAGAAGACAGTTGATTTTATTCAAGGAGTCCATAATTGCTGCTTTAAAAGTTAGGAAGGGTTCCTAAAAGAGACAAATATGCATTGTCCCTATTTTCGTG